>NC_134590.1:797500-1097500 GCF_037038515.1 Microtus pennsylvanicus | reverse complement strand
CACCGCCTTATATTCCTCTCTCTGCCCAGCCATACCTATCACTCCTGTCTCCACCTCCCTAGTGCTGGGTTTAAAGGCCTGTGACTCCCAAGTACTGAGATTAAAGGTGTGAGCCACCACCTCTGGGCTCTGCTCTCTTTGAGACTGGATAAATCTAGTGTAGCCCAGGGTGGCCTTGAACTCAGAGAGGTCCACCTACCTTTGTCTCCTGAGTGCTGGGATTGAAGGTGTGCACCACCACTGCCTGGCCTCTATGGCTAACTAGTGATTTAGCTCTGCACTCTGATCTTCAGCCAACTTTTACTTGTTAGATCACAAACAAAATATCTCTACACATCTCTGAGTTCAAGGCCAGCCTAGTCTACAGAGCAAGTTCTAGGACAGCCAAGGATACACAGAGAAATGCTTTCTTAAAAACAAATAAAAATAAACAAAAGTATTCTAGAAAGTCTATAATGCCACACTTATATCCTAAACATTTAAAAAAAATCTTATATGTAATAACCCAAATTTCAAATACATTTGAAAACTAAAACAAAATCCCTTCCTGCAGTGAGACTGTTTCCACACTGATACACTGACTTTCCTGTATTATATATTCGTTAGGAAGTTCAGCACAAGTACAATATTAAATTGCCTTTACTGTTGAAGACACTTATTAGTCAGTCCTTACACAGTAACTATAGTTGGTTACAGGAGGTTTTTCAAAAGAACCGAAAACTTTAAAATACTTACTATGATCTTCTTACAGTCCTTTCCTCTGCATAGTTCCGTATAGGTTGAGTACTGCACGTACATGATCCAGCTTCCAACAAAAACCACCAACCAGGAAAAGAAAAGATACTTCACCCGCATGTATGAGAGACGAGCCTGCAAGTGAAGGACACAAAGGTCACTCATTCAGCAGCGAGCCAGTGCTCGGTGTCCTAGAGCAGGGCGCTCTGCTTGCTTAGAGAAGCTCCATGCACATCTAGAACAAAGCGCATTTTCAAGGAACCCAAACAACACCGGTCTTAGAAAAGTAAGTTCCCCAGTCTTACCAAGGAAAAGGGAACAAAACACTCTTTAGGATGTACAGCCTCTCAAATAGCACAGCGCACAGCGCTACTGCAGGAAACGAGAGCTACAGTTGCTGTTTATTAGAAACTAACCAAACACTGTTGCAGACGAGAATTTTAAAGGTCTTTATGACTGAACATAGTAACAATAAGATGTCTTAGCCAGCCAGTGGTGGCATACACCTTCAATCCCAGCACTCAGAAGGCAGAGGCAGGTGCATCTCTGTGAGTTGAAGGCCAGCCTGGTCTACAGAGTGAGTTCCACGACAGCCAGGGCCACACAGAGAAACCCTGTCTTGAAAAACAAAGAAGAATGAGAACAAGAAGAATGGCTTAGCCAGGTATGATGGTGTGTGCTTGTGAGCCCAGCACTTGGGAGGTGAAGCAGAGAGTCAGAAGTTCAAGGTCATCTTCGAGACACTGAGTTGCCAATCTAGACTTTGTAAGATTCTGTCCCAAAAAAGGAAAACAAACAAAAAAGGGAAACAAAAAGAAAATCATAAATCACTCCTCGCACGCCAACTAGGAAGCCACGCACTCGCAGCTGCTGGGGCCTTTCTGCGCCAGGCACAGAGCAAGCCGCTAATCTCCAAACGCGGCAGTTGGTCAACACCGCCTGGTGTTTACTGTTCAGATCAAGAATTCCAGTGGTTTCATTTAATAAACAGTAGAACTGAGGTCTACAGAGAGAACTGAGCAGAATAAATTAAAGACGCTCACACACAATGAGAGCTAGTTTTGCCGTGACCACCCCGAGCCAGTTTCTCACACTTGGGGAACAGTAGGGTACTGTCAGCACCATGAGCATGAAGAGAGAGCACGGACAGAAGAAAGAGCCAAGGTGCACCTGCAGAAGACAGGAGTTCAGAGGGAAATCTGTCCTTGTGGGTTTTCACGGTAAAAACCCCAGTACCAAAAGCCTGGGTACAAATAATTCAGTTAGATGGTAGGTTTTTGGATTTTATTACTGAATGTAAAAGAGCTTATTTTATGTTGCTCTAGGTGAACTCATAAAAAGAATCTAAACCACATGCAGCACAAGGAACCAAGGGGTCCGTCTAAAAACCTTTTGCCATTATTTGGCCCAACAGAAGTCTGATCACCAGTGATAGACCGGCATGGGCTAACATTATGAGACTCCACCAAGATTAGAGATACTTGCCTGCAAAGTAAGCACACTGTTGTGCACAGAGCAAAAACTAAAGAGCATCAGCTAAAATCCATCTGAAGTCACTGTGAGAGAGCCCAACAATGCTGTCCCTGGCTGCAGCCTTCTCTACCCTGCCAGAGAGAGGCCAGGATCTGGATCTGAGCAAAGCCTCTAGCTGCACCCACCGGTCACAGGAAACGGTGGAGACAGAGGTAGAATCTGAAGCAAGCGACAGAATGAGGCTGTGGGAAACTTACCAATACGAAGAAGTCATTTCTTCAACCACAAGAGGTAAAAAGCAAGAGGAGAAACTTACAAATGGGAAAATACTGAGACACAGCAAATGACTACAAATGACTATAATATAGAAATCTTTTTAGAGTTCTGACTCAAATGAAAAAAATGGTAAAACAAACAAAAAATAAGCTGGGTGGTGGTGGCGTATGCCTTTAATCCCAGCACTTGGGAGACAGGCAGGTGGACCTCTGAGTTTGAGGCCAGGCTGGTCTACAGAGTGAGTTCCAGGACAGCCAGAGCTGCACAGAGAAATCCTGTTTCAAAAAACCAAAACAACAACAACAAGAAGAATCTCCCCCCAAAACCAAACCCCAAACCCCAAAGAACAAAGGAGGGTACCAACAACACGGACAGACATGCTAACACAGAAGGGGGAAGCTCACAGACCACAACCTAGAGGAAGGGCCTGCAGGCAATGCTGAGCGGGATAAATAGTCTTCCCCAGGGTCATCCGCAATACCACATGTTCAACCCTGAAATCATATTCATACACGTAACATTATACAGACGGAGCAGGCCATATTTGTATATTTATATTTAGAAATATATTATGTACGTGCGTACAATTAAAGAAAAAGAGGTCATGAATTTGAGGGGGTGGTGTACATGGGAAGAACCACTGGTAAGGGAAGAGGAAAATGGTAAAATTTTAATTAAAAAAAAATAAATAAAAATTTTTAATTTCAAAAAATACTAAAAACAAAAACCAAAAACCAAAAACAAATTTGAAGGCCTGGATTGATGGAACATAATTTAATCCCAGCACCTGGGAGGCACAGGCAGTCTGATCTCTGAGTTCAAGGCCAGTTTGGTCAACATGGAGAGTTCTAGACCAACTAGGGCTACACAGTGACAACCTGCCTCAAAACAAAACAAAATGAAACAAAGAGAAAACTGTATTTGTGACAAGCCAAAGTTTTTCCTTTTTCTACATTTTCCCAAGTAGGAGAGGGAGAGAGAGAGAGAGAACTGATTTTCTACAACCACCGTGTGGGTTCCAGGGTTTGAATTCAGGTCCTTAGTTTGGCAACAGACACCTGTACTAGCTAAGCCATTCTGCCAGCGTGCGCTCCCTCCCTCCCTTCCCCCTCCTCTATTCTAATGTTTTCAGTGATGGGGATCAGACCCAGGGTTCTGTGTTTCCTAGACAAGCATTCTACCACCAGACTAACCTCCAGACCCCACAAAGAATGACAGAATACCCATGAAGTGAAAAGATGGTTCTGGGGTAGCAGTACTCAGTACTCTCTCTCTCCATGAGCTGGAACTTCCCACACACAAAAGGTCAAGCATGTTGTAGAGGAGGTCAGATTAATGATGTCCCCAGCAGGGTTACAGACATCATGACACATCTTTATCCAGCATGCTATGGAAAATTGCTCCTTATGTATACAAAGTGGTGCATTGACCTTAATATCTGCAGATCTGCAGCCTCCCACTGTAAAATGATGACTGAAGGAAGAAACACTATAAATTACACCTCTGTTAACTAATTTTATTTTCCCCAGGTATAACAGCTACCTAGACAATCTACCTTTGATTAGGAAATAGAGTCTGAAATTTTTGTTTATGCTCAACTGTTTGGAGTTACGTCCTAGCAGGTTTTTATTGTGCTGATTCTGTTCTTGGCTCCTAATGGAACACTGCTTTCTTCCAAACTCTGCTCCTGTAAAGCAAAACAGTCTTAGGAAACACACAGGACAGTGATTCCCAACTGTGTCAGTATGGCCCCCTAGCAAGACACTTGGCAACATCTGGAGACCTCCAGTCTCAGACTGTGGTTTGCTGCTGCTCTCTCACGGGTAGTATCCAGAGACATATTTAAACATGCTATTTTTTTCCTTGTGGTGGTTTGAGAGTGACGCTATTAGGAGGTGTGGCTTTGTTGGAGCAGGTGTGGCCTTGTTGCAGAGTGTGTTGAGAGTGGGCTTTAAGGTCTCCTTTGCTCAAGCTACTCTCACTATGACACAGTTGCTCCTGCTGCCTGCAGATTAAGATGCAGAACTCTCAGTTCCTTCTCCAGCACCATGTCTGCCTGCCTGCCACCATGACCTACCAAGATGATAATGGGCTAAACCTCTGAAACTGTAAGTGAGCCCCAATTAAATGTTTTCCTTTATAAGAGATGCTGTAGTCATGGTTTTTCTTCACAGCAATAGAAACCCTAACTAAGTCACTCTCCCAAGCACCACCCAGCCCAAGATGTCGAATTTGTATGACACTATCATTTTATTTTCGATTAGCCTTTAATGCAGAAATTATTACTAATTTAAAGTTATGTGATATCTGTCTGGGAATGACAGACCAATTGGTAAGAATAATCATCAATCTTTTATTGTAAATACATGTCACTGAAGATGGAAAATATGCACGTGATAAATAACCTTTCTCTGTCAACCCCACACTAGAGAACAGTGGTGTAGGTGGGCACAAAGCCCAAGGGTATCCCTAGCAAGTCTGTAATCCTAGCACTGGAGAGGTAAAGGCAGGAAGAACAGAAGTTCAAAGCAAAAGTCAGCTAGCTATGTAGCAAGTTTGGGGCCAGCCTGGGGGACATGACATCTGTCTCAAAGGCAAGGGGCTAGAAAGATAGCTCAGAGGTTAAGAGAACTGGCTGCTCTCCAGATGACCCAAGTTTAAGTCCCAGGACCCACACAGTGAGCAACAGCCATCTGTAACTCCACTTGTCTGGGGATCCAACACCCTTTTCTGACCTTTGCAGGCATTGTGTGCAAGTGGTGTGCAGATGTGTGTGGGTAAAACACTCATCCACATAAAAGAAATATGAAGCGGGGGGTGGGGAAGGGGGAGGCTTCCCACCAAGCCTGCCCCTGACCTGAGTTCAAGCCCTAGAACCCATACGACAGAAAGAGAAAATGTGCTCCTTGCCACAAGCCATTTTATGGCCTCCACACAGATGGCATGTCTGAGGGGGACGTGCACATACATGTGCCCACCTCCCAGATAAATACAAGGCAGAACAGAAAATCCCACAAAACCCCGGTGTGATTTTAAAAAGCAGAAATTTATTTCTTTTTTCAAACTATTGCTGACACCACTTTGATAATTTATCTTAAAACAAATCTAAAGATTTTTTTCTGTTGGTTTTGTTTTTAAGACAGGGTCTATATAGCTATCTGTTCTAGAACTGACTATATAGACCTAGCTGGCCTTAAACTGAAGAGATCTGCTTGCCTTTGCCTCCCGAATACTGGGATTAAGGGAGTTATTACGTGAGAGTTGATTTTCCCGAGTCCTGTTCTAAAACGTCCAAGTGGAAGCTATACCATGTCTGCAGCTACACCGTGCCTGAACCTACACCGTGTCTGCAGCCACACGGTGTCTGCAGCTACACCACATCTGGAGCTATACCGTGTCTGCAGCTACACCACGTATGTAGTCACACCGTGTCTGCAGCTACACCGTGTCTGCACCTACACCATGTCTGCAGCTACACCATGTCTGCAGCTACACCGTGTCTGCACCTACACCATGTCTGCACCTACACCATGCCTGAACCTACACCGTGTCTGCAGCCACACGGTGTCTGCAGCTACACCACGTCTGGAGCTACACCATGTCTGCAGCTACACCATGTATGTAGCCACACCGTGTCTGCAGCTACACCGTGTCTGCACCTACACCATGTCTGCAGCTACACCACGTATGTAGTCACACCGTGTCTGCAGCTACACCGTGTCTGCACCTACACCATGTCTGCACCTACACCATGTCTGCAGCTACACCACGTCTGTAGCTACACCGTGCCTGCAGCTGCAATGTGTCTGCAGCATTCTTTCAGTTACACAAGACCCGCCGAGGAAGAAAGGAAGGGGAGAATCACATATGGGCACAACTGCCAGGAGGTGTGGCTCACTGAGGGGCCAGTTTTGTAGACCAGCAGCTCCTCTAAGAGGGTTAGAAAGGCAGGATGGAGCGGTGAGGAGAAAGGCACGTGCGTAATACTAGCCCTGGGGAGGCAGACTCCAGAGGATCCTAGGGCTCAGTTGGCCAATCAGGGTAGCCTAACGACTGAGGGCCAGGCCCCAGTGAGACAACTCATCTCAAAAAACAAGGCGAACTACTCAAGGGGAGTGATTACCAAGTCAACCTCTGGCCTCTACATACACACCTGTACAATGGCAACCCCTCCACCCAAAGATTCATTTAACTGTCAATATTTTTTTAAATTTATTTTTTTATTATGTATACAACATTCTGCCTCGATGTATGCCGGTACGCCAGAGGAGGGTGCCAGATCTCAGTACAGGTGGTTGTGAGTCACCATGTGGTTGCTGAGAATTGAACTCAGGACCTCTGGAAGAGTAGTCAATGCTCTTAACCTCCGAGCCATCTCTCCAGCCCCAACTGTCAATATTTTTGCGAGATTAAAAAAGAGTTCTGACAGATTCTGAAGGTTCCCTTGACAGTCTTCATGATTTCTAGACCCAGGGCAGTTAAACATTGCAGCATAATCTCTTTCCTTCAAGGAGAAGAAAGTGTGTATGTCTGGATATTCAGGCAGCCAGAGGAGTGGACGGCAGGTCACTTCTGAACACCAGTATTCTGCCGCAGTGGATGCTCAGGACTATGGTCCAAAAGGAGCTCCTGCCAAAATAATCTGAGAGCCAGTGAGGGGCGCTGTCCCCGTGGGCTGCTGCCCTGACCAGTGAGGGGCACTGTCCCCGTGGGCTGCTGCCCTGACCAGTGAGGGGCGCTGTCCCCGTGGGCTGCTGCCCTGACCAGTGAGGGGCGCTGTCCCCGTGGGCTGCTGCCCTGACCAGTGAGGGGCGCTGTCCCCGTGGGCTGCTGCTCTTTCTTCCCTAGACCATTCATTACCTATCTTTAGGGTAGATGTCACAGACACTTTCTGGCCTGCTGACCTCTAAGCTTTACTGTGCACTTGGAACTGTGTTGCCTGGAAACCTGTTACAAGGAGAGGGCCGCTTGTTCTTCCTGGTCGCCCGGCTATCTTAGTCCCGAAATAACCACACAGAAACTGTGTTCATTAAATCACTGCTTGGCTTATTTATAACATCTTATCGCCTAACTCTCACACCTTGATTTAGCCCGTTTCTATTAATTTATGTATCGCCATGTGACAGTGGCTTACCAGGAAAGATTCAGCATGTCTGATTCTGGTGGCTCCATGGTGTCTCTCTGACTCTGCCTTCTTCCTTCCAGAATTCAGTTCTGTCTCCCCTGCCTACCTAAGTTCTGCCCTATCAACTAGGCCAAGACAGTTTCTTTACTTATTAACCAATGAAAGCAACACATAAACAGAAGGACCTCCTACAGAAACCTTTTCTCAAACTGTGTATGTTTAAATATGCTGGCAATGAACCACCTGGCATTACACTCCCTGAAGGCTGACCCAGTCTGGCGAAGTCACACCACACTAGGTTTTCAATCTTATCTCTTCTTGTGGTTTGCTTCCCTGTATGACACCTCAGGGACGCCCCCTCCCCCCAATGCCTGGATGCAGAGGAGGGTGTGGGATCCCCTGGAGTTACAGGCGACTGTGAGCCCTCTGATGAGGTGAGCATGGGACACAAGCTGGGGTCCTCTGGAAGACCCAAAGGCACTCTTAACCACTAGCAATCTTTCCGGCCCTCCCCTAGGCTAAAAACAAATGTTTTGTGTTTTTTTAGGGTATGTGTCTGTGTGTGTAGTGTATACATGTAGTGTATGCACATGCACGTGTGTATGTGCACACGCGTGTGTATGTCTGCACACACGCCTGTACTTCTCTAAACTGGTCAGACTATACATTCACTGTGCGTAAACTATAACTCAGTAGGAATGGCGAGGGAGCTGACCCTCCCCTTCAACACTCAGGAAAGCAGGCTCTGCACCTCACCTGGGCAGTACATTGAAGCTGGCCCTGTTTATGCGGGTGCGGGTGAGCAGGCCTGAGAAATGTGAGCACGAGAGATCTGGTCCTGTGTCATCTACTATACGCCAAACTCCCAATGCCTAAGACAGATAGGAGGGCTGGCCTTCAGGTCTTTCGAGCAGGAGAGCTGCCTGCCCCTCATCAGCCCTCTGGAGAGCAGGTCTAGCACCTCACCTGGGTGGTGCAGTGGAGCCTGTCGGAGGAAATGTAGGGGAGACAGCCCCGAAGTTGTGAGGGTGGGAGAGCCGTCCCTACTACTTGTCTGTTATGCGGTAGTGTGGGTGGGAGAGAGAAGTTACCCCTCACCCCTCGCGACAGGCAAGGGAGCTGACCCTCTCTCTTACCAGCTGAGGCACTCAGAAAAGCGGGCCCTGCTCCTTGCCTGGGCAGCACAGCAAAGCTGGCCCTACTGACGGGGGTACAGGCCTAGAGAAAGTGAGTCTGGGATGTCTGGCCCCATCCCTCATCTGTTGTATGGTGGTGTGCGCAGAGGAGAGATGCCCCCTCTCCCCCCCGCCCAAAGATGGCCCTGAGGTCATAAGAGCTGGAGAGCCGTTCCTGCCTTTATCAGCTGCAGCACTGGGGAGAACGGCCCCTGCACCTTGCCTGGGCGACTCATTAGAGCTGATCCTAACCGTTCAGGTGTGGGAGAGTCGACCCTGAGGACACGAAAACAGAACTGACCCCTACCCTTGCTCATCGCTGCGCTGCAAGGGATGAACTAATGGGGGGGGGCAATGACTGGAGCTCACCCTGGTGGTGAGCACAAGAGAGAGCTGGTGGGCTGACCAACCTTCCAACTGCTTAGGCCCAGAACCAGGGCTATGAGCGGGCTCACCCCAAGAACATCAGATCTGTGATCTGCTGGAACACGTGAAGGGGTTGGCTCTACAGACCCAGAGCTGCAGGATCTCCACAACACAGGGCAACAGAAGGAAAACCAAGAGAGTTCCAATGAGGGCCAAGCACCAATAGTACAGCAGAAACCAGACGCCCCAGACCAGACAATGCCTCTTTGCTTTGAACACTTGCAATAAAGAGATAAGGACAACAGGATTTACTGTGTGATTTTTCCTTTTTCTTTTTTTTTCTCTTAAGTTTTATTCAATTTTGGGGTGTTACAAGGGCAGAGGGAGAATATGAAGGTACAGGGAAATGAAAGGGTTTGAGATGAATGATGCAAAAGACATGAAGAACACATAGAAAGTTAAACAACGAGTAAGTCAGTAAGAAATATTACAAACATACTAAGTACTGAAATATGATTAGATTTAAACACATCTGAATTTCAAATACTGAAAAATGCCTGCCTCTTAGAGTTAAGAAAGGGCCAGTTAGGAAGTGATTTCACTAGAGATTTTATTTATTTGTATACGTGGAACACACCTCTTCCCTGTGGCCAGGAGGGGGTGGCACACACTTTTAATCACAGCACTTGGGAGGCAGAGGCAGGTTGCTCTCTGGGAGTCCAACGCCAGCCTGGTCTACAGAGCGAGTTCCAGGACAGCCAAAGCTACACAGAGAAACCCTGTCTCAAAACCCAAAAATAAACATTTTTACCACATGGGTTCCAAGGAATGAACTTTGGGGCAAGCACTTTTACCCTCTGAGCCATCTTGTTAGTCCCAGACTTCCTGTTTTACTTATTTACATCATGTATGTGTGGATGGTATGGGGGACGTTATATTTATTTCTACACAACTGTATGATCTGCCCGGATGTGAATCCTCTACTATAGTCAAAACATGAGAGTTCTATCATCAGAAGTAAGCAGCCTTTTTAGAACCAGAAAGTAAACTTTCTATGTGTGTAAGTGAATTGTATACATGCCTGATGCCCAAGTGAGTGTTGGGGGGCCTAGAACTGGAGTTACAGGCAGCTTTTGTGTGAGGTCATGTGGGTGACAGGAACTGAACTCAGGTCCTCAGGAAGAGCACCCAGTGCTCTTAACCACTGAGCATCTCTCCAGCCCCTACACTGTTTTTTCCCCCACTCAGCATAATTTTCTGGAGATTTATCCAGGTCATAATGATTTGAATGTTTGTACCCCCACCCCTCCAAATTCTTCAACCAAGCCGATGGTATCCGGGGAAGGAGTTTTTGGAAGACAGCTGAGCCATGAGGTTGCAGCCCCCATTTACGGAATTAATAGCCTTCTAAGTGGCCCTGGAGTGTTTTTTTTTTAAATTCTCTCCACGTGGGACAAAGCCAGAAGGCACCAGGTCTTCACTAGAGACTGCACCTGCCTGCTGGCACCTTCATCTGGGGCTTCCCAGATATTCAAGCCCTGAGAAAGGACGCCATTTATGAAGCACGCCTAGATGCGGAGCCCAGGTGATGTGGAGCCCAGGTGTACTGAAGTGACACATGGATCTGCTATCGACGTTTATATACAGACTTCTGTGTCAAAACAAGTTTTAATTTCCCTGGAATAAATAAACCAAAGTATAATTGCTAGACCATGTGACATTTACATGTTTAGCTTTTAAAATAATTGCAAAACTATTTTGCAGAGGGGTTTTACCACTTTTTTTTCTTCCAAGACAGGGTTTCTCTAGTAACTGTCCTGGCTGTCCTGGAACTCGCTTTACAGACCAGGCTGGCCTCCAAGTCACAGAGATCCACCTGTCTCTGCTTCTCAGGTGCTGGGATTAAAGGCGTGCACCACCACAGCCCAGCAGCAAGTAATTTTTTTTATAAAAAAAGTTCTTAAGTTGTTTGAAAGTTTTTAATTTTATGTGCATGAGTGCTCTGTCTGCATGGATATCTATGGTGCCCATGTGAAGTCAGAAGAAGGTGTCAGATTCCCTGAAACTGGAATTACAGATTCCTGAATCACCACGTGGGTACTAGGAACCAAACCCTGCCACTCTGCAAAAACCACAAGTGCTCTTAACCACTGAACCATCTCCCTGGACCCTAAAAGTAACTCTAAAAGCATTACAAGGTATTAGGTATCTGCAACAGGGTTTCACTTGCTTGAGCCTTCCAGCCCACCCCAGGCTCCTCTTGTAACAGGGTAGAATACAGTATGTACCAGAGGCTGTAACCCTGTTCCCAGCCCACCCCAGGGTCCTCTTGTAACAGGGTAGAATACAGTATGTACCAGAGGCTGTAACCCTGTTCCCAGCCCACCCCAGGGTCCTCTTGTAACAGGGTAGAATACAGTATGTACCAGAGGCTGTAACCCTGCCCCAGCCCACCCCAGGCTCCTCTCAGAGGCTTCTAACAGGGTAGATACAGTATGTACCAGAGGCTGTAACCCTGTTCCCAGCCCACCCCAGGCTCCTCTTGTAACAGGGTAGAATACAGTATGTACCAGAGGCTGTAACCCTGCCCCAGCCCACCCCAGGCTCCTCTTGTAACAGGGTAGAATACAGTATGTACCAGAGGCTGTAACCCTGCCCCAGCCCACTCCAGGGTCCTCTTGTAACAGGGTAGAATACAGTATGTACCAGAGGCTGTAACCCTGCCCCAGCCCACCCCAGGCTCCTCTTGTAACAGGGTAGATACAGTATGTACCAGAGGCTGTAACCCTGCCCCAGCCCACCCCAGGGACCTCTTGTAACAGGGTAGATACAGTATGTAGCAGAGGCTGTAACCCTGCCCCAGCCCACTCCAGGGACCTCTTGTAACAGGGTAGATATAGTATGTACCAGAGGCTGTAACCCTGCCCCAGCCCACTCCAGGGTCCTCTTGTAACAGGGTAGATATAGTATGTACCAGAGGCTGTAACCCTGCCCCAGCCCACTCCAGGGTCCTCTTGTAACAGGGTAGATACAGTATGTACCAGAGGCTGTAACCCTGCCCCAGCCCACTCCAGGGACCTCTTGTAACAGGGTAGATACAGTATGCAGCAGAGGTCTTAACCCTGCCCCAGCCCTTACCCTGGCAGAGCTCTTTATATTGCTCTGCTCTGCTTATTCTCTTTGAACTACATCATTCTTCCAATCCTGACAGAGAGAAAAGATAAATAATATATCAACATTGCCGTTCTGCTGACTTCACGCAGGTACAGTGGGAACCACGCTTCCAGTACACGAAACTTAGGGGACAAGCCATATACGAACTGCGGCCATGTCCAGAGTTTTAACAGTATCTGAGGTTTCAGTTACCTACTGGAGGGCTGAGAAGATGTCTTCCTCCCTTTTACTTACTTCAGCTTTCCCTGATGTGAGGACATCAATAAGAAATTTGGCATCTACTTACTGTTTACCACAAAGCAAGTACTGCATTGAGAGCTGGAAGCGATGCCAAAAGATATCAAGAGTTGAACACTGCTCACAGGAATGACTGGAGAGGCTGCTTTGGAACGCAAGCTGGCAGTTCCTCAAAAGGTTAAAGAAGAACTCAGCACAGGACCCAGCAGTTCCATGTCTGGGTATACAGTCAGAAGAACTGACAATAAATGTCCACACAAGAATTTGGACATGCTCCAAGTGTTCATAGCGGCATTACTTATAATAGCAAAAACTGGAAACAATCCAAATGCCTATCAACTGGCGAGCAGATAAACAGTCCGTTGTCCCATTCGATGGGCTATTACTTGGTCATAAAGGAGCCTAGTAGGGTGTCTGCCTAGCATGCACAGGGCCTGGATCCAATGGAGGCACATGCCTATGATCCCAGCTCTCAAAACGCAAAGAAGGATCAACATTTAAAGTTCATCCTCCTCAGCAACATAGTAAGCTCAAAGTCAGCCTGGGCCATAAAAGACCCTGGAGTCCTGGTGCATAGCACCAGGGTGAATCTCGAAAGCATTATACACATGAATGAAACCAGATTCAAAAGCTACATAGCGTATGATTTCCATTCAGATGGAATGTCTCAAACAGGGAAATCCATGGAGACACAAAGTGGATGAGTGGTTGTTGGGGCCGGAGTGGAGATGAACTTCCCCCAGAAGGCCATTCTAGTATCATAATCCCAAGCATGTTTGTTTTTATTAACTCTGTAACAAAGCAGAGGTTTCCTTTATTCCTAGGGCATAATTATTTGGGCCAAGGAAGAAAAGAGAAAGGGCTCAGATTCCAGAGTTTTCTTTTTTTACTCAAATCTCCCAGGACACCAATAATCTGAATTAACCGACAATCTGAAACTCTAGATTTTTTCCAGTTTTAGACATTGAAAAACAGTAATGTTTAAAAATGTGTCTGTAATTCTATTAAACTAGAAGAGTGGTTTTCATTATCTGTCTGCTTTTCTCGCTATCCAAGTGCAATTTCCTTTACAGACAACTGTAATCAGTGTGCATTCTCTGCATTGCAAATGATGTTAGCCTGGTTTTTAACAATGATGTTCAATACGGCAATGATATTCCATCCAGCCAAGTGATTATTATTTACCTAACCCTTTTTATTTCTTAACTTTTATTTTCTACACTCGGCTGTGTGTAGGCAAGGACATACACAGTTTTTTGCTTTATTCTTTTCGATTATTTTCTTAGGCTGACTTTTAACAGTAGTTTACAAGTCAAACAACATGAACATTTTTCTATTTTGCATAGCTTTAATTTCAGAACAAAGTAAACGAAACAAAGAAAGGCATGATGTGCTGTAGGACAATGGTTTCACCCTGTAAACATTTGGTTTTTGTACTTGCTTAATAAAATGCTGATTAGTCGGTACCCAGGCAGGAAGTAGAGGCAAGGCAATGACAACAGGAGAATTCTGGGAAGAGGATTCTGCAGTCTACAATTGTGACCCAGACACAGAGGAAGCAAGATGTGACTGCCTCACTGAATAAGGAACCGAGCCACATGGCTAGCATAGACAAGAATAATGGGTTAATGTATGATGTAAGAAAGAGTTAATAAGAGCCTGAGATACTAGGCCAATCAGCTTTTATAGAATAACTCTGTTACTCTGTGGGAGGGGATTCACTCAACTTAAGAGTCTGGTGGGTTAGCGCCCATCAAGGATGCTGGGGGAGCCACAGGGAAACAAAAGATGGCATGGCCTCCTCATGGAGATCTCCGTTCTACTTTTTCCATTTGTGAAACAACCTTACCACCTTCCAGTGCTCGGGGGGGTCCTGGCTCCTCTGCTGTCAGTCTATCTGCATCGGTGTCTGCACAGTCTCTGTCCACATATTCGTACCTGAATTAGAACGGCTCTCGAGGTATACATGAGGTCAGCCTTGCACATGTCAGTGAGGTTTAGAGATGATGTCAGCTTTCAGCTCTTTACTGCTGTCCAGCATAGGAGGGTCTCTCAGACTCACGTAGGAAATCGTTTCCAAGACCTTGACAGTAGCACAGAGCAGGGGACTGGGGTCTACTCGTACACACAGATGGAGCCGAGTGAGGGTTCACTACTGAGAGCTCTCCCATGTGCACCAGGACCTCCATTTTGACTCAACACAACATTTTTTATGACTCTTGCTCTTCAACAAATTGGTTTTTTAAAGATTTTATTTATTTATTATGTATACAGTATTCTCAGTATTCTGTCTGAAGGTATGCCTTCAGGCCAGAAGAGGGCACCAGATCTCACTGCAGATGGTTGTGAGCCACCATGTGGTTGCTGGGAATTGAACTCAGGACCTTTGGAAGAGCAGGCAGTGCTCTTAACCACTGAGCCATCTCTCCAGCCCTACAGTGTTGTTACTAGTAGCAGCAGGGGCGGTGTGGGAGCTTGTATAAAGATAGGGTAATTAAACAGGCTTAAATAGCACTGCAGTGCTATTATTATTGAATTCTATTTTTCCAAATAGATCCAAATCTACCTTTTAATTATAAAAATTGCAAAAACTTGCTGTAAAAAAAAAGAACATTTTTCTGGGCGGTGGTGGCACACATCTTTAATACCAGCACTTGGGAAGCAGAGGCAGGCGGATCTCTGTGAGTTCGAGGCCAGCCTGGTCTATGAGAGCTAGTTCCAGGACAGGCTCCAAAGCTACAGAGAAACCCTGTCTTAGAAAAAGAAGTTATAAAGTAACAAAAGAAGGGGAAAGTGAGTCTTCCTGCTTGGGGGGTGACTAAAGCATACTTCTCCTGAATTTGAATTTATCTAAGTATAAAATGTATTTGATGATCAGAGTCTCGTGGAGATTCTCATGGCTGTTAGAAGGAAGGAGATTCGAACAGAGGGTGCTGGTAATGTAAGACTGAGGACAATAAGCTGTGCTCTCCTTGAGAAAAGAGCACACGTGATGTTTCTGGAGTGAGAGACAGAGGAGATAACAGTTCCAGTGTGCTCTGAGAGTAGCTTAGCAGAAATACAGAAAAGTCCTCGCCCCCCCTTTTTCTGAGATGAGGTCTCACTTTGTTACCCAGTCCAAACTGGTCTGGAACTGGCAATTCTTGAGCATCAGTTTCCCAGGTGTCTCGGGTGCTGGGTTTGTAAGAACATCCCAGCATGTCCATCTAGAACTCATTTTATGTAAACAATACAAAAATCTCAGCCATACCTTTTATAGTGCAAGAAGGCGATATGCAGGTTGCTGGAATTTCTATGTGGTGATACTTTGTTTGTAATCTAACAAATAAAGCTTGAAGAAGTTCAGAATGCAGAGCTAAGCCACTAGAGGCCATAGAGACCAGGCACTGGTGGCACACACCTTTAATCTCAGGATTTGGGAGACAGAGGGAGGCATATCTCTGTTAATTCAAGGCACCCTGGGCTACAAGAGATTGAATCTGTCTAAGAGAGAAACAGAGTTCACACAAAGGTGATCCCAGCACTTGGGAGGTGGAGACAGGGAAGGAATGATATGGCTGGGCAGAGAGAGGAATTTAAGGCGGGAGGAGACAGGAGCTCAGATACAGATACAGAGGATTCAGTCTGAGCATGCAGTCTGAGGATTCATAGAGACAGGATCATCCCTTTGGTCTGAGCACTGGTAGAGGTAAGAACTCTAGTAGCTGGCTGTTCTGCTTCTCTGATCCTTCAGCTTTCACCCCTAATAGCTGACTCTGGGTTTTTATTAAGACCAATTAGAATTTGTGCTACAGTTCTTTGCAGGCTGCTGGGTAGAACTGTCATCAAGTCTTTCTCAACAATGGATTCTGAGCACCAGCTTCAGGCAAGATGTACCCGCTGGTGCAACAGGGGCACCGCTGTTGTAGGAATAACCAATCACTTTATGATCATATTTGATACCTGCTCCACAGAAAGGAATTCATGTTTAGTAAATATAGTCAAAAACCCATGTCTAGGAAGGTCATAGGCCATAGTGGGGAAGCTACTGCTGTTTTGTAAATGGACATCATGGGTCTGTATAATTGCATTCTGAATATTAACGCTTATGCCCATATCAAAGAAACTTCCTTTTCAGTAGGCAGTGGTTATTGCAGAGATTCGTAACTAGTCAATGTTCCGAGAAGTAACTACTCAGTCCTAAATGGGGCAACAACTTCACCCTCTCCAAGGTTCAGAGAACCACACAGAAAAGGAGGCAGAAAGAAGGCAAGAGTAGAGGAAGAGATGGACTTTTACAGACTATTTTCTGGGCACGAGGCGGCCACTGCACTCTTGAACCAGCACGAGCAGCAGCTCGGCAGCGGCAGTTATCTGAACAAGATGCAGACTAGGCTTATCAACACTGTCATGGGGCATGCAGTGGCTCACAAAGTCCTCCGTCCCTGAGGATCTACAGGCAGTCAGTGGTTGCTGGTGGGAAAGGAAGACGTTTGTTCACCATTGTAACCACTGGTAAATTGCCTGTGCTCCTGTAAATAACCCTACTTAAACTCACGGGGTGATCAACACAGAAAAAGAGACATGAAGGTAGACAAGGACCACTTGGGAAGAGAAAGGGGATCAGCAGAAGGGGAAGGGGAACAGGAGAGGGCAGGACAGGAACTTGAGCTTGTCCCATTACATCTACAGTCAAGAGCAGAGAGAAGAGAGCCATTCTGTCTGTGCTGCTGCTAACGTAGGCAACTTTCTTCATATGGTGAGGGGCCTAGCCCATGAAATGGTACAACCCACAAGTTGGGTCTTCCAACACCAAGTAACAATGAAACAATTACCACAGACATGCCCAAGGACAACCTGATCTAGATAATTTCCCATTAAAACTCTCCTTAGGCCGGGCGGTGGTGGCACACGCCTTTAATCCCAGCACTCGGGAGGCAGAGGCAGGCGGATCTCTGTGAGTTCGAGGCCAGCCTGGTCTACAAGAGCTAGTTCCGGGACAGGAACCAAAAGCTATGGAGAAATCCTGTCTCGAAAAATCAAAAAAAAAAAAAACTCTCCTCAGTTATTTCTAGGTTGTATCAAGCAGACTGCTAAAATGACCCAGTTCACCCTGACTTTAGAGGAGTAGCCATTCTTTTACATACATGTAGGTGGTAATTAGAATACATAGGAACTCATCGAGTGTTTGATAAACTGATTTAACATCAAGCTTAAAATTAAAAAAAACATATTAGACAATTCGGCACAAAATTCTCATCTGAAGCAAGACTACCATCAATCAAAATGATGTATTATTTGAGCCAACTCTACTGTGGCACAAACGGCATAAGGGGCCACTCTGAGACTCTGTGTGAGACATAGGTCTTTCCTTCAAAGAGCTTACAGTCCAGACAGGATATAAGAACACAATTACAAAAGCACATACTAAAACCATGTTCAGGACAGGATCTCTACAGAAACTGTGTAGCTGGAGGTGACAGAGGAGATGGTCACTGAATTCAGCCTTAGATGAAGGGGACAATTTGTGGTAAGGGCTAAGTGTCTTCCCAGGAAAGAGCTGTACTCCCAGGGAGAAAACTCTAGCACAAAGCCAGGGATAAAGATGGTGGGTTGGTGTTGGAGTGGTAAAGCAATAACCCTGCTTAAACTGACCAGCAAAAGAACCAGGCTGAGAGCCCAGGCTCACAACACATTGTCCATCTGAGCACGGGAGTGGCAGCTACAAAGTAGCCAAGCTGTAAAGGAAGGAAGGGGTGTACTGAGAGAAAAACATTCACAGAACACAAAGTAACGTGGAGAACTGGAAGACAGATCTGAGCCATTCCTGGAAGGGTTTAGAGGAAGCCAGAGTTTCACTACCGGGAGACTAATGATGACTTGCTGTTGTTATGGATACTTTTTAAAAACAATTTTTGAAAAAATCCCAGGTTGCTTGTCCTAAATTGCCTAAGAATAGAATGAGGCACTATTTCGGTCCGCAAGAGCCTCACAATTATGTTGAGAAAGCAGTTCTGTGTTCTAGTTTTTAAGTGCTACAGAAAAACACTCTAGGCTGATAAATTGTGAAATTTTCAGGAAAGAAGACAATTTCTTCCCTGAAAAAGAGCATGGAAAAAAAGTGATATTCTCAAAGATGAGCATGTCAGATTAAATTTAGCAGACATACACAGAAAATATAATGTGCAAAAGCTAAACCAAAACCTTGAAGTTAGGTAGGGTGGTGTGAGGTGAGGGAGGGTGGTGTGAGGTGAGGGAGGGTGGTGTGAGGTAAGGGAGGGTGGTGTGAGGTGAGGTAGGGTCGTGTGAGGTGAGGGAGGGTGGTGTGAGGTGAGGGAGGGTGGTGTGAGGTGAGGGAGGGTGGTGTGAGGTGAGGGAGGGTGGTGTGAGGTGAGGGAGGGTGGTGTGAGGTGAGGGAGGGTGGTGTGAGGTGAGGGAGGGTGGTGTGAGGTGAGGGAGGGTGGTGTGAGGTGAGGTAGGGTCGTGTGAGGTGAGGGAGGGTGGTGTGAGGTGAGGG
Organism: Microtus pennsylvanicus; assembly: GCF_037038515.1. Taxonomy (NCBI): domain Eukaryota; kingdom Metazoa; phylum Chordata; class Mammalia; order Rodentia; family Cricetidae; genus Microtus; species Microtus pennsylvanicus. The sequence continues at coordinate 1,078,443 of NC_134590.1, read as the reverse complement.
AGGGTGGTGTGAGGTGAGGGAGGGTGGTGTGAGGTGAGGGAGGGTGGTGTGAGGTGAGGGAGGGTGGTGTGAGGTGAGGGAGGGTGGTGTGAGGTGAGGGAGGGTGGTGTGAGGTGAGGGAGGGTGGTGTGAGGTGAGGGAGGGTGGTGTGAGGTGAGGGAGGGTCGTGTGAGGTGAGGGAGGGTGGTGTGAGGTGAGGGAGGGTCGTGTGAGGTGAGGGAGGGTGGTGTACACTTGGGAGGGGCAATACAAAGACAAACTGCTATGCTTTTTGCTTTTTTTTTTTTATTTCTGAGACAGGGTTTCTCTGTGTAACCCTCTGTAGACCAGGCTGGCCTGGAACTCACAGAGATCCTCCTGCCTCTGTTTCCTGAGTGCTGGGATTAAAGGCGTGTGCCACCACTGCCCAGTTCAAGCTGCTATACTTTAAGCACCCTTGAAGATAGAACAGTGGCATCTAAGAAAACAAAGATTCACGAGGAGGTATTGCCTTGAGCATGGTGTCTCAAGGGTGACAATAGTCTAGAAAGGATAGTTCCTCAGGGCTGGGCAGAAAGTAAAAACAAAGTAAGAGATGATTCCTAATCAGGAGTTGTACATAAAGGAAACTTCTGGTGCCATCTGTAATTGAAGGCACCATTAAAGGTCCCAGCCTGCACAGGTCATAGGCTCCCCCATAAAGGTACATTTTAAAAAGTGTATCTTTATTCATGTAAGATATGTTGATATGGGCACATGTGTGTAGGGTACCTATGGAGACCAGAAAAGGGTGCTGGATCCCCTGCAGCAGACAATGTTGTGAACCTGCCCAACATGAGTTCTGGAACACACTTAGTCTTAACTGATGGGTAACCATCCAGCACCTGGAGGGCATTTTAGTGGACATTTATGTAACCCAGTGTTGACAGGAACCACACACCTGCCCAGAGTCATCAAGACTTCCAGATTTCTGCTTTTTCTCCAGACACCTACAGAGAAAAGGTACTGGATGGGCTAGCAGGAACACGGTAGGTATGGAGACCTGGTCAACTTCAAGTGGGGCAGTGACTGAGGACTTCAGGAAGTCATCTATTAAAAGCACAAGGCAGAGAAAGACTCTGAGCAAGTGATCTATAAAATGCTCAAGGCGAGGAACAGAGTTCTATTCTGAGTTGCCAGAGGACAATTGATTAGAACATCACAAGGCTTGCCGGTCACCAGCCTGTGCTTCCATTACAAGCCGGCTGGCAGGTCACTGCAGAGGAACGGTAAGCTCTCATGTTCATCTTGCCTATTTGGGAAACACAACTTAAGTCAGGGGCTTGTGTGACACTGCAGCACACACCTAGGAAGCCCAAGGCCCTCAGTTTGATTCCATCATCCTCACCACCATCCCATAAAAAAATAAAGCAGAAAAAGCATTTCAAACCTAAAGAGACTAACGTTTACCATTAGAGCCTGAGCACGGTAGCTATAAGTTCAGCACTTGAGGGAGAAAGGAACAGGTGAGGCTCAGGGATGCCTCCGTAGTCCAGAGCACTTGGTGCTCTTGAAAAAGACTCGGGTCTAGTTAGTTCTCAGTACCACACGGTGGCTTACAACATCTGTACTTCCAGTTTCAGAAGATCTAACACCTTCTTCTGACCTCCATGGGCACTCTGCTATGTGGCACACATATACATTCATACACATGAAATTTAAAAATTAAATTTAAAAAGATAAAGATTTAAAAAAATGGAAGAGCCCAGCCTGGGTTACAAGAGATCCTGTCACAAAAGAAAAAAAAATATGGTAGTGTTTTTAATATTCCCTTTTATGTTGATAGCTAATGCTATCACTTTTTAAATATTTTCAGTTTAGCTGTCTAATAGAAGCTTAACTTTTTTTTTTTTTTTTTTGGTTTTTCGAGTCAGGGTTTCTCTGTGGTTTTGGAGCCTGTCCTGGAACTAGCTCTTGTAGACCTGGTCTCGAACTCACAGAGATCCGCCTGCCTCTGCCTCCTGAAACATTTAAAAATATTTCCTTTCAGTATTTTTGTTTTGTTTTTAAACTTTTTCTTTCTGTTTGTTTTGTTTAACATGGCTCTACTACGCTCTCACTTAACGGAACTTCTGAATCTGTGGTTAGCATGCCTGAGGGAGTGGATTTTCCAGATGACTTGTTTGTGCCTAGTTATACAATCAGGGGCACAACCAACCAGGAGGAAACTGCGCTTGAATTTAACCCGGATGCCAATTTGGTAAACACTTCTGCAGATTCATAGGTGGACTTGGTTCAACTCTGTGGCTGGACAAATGTTTACTAAGAATTTGATGGGGCCAGGCAATGGTGGCGCACACCTTTAACGCCAGCATTTGGGAGACAGAGACAGGCGGATCTCTGTGAGTGTGAGGACAGCCTGGGCTATGAGGAGAGTTCCAGGACAGACAGGGCTTCACAAAGAAACCTTGTCTTGAAAAACAAAACAAACTAAAATAAAACAAAAAAGAACTCGATGGCTCTCCCCCTCCTGGCAGTCCTTCTGAAGTCCATAGATCTTTCCCAACATGGACTCTATTCTTAGGTTCATCTTCAGCTGTCTCTCAGTCAACTACACTTCTTTGTTTGTTTTACTGTCCGCAAAAACACAGCTACATGCCATAGTCTTTAGTCATAACCTTTCAGCCTCACAACTCTTTTTTTTTTTAAGATTTTATTTCTTTTTTCTTCTTCTTCTTCTTTTTTTTTTGATTGTAGCCAAGCAGGAAGTATAAGCAGAACAGCCAAACTAAGAATGTTGGGAGGAAAAGGGTAGAGTCAGTGAGGTCATCACAAGATGCAGAGGGAGTAAGACATGCTGGAGGACAGGTAAAACCACGAGCCATGTGGCAATACATAGATTAACAGAAATGGGTGTAAGTTGTAAGAGCAAGTTAATGATAAGCCTGAGCTATTGGCCAAGCATTTATAATTAATATAACTCTCAGTGTGTTTATCTGAGAGTTGCTAATGGGAAACTCACCTACAAGCGTCACTATGGCTGGCTTGATTGTCATTTTTTTAAAAAAGAAAAATTCTGTACTTATGTGTAGTGAAAATCAAAATCTTAACTATAAATTTTTTTGAGGCACTTAATCAAACCCTGGGCCTCAACCACGTCAGGTGAAACACTGTCACTAGCTATATTCCCAGTCAATCAAATAAAAACAAAAGTTTTTTTTTAATTTGCTTTGTTTTTGTTTGGGACAGGGTCTCCCCGGGCTCTCAACACATTATGCAGGTGAGGATGATCTTAAACCTGTGATTCTCCTGGCTCCACCTCCCAAGTACTAGGATTACAGGTCTACTACCAGTCCCGCGCTACAGTTTTAAGAAATGACAACACCTGCTAACACATTCAATTAAGGTTGACGGACTTGTGGATTGCTATGATCTTCTAAACAACGGAGCTAAAAAGCTGCTATGGACAAGTCTTTTTTTGGTTTTGTTTTTGAAGACAGGGTTTCTCTGTGTGACATCCTGGCTGTCCTGGAACTCACTTTGTAGACCAGTCTGGTCTCAAACTCACAGAGGTCTGCCTGCCTCTACCTCCCAAGTGCTGAGTGCTGTGATTAAAGGTGTGCACCACCACTGCCCCACTAGCCAGGACTTTTTGTGGAACATATTTTCATCTTTCCAGTATTTTCTTAAAGATTTATTTATTATGCATACAGTGTTCTGTCTCCATGTATGCCTGCAGGCCAGAAGAGGGCGCCAGATCTCATTACAGATGGTTGTGAGCCACCATGTGGGTGCTGGGAATTGAACTCAGGACTTCTGGGAGAGCAGCCAGTGCTCTTAACCTCTGAGCCATCTTTCCAGCCCTCTTTCCTGTATTTTTTGTATTTATTTTTAAATAATTGTATTTTTTTATTTGCATTTATTTTTAAGTAGTCTTTAAGTAGCTGTTTCAAAACCTACACGTGTGGAGATATGGTTGGTGAAGCAGCTGAGCAGGCCAAGCCACTGGCTGCCAAGCCTGGCAACCAGAGTTTGATCCCTAGGTCTTACATGGTAGAGGGAGAGAATCAACTTCAACCCTGCAACTTGTAACCTCCACACCTGACCACGGTACAGCGCACCCACACACATACGCCAAATAAATAAATACAAGGAAAAGGGGGCTGGAGAGACGGCTCAGAGGTTAAGAGCACTGATTGTTCTTCCAGAGGTCCTGAGTTCAATTCCCAGCAACCACATGGTGGCTCACAACCATTTGTAATGAGATCTGGTGCCCTCTTCTGGCCTGCAGGCAGACATGCAGACAGAACACTGTAAGCAAAATAAAATAAATAAGTAAATAAGTAAATAAATAAATAAATAAATAAATAAATAAATAAATACAAGGAAAAATTTAAAAACACATTTGCAGCTGGGCTGTGGTGGCGACGCATGCTGTTAATCTCAGCACTTGGGAAGCAGAGGCAGGCGGATCTCTGAGTTCGAGGACAGCTAGGGCTGTTACACAGAGAAACCGTCTCGAAAAACTAAAAAACAAAACAAAAAACAAACAAAAAAAAAACCCTACAATACATTTGCAAAGGTGTATACAGTGCACACACGTGCACACACACACACACACTCACACACGTACTTTTTCAAATTCAGATTTGAATCATTTCAATAGTGGTAGGTTAGTGTGTAAAGTCCAGCGCATCCTCACCAGCAGCTAAAGCACTGTGTGTTTTAACTCAGTATCTCAACATTGTTACCTCAAGGCTGCTCTGTTTGATCCTCCACCCACCTAGAGTAAACCTTCAGTTCCAGGGCTGATTTTTGTCACAAGATAAGATTGGTAGGTTTCAGAGTGAAGTACTTCCATCTCCAAACCCAAAGAAGGAGAAAAGGGTTTCACTAGCCACATTTTCAATATGTCAATATGGCCCCCAGCTTCACACCAACTGCACACATTTTTAGGAGATAAGACTATCCTGAAGCCAAGCTGCAAGAACATCAGGCGGTGACCATCTTGAGCGTTGGTCACTGGCCATTTCCTTCCATCAATTCTTTTCCTTTTTGATTCCCGTAAGGTCTCAAACATTGGCTCTAAAGCCCTGGTTGCACCCACTCTTTACAGCATACTTTGTAATCACAGAATGCAGGTGACATAAGACAGGAAGATTACCACAAGTTCAAGATCAATCTAAGCGACATAACCAAGACCCTGTCTTAATAATGCCCCCCCTTGGGGTTCTGTGGTACTCTAAATATACCCTTGACCTAACAATTATCCCTCCAAGTCTTTGCTTACTTCTGCTACCAGTCTACAATTTTTTTAACAAAATACATATTATATAGAATAGCCCCCACTTACCCAAGTTTTCTTTTAACTGTTTTTACATATTTACTTATTTTTATTCTTTATGTATGTGAGTGTTTTGCCTGAACGTATACAAGTGTAATCGGAGGTACATTAACCAAAGGGATATTAAGAATCCTGGGGCCTATGAGAAGGCTTGGGGGTGAAGGCACTTGTCACCAAGCTTGACCACTTGAGTTCAAGTCCTAAAACTTGAACTGGTTCCTGAAAGCCATTCTCTGCTGCTGTAGAAATCTAGCAGTGTCTGTATCTAGGGTAAACATTACAGTGAATAGCTGTTTTCTAGAAGTACTTTGACCCTGAAGAATCATTGTGGTTATTTCCCGTGATTTGTAACGTTATCTTTCTGAAGGGGCATTACAGCTGTTGCATGACTTTGGTCATAAGATGTCTCCAGCACACTTGAAGCTCTTGGATTATTCTGCATTGCAAAAGATACACAATAAGGACTAAAGTCATGAGGGCATGTGATGTTTATCTTTAGAGAAACATAGATTAGGGTCCTCGGTATAAGGAAATACTTTACCCGAAAAACAATTTTATGCAACAATCAATAAATATGACTTTGTACAGCTGTTGGAAGTTCAGTTCATCAGAGGCTAGACCTTCCTGCTGCCACACAGGCCTAAAAATTCATCTTGATATGCCTGTTTTCTTCCACCGACTCACGCAACACAGAACACCTGAAAGACCACCACATGTGTACTGCAGCTGAGGCACACTCATGTACACACATGCACAGAGAATACATAAATAAACATTTAAAATGTAAAGACGTGCAGGACCTTAAGTGGAGGTTACTCTGGGGGCAGGGTGACTCAGTGGCAGAGTCACCTGTCACTCACGAGGACCTGGAGTCAATCCTCAGCCCTGAAAAAAATACTTTAATGCACATTTCCTTCCTAGACAGGGTTTCTCTGTAACTTTGGAGCCTGTCTTAGAGCTAGCTCTAGTATGGCAAGCTGGCCTCGAACTCAGAGAGTTCGCCTGCCTCTGCCTCCTGAGTGCTGGGATTAAAGGGGAGCGCCACCACCGCCCAGCGAATTCACATTATTAGGTGAAAAGCCAATGTGAACAGGTCACAGACTGTGCTAGTCTAACAATATGGCATCTAGAAAGCAGAAATATGGAGGTGGTGAAGAGATAATCAGATAACATGGGCCAAAGAGAGGAGGGGAATCAGTGACAAGGTCTCGGTGCAGGTTCATCAGCTGTGCTCTATGGTCTACAAGCTGACAGGGGGAGGCTCTGTCCACTGTTCTCTATGGTCTACAGGCTGATGGGAGGAGGCTCTATCCACTGTGCTCTATGGTCTACAGGTTCACAGGGGGAGGTTCTATCCACTGTTCTCTATGGTCTACAGGCTGACTGGGGAAGGTTCTATCCACTGTTCTCTATGGTCTACAGGCTGACAGGGGAAGGTTCTATCCACTGTTCTCTATGGTCTACAGGCTGACAGGGGTAGGCTCTATCCACTGTGCTCTATGGTCTACAGGCTGACAGGGGTAGGCTCTATCTACTGTTCTCTATGGTCTACAGGCTGACAGGGGTAGGCTCTATCCACTGTGCTCTATGGTCTACAGGCTGACAGGGGTAGGCTCTATCCACTGTGCTCTATGGTCTACAGGCTGACAGGGGTAGGCTCTATCCACTGTGCTCTATGGTCTACAGGCTGACAGGAGGAGTCTGCCTGTGAGAGCAGGGAGTAACAGAAACTCTGCAGTTTACTCAGTTTTGTTGTAAATCTTAAACTGCTGCAAAAATTCATTTTTTATTATTAAAGAGGTAAGGGCTAGAGAGGTGGCCCAGTACTAAAAATCTTCTCTGCTCTTCCAGAGGACCAGAGTTCAATTCCCAGCACCCATGTCAGACAGCTCACTACTGCCCATGATGCCAGTTCCATGGGGCCAGCACTCTCCTCTGGTCTCCATGGGCACCTGCACATACGGAGCAGACACACAGACATGAATAAAAGTCAACTGTTCTTTTAAAATTAAAGACTCAGGGCTGGACAAATATCTGGTGCCTAGGAGCCCTTGATGCTCTCTCAGAAGGTTGGGTTCTGTTCCGGCACCCACAAGTGGCTCATAACCATCTATGACTCCAGTTCCAAGGGACCCAAAACCCTCCTCTTCTGGCATCCATGGGCACTGCATACACATGATGCATTTGTACACATTCAGGCAAAAATACTTGTACACATAAAATAAAAATAAATAAGCTGGGCGGTGGTGGTGCACACCTTTAATCCCAGCACTCGGGAGGCAGAGGCAGGAGGATCTCTGTGAGTTCGAGGCCAGCCTGGTCTAGAAGAGCTAGTTCCAGGACAGGAACCAAAAGCTACAGAGAAACCCTGTCTCGAAAATCCAAAATAAATAAATAAAATAAAAACAAATAAATCTTTAAGATTAAAGAGTTTGAGCTGGGCAGTGGTGGCACACTCCTTTAATTCCAGGATCAGGGAGGCAGACAGGCAGCTCTCTGGGTTTGAAGCCAGATGGCGTCTAATCAGAATGTCCTCTATTTGACCACTGGTTATTCTTCATCATCTTCATTTAGATGAATATCTCAAATACATCTAGCATCCTTTGCTTCTACGGTTCCTGTCCACTATCTGTAAATCCTGGTAGTTTGACTTTGATGCTGGATCTACACCCACAGGGTGAGAACTTCAGGTGTGTCAGCCAGGCCTGGGGGCTCATGGCTGAAATGTCAGCACTCAGAAGCCTGAGACAGGAGGATTGTTGCAAGAGGAAAGCCAGCTGTTACTTTGAGTCCAAGGTCAGCCTGGGACACAAAGTGACAAAGTGAACTGCTGTCTCCCTACCCTACGCTACCCACAAAAAGCAATAAGCAAAAGAAATTCAAACATTTAATATCCACTCATAACTTGATTATAAGATAAAGTTTTTTAAACAAATTAAAATGTACATGTTAATAACTGAGATATTATAAATATACGAATTAATTCAAAGTAGTTTAAATTTCTATGTATTTTCTTATTTCCAAAATTTAAGAAAACAGGATTATTTCTGAAATGTTTAGTATGATGTACCAGTTTTTCATAAGGTTTTTTTTTTAAAAACTTCATATGTTTTTAATTTATTTTATGTGTATGGGTGTTTTACCTAAATGTATGTCTATGTACCATGTGTGTGCCTGGTACCCACAGAGGCCAAAGAGGGCATCAGATTCCCTAAAACTACAGAGACAGAGGTTGTGAGCCATCACATGGGTGCTGAGAATGGAACCCCAGTCCTGTGGAAGAGTACCAGTGTCCTCAACCATCTCTCCAACCCTTAACTTTATGTTTTATAGATTCATTTTCATCTATGTGTATGTGTGTGCCTATCTGTGCACCACATGTATGCAGTCCTGTATGGACCAGAATATGGTGTGAGATCCCCTGGAATTAGAACTGCAGGTGATGAACAGCAATGCTCTGAACTGATGAGCCATCTCTCCAGCCCCTGAGAACTGTTCTTTAATAACAAATTAAAAGTCATGAGACTAGCTGAGCACTGGGCCTTTAATCCTAGCACTTGGGGAGGCAGAGGCAGGCAAATCTCTGTGTTTGAGGCCAGCTTGGTCTACAGAGAAAGTTCTAGGACGGCTATGGATATGCAGACAAAACCCCATCTTGAAAAACAGAAACAACAACAACAAAAGTTATGAGATTATTTTAAAATAAAAGGCTAAGCTAAACATGGCAGTTTAAATTTGTAATCTCAGCACAGGAAGATTCAGGTTAAGGCAGGATTGTCCCAAATTTGAAGTCAGCCTGAGCTACATCCATGCTCCCTATCAGTTAGAGCTACAGTTTGAGAATCTATCTCAAAAAACAAAACATAGTTAAACATAAGAAAGTCTAAAGTGGCCGGGTGGTGGTGGCGCACGCCTTTAATCCCAACACTCGAGAGGCCAAGGCAGAAGGATCACTGTGAGTTCGAGGCCAGCCTGATCTACAAAGAGCTAGTTCCAGGACAGGCTCCAAAGGCTTTGAAGCCTGTCCTGGAACTCCCTCTGTAGACAAGGCTGGCCTCGAACTCACAGAGATCTGCCTCCCGAGTGCTGGAATTAAAGGCGTGTGACCACCACCACCCCGCAAGATGTTTATCTTAAACACATAGCAGACGTTTTAAATTTGTATAATTGTATATGCACAGTTCAAACTCATTTCCAGAATCAGCACGATTTGTGAGGTTTCTCACCCTCGTTTCATTTCATCGTGGCTAAGCTCCCCCCAGAGCATCGTGAGACACACGTAGTATGGAACAAATGTGCATTCTGCATCCCTCTTTCCCCACCAAACCACAAATTAAACAGTCATCTCTAGGGAAACCTATTTGCCAAGAGAGTTACTGGCAAAAATAAAAGCTGGCTCTCCTCCAGTCCGCTACACATGGACAACAGTGGCTGCTCTGTGGATGGAGATTGATGGCCGGCCGGTCTGTGGTTACTTAGTGTCAAGATGAAGGATATCAGGTGCACATCGTCTGGTGCCCAGAGACTTCTGATGATGGACTTGCTCTAACTTCTTACACTCACCAATAATGAGGGTTATTTACTGCAGAGGGGGTGCAGCCCTGCCCTGCTCCTGCATGTTACGGACAAGGCAACTGAAGTCCAGAAAGCACAGGCCATTTGCCCCAAATCACACGGCTGCTTGGTGTCACAACTGAGTGCAGGTGGTGAGAGTCAGTGCATTAACTGTTTAACCCTTCTCTGTATGTATGTAAGTGTGTATATATGGATATGTGTGTGTATATATATGTGTGTGTGTGTATGTATGTATATGTGTGTATGTATGTAAGTGTGTATATATGGATATGTGTGTATATATGTGTGTATGTATATGTGTGTATGTATATATGTGTGTATGTATGTGTGTGTATGCATGTATGTGTGTATATATGGATATGTGTATATATATGTGTGTGTGTATGCATATGTGTATGTATGTAAGTATGTATATATGGATATGTGTGTATATATGTGTGTGTATGTAAGTATGTATATATGGATATGTGTGTATATGTGTGTATGTATATGTGTGTATGTATGTGTGTATGTGTGTATATATGGATATGTGCATATATGTGTGTATGTATATGTGTGTATGTATGTAAGTATGTATATATGGATATGTGTGTATATATGTGTGTATGTATATGTGTGTGTATGTATGTACGTATGTATATATGGATATGTGTGTATATGTGTATGTATGTATGTATGTATATGTGTGTATGTATGTAAGTATGTATATATGGATATGTGTGTATATGTGTATGTATGTAAGTATGTATATATGGATATGTGTGTATATGTGTGTGTATGTATATGTGTATGTATGTAAGTATGTATATATGGATATGTATGTGTATATGTGTGTGTGTGTATGTATGTATGTATGTATATATATCATGAGCTCTACGGATTTGGGCTTAGGTCCAGTGACATGTCTAAACGCCAAGAAGGTTGGGATGGTTGGTAAACAGGAGATCTGCTATGGTGCCTCCCTCAGGAAAATGGTGAAAAAAATGGAAATCAGCCAACACACCAGTACACTTGTTCCATGTGGCAAGACCAAGACGAAGAAGAGATGACTCGCTGGCATCTGGCACTGTGGTCCCACACTGGAAAACAACGCCTGGGGGCACTTGGACCTGAACCACGTCGCAGTCAAATCTGCAGACCACAACTGCGCTACCATTTGCAATAGCTTGCAACAAACAGGGTAACATACGTAACCAAAAAGAAAAGAAAACACGATGTTCATGTATTAAATAAAAAACCACTTCTCATCTCAGTCACTGCAAAAACTTGAGTCAGACTCGTTCCTATTTAATACTCAATTTAACTTTTACTTCTGCAAGCAGGTTTTTATTTGGTTTGGTTTGGACTTTATTTCAGTTTAATAAAGGCAAGATTTCACTAAAGCTAGTGTGGGATTCGCTATGTAGCCTTGGCTAAACATGAACCTATGGCAATCCTCCTGTTTCAGCTTCTCCAGTGCTGGGATTACAGGTGTGAAGGTCAGAGGACAAGTCTGTGGAGTTGGTTATCTTCTTCCACCCTTACATGGTCCTAAGGATTGAGCTCAGGTTGTCAGTCTTGCTTAGCAAGTACCATTTCAGTTGATGCTCACAATAGCGTTCAAACAGGCTGTGTATTAGGACCATGAGTTCAAAGTCTGCCTATGCTATACAGCAAGACCACATCTGAAAATAAATTTGGGTCAGGGTGGCCAGGAAACAAAAGTACAGTTTCCGTTTACAACTGATGAACTGTTTACATTAAGAATTTGTGGGGGCTGGGCAAGGACTAGGTGGACAAGTATGAGGAGCTGAGTTTGAACACTTGGCACCCACATAAAAATCCAGGCATGGAGAAAGAACCAGGCAACCCTAAGAGCTAGTTGGCAAGCCAGCCTCTCCAAACTGGCATGCTTCCAGTTCAGTGAGAGGGCCTGCTTCAAGGCAATAACGACAGGGAGGAACAGGTGAGGTCACGGTAAAGCTCTGGTGTGGATCACCACAGGGGCAATTTTGAGCGCTATCAATTCAGGTTACTTTGGGAAAGTTGTATGAGGACTTAGCACTTAAAAACTAACCAGAGCTTTCACCCAACTGTCAACCGTGAAAAACTGGACACAGGTCAGTCAACAGACATGGGCAATTCAGAATAAATTATTAGCCTGGGCTACTCTTCCCCATCACTGGCTCGGCACTATCAGGGACACTAAAGTTTGAGGGGAAACCTCCTTGTGCACCTAAGATCTCTAAGGCCACTTCTTCAGTAGTAGGGCTACAGAGGTTTACAGATCTTGGGGTACCAATGTCTTGGTGGCTTGAAAGTATGAACAAGAGGTTCATTAAATGCCAATAAATTCCCCGAGCATGGCACTGGGAGAAGGGAGCAGGTGGACATGGTACAAGGTCACCTTGCTGACAGCACAGTTCAAGGCCGGTCTAGCTATATCTTGTTTCAACATGCTTTTATTTTTTATTTATTTATTTTTAATTATAAACTGTTAGGTCTATTGCTCAGACTTTATTGCTAACTAGCTCCTACTTGTAAATTAACCCATTCCTATTAATCTACGAATTTCCACATGACTCGTGACTTTACCGTGGTCTATTACATCTTGTTACTCCAGGGGCTGACTAGCATCTCCTAGACTCTGCCCTTCTATCTCCTGTATTTTCTCTTTTTATTGAATTTTAATGCGCTCTACATTTTTCTCTGCTCCACTCCCTGCCTCTCCCCTCCCCTCCACCCTCTCCCAAGGTCCCCATGCTCCCAATTTATTCAGGAAATCTTGCCTTTTTCTACTTCCCAGCATACACTTTTAAACCCAGAATTCTGGAGGCAGAGGCAGGTGGAAATCTGTAACTTCAAGGCCAGCCTGGTATACAGAGTGAGTTCCAGGACAACCAGGGCTACACAGAGAAACCAAAATAAATAAAAAATTTATTTGAATTTGTCTCAAAAAGCAAAAACCATACACATATAAAAAGTATCACTATTTGCAGTGATATGATAGGATACTATACATAAGCAACCCCAAAAATTCTACCAGGGAACTCCCACAATTGATAAGCACCTTCAGCAAAGTCGTCAATACAAGATTAACTAAAAAAAAAAAATCAGTGGCCCTCCTATATACAAATGACCTATAAACAAATGCTGTGAGACAATGGTCTATATCTGTCAATTGTATTATTTTTAATAAAATGCTGATTGGCCAGTAGCCATGCAGGAAGTATAGGCAAGATGACCAGGCAGGAAGTACAGGTGGGGCAATGAAAACAGGAGAATTCTGGGAAGAGAGAGTCAGTATGCAGTCCTCACCCAGACAGAGAGGAAGCCAGACACAGAGCAAGCAAAATGTGACTGCCTCACCAAAAAAGGTACCAAGCCACGTGGCTAATAAGATTTATGGGCTAATATAAGTTATAAGAGTTAATAAGAAGCCTGAGCTACTAGACCAATCAGTTAATGATTAATGTAGGCCTCTGTATTTCTTTGGGACTAAATGGTTGCAGAGACTGGGTGGAATAGAAAACTCAGTCAACAGACAATGGGCTGAAAAAGAAATCAGAACTAACACCCTTCACAATAGCCATAAGTAATATAAAATATTTTGGGTTAACTAACCAAGTAAGTAAAAGATCTGTAGGGGCAAGAACTTCAAGTCTTTGAAGAAATTGAAGAAGATATCAGAAGATGGAGTGATCTCCCATGTTCACGGATTGGTAGAATTAACATAGTTTAAAAAGGCCATCGTACCAAAAGCAATCTACAGATTCAACGAATCCCCATCAAAATTCCAACACAATTCTTATACACATCTCGATAAAATGATCTCAACTTCATATGGAAAAAATGAAAAACCCAGGATAGGGAAAACAATCCTGTACAATAAAAGAACTTCCAGAGGTATCACCATCCCTTATTTCAAGCTGTATTACAGAGCTATAGTAATAAAAATAGCATGTTATTGGCATAAAAATGGACAGGTTGGCCAGTGGAGTCAAATTGAAGACCCAGACATAAATCTACATATCTATGGACACCTGATTTTTAACAAAAATGGCAGAAATATACAATGGAAAAAAGAAGGCATCTTCAACAAATAGTGCTGGTTCAACTGGATGTTAGCATATAGAAAGAATACAAAAGAGATTCATATATATCACCCTGTACAAAACTCAAGTCCAAGTGGATCAAAGACTTCAACATAAAACCAGATACACTAAACCTGATAGAAGAGAAAGTGGAGAACAGCCTTGAATGGTATGGTATGGCAGACAGCTTCCTGAACAGAACACTGATAGAACAGGCACTCAGATTGACAATTAATAAATGGGACTCTGTGAAACTGAAAAACTCTGTAAGGCGAAGGACACCATCAACAGGACAAAATGGCAGCCTATAGAATGGGAAAAGATTTTCACCAACCCCTATCAGAGAAAGGGCTAATATACTATATATACATATGTATATATGCACATATACTCAGGAAACGAGACATCAACAAACCAAAAAAATCCAATTTAAAAATGTGGTACAGATCTAAACAGAGAACTCTTAACACAAGAATTCCAAACAGTCAAGAAGCACTTAAAAAAAAATGTTCAAATCTTTCGTCATCAGGGAATTGTAAATCAAGCCAACTCTAATATTCTATTCTATCTTATGCCTGTCAAAATGGATCAAAAACACAGGCTCATGCTGGTGAAGATGTGCAGCAAGGGAAACACTCCTCCATTGCTGGTGGGAGTGCAAACTTTCTCAGCTGCTATGGAAATCAATATGGAGATTCCCAGAAAAACCGATAACCCATCTACCTCAAGACCCAGCTATATCATCCCTGGGCATATACCAAAGATTCTCCATTCTAGTGAGACCACGTCTAAAACATAAGAAAAAGTCAAAGTAGGGCTGAGAATACAGATCAACCAGCAGGGTGTTAAGCATGCAGGAAGACCACGTTTAGACCTCTAGTTCTATATAAACCACCTGGCATAGTGACACTAACCAGGTGTGGTAGCCACGGTTAGACCTCTAGTTCTATATAAACCACCTGACATAGTGACATTAACCAGGCATGGTAGCCACGGTTAGACCTCTAGTTCTATATAAACCACCTGACATAGTGACATTAACCAGGCGTGGTAGCCACGGTTAGACCTCTAGTTCTATATAAACCACCTGACATAGTGACATTAACCAGGCGTGGTAGCCACAGTTAGACCTCTAGTTCTATATAAACCACCTGGCATAGTGACACTAACCAGGTGTGGTAGCCACGGTTAGACCTCTAGTTCTATATAAACCATCTGACATAGTGACATTAACCAGATGTGGTAGCCACAGTTAGACCTCTAGATTATATAAACCACCTGACATAGTGACATTAACCAGGCGTGGTAGCACTCCCAGTAATCCTGGCACCTGGGAGATTAAAAGCAGAATCAGGAAGTCAAGGGCATCCTTTGCTACATTTAAGCTTGAGGGCAGCCTGGGCTACAGACTGTCTCTTAAAACAAACAAGTCAGGGTGCACAGGTGTCAGTCCAGGCACAGGGAATCTATACAAGTTGAACAATGAATGTTTCTAATGAGGACAAGGGCAAAACCAGGCTCATCAAAACAGCAACAAAATATCCATGGAAGGAGCAGCTCCACTGGAGAGCTAAGAATCAGACTAAAGCAAATTAGACTGCTGCTTAAATGATAATAATTAAGGATTATAAATTCACCAAATTACCCTGCTATAGCTGACTAAGAAGGTTTGCTTAGCCCTGCTCTGTCCTAGGGGAATAAATTATCTCATGAGTCCATTTCATCCAATGCTATTTAAAAAGCTGATGAAATGCTTAAACAATTCATTCTATTAATATAAAAATCCATTATAGGACATAAATATGAACCAAAGTGCAAATGGCATTATGAGTAAAGTGGGAAGTATTGCTGTATATAGCCCATAAAATAAGGCACAAGCATTCCTGTTCATTTTAAGACGTGTGTGTGTGTGTGTGTGTGTGTGTGTGTGTGTGTGTGCTCGCACGTGTGCGTGTGTGTGTGTGTAAGCCAGAGATCAACTTTGGGTGTTGCGCCGCAGAACTTCCTGTCTTGTTTTCTGAAATAGGTCTCTCAATGGGACACAGCACTCACAGATTAAGCTAAAATGGCTCAATGGGACTCTGCAAACTCTTAAGGATCCTCCTATCTCCAGATTCCCAGTTACTGAGATTACAAATATGCATCACCATGCCCAACTTTTTTCACAGGTTCTAGGACTCAGACCTGGGGGTGCTCATGCTTATGAGGCAAGCAATCTGTTGCTGAGCTCTCTCCCCAATCCTGAAGTGAAGTCATACCCCATTACGGTTTTGTTTTGTGTTTCTCTGGTGGTTAGTGTATTAGTTACTTTGCTCATTGCTGTAATCAAATACCTGTATATGGAAGTTTCAGTCCCACCTGGAACAGCAGTCATTCAGTCACAAATAAACACACAGAACCTTATATTAATTATAAACTGTCTGGACTATTGCTCAGACTTATTACTAATTAGCTCTTACAATTTAAATTAACCCATAATTCTTACCTATGTTTAGCCATGGGGCTTGGTACCTTTTCTCAGTAGGGCATTCTCATCTTACTTCCTCTGCATCTGGCTTTCCTTTTCCCAGAATTCTCCTAGTCTGGCTGCCCCACCTATACTTCCTGCCTGCCTACTGACCAATCAGCGGATTTTGTTGTTGTTGTTGTTTGTTATTTGTTGTTTTTTTAAACCAATATGAGTGACAAATATTTACAGTGTACAGGAGCATTATCCCACAGCAAATACCCAACTTGAGGAGAGGGTTATTTTAGCCTTCAGTCAGAGGGTAGTCCACCATAGCAGAGAAGGCTGAAGGAGTTAATCACATTGTGTCCACAAACAGAAAGCAGAGAAAGGGAATGCTGGTGCCGAGTTCACATTCTCCTTTCTGTTTTATATCCAGTCCAGGGCCCTGTGCATGGAATGGTGTTGCTCACATAGAAACTTTCTCACCTCAATTAACCCATCTAGAAAACTCCTTACAGACTCCTGCCAAGCTGACATTAGTATTAACCGTCACATTTAGTTACATGGAGCATCTTCCCTACACCTGTGGAACATCTGCACATATTCTTTTAGATTTATTGGGTTATTTAAGTTATATTGAGTTATATTAAGGAGAGGAGGAGGGGGTGAAGAAGGAGAGAGGACATGTGTGTGCACACTCGTGATGCACAGCTGGAACAGAGGCTGATGTGACATCTGTGTCTTCCTATCAATCCCCACCGTTCTGAGTCAGCCTCTCTCACTGAGCCTGAAGCTCACAGTCTCAGTTAGACCTGTTTTCCAGTGAACCCCCAGCTGTCTCCTCCACTGCCACCTCCCCGAGCAGGAAGGGGCTGGAGATGCACACTGCCACCCTAGCTTTAATGTGGGGCTGGGGATCTGAACTCAGCCATCAGACAAGTACATTGAGCCATCTCCCCAGCCCCCTAGCTATCAAGTTTTTCCAAGTTCCTTAACTGTTCTGGGTCTAATCCCTTTCAAGATGTGCACTTGCCAATATTTTCTTTTGTGCTTTAGGTTGTCACTTCATCCCAGTGACTGCTTCCTTTGCCCTGCAGAAGCTTTCCAGTCTGATGCAATCTAAGGCCATTTACTCTAATTCTCTTGCCTTATGTTATTGAAATAACTCACTAACCCTGTAACAAACACACTGCAGGCATGAGGATAAATAGGGCAGGTAAATTAAAATTCGAACAGGAAGATTAAAATCCACATCAGGACTTTTAAATCAAGACATTAGACTGAAGATATATGTTTGCTATTTACACAGCTTGCCAAACTATATTCAAATAAGCAAAAGAAGCAATAAACTACTAACATTAAAGAGAAAGTAGGGCATTCACTTGTATAAAAGATCTAATGAAATGGTAGAATTCAAAAGGCAAACATAACTCGGCTGATGGATGAAGGAGCAAGGCAGAGAGAGCCCTATCCCAGAACAATCCATCAGACAGCCTGCAGGAACTGGAAGCCAAACTGCATGTGGAGAGCCTGAAGGAGTCCAGAGAGCCAGCCTGGCCCTTCAGGACACCTGAGGGTGCTGGGCTTGTGCCAACCAGTAGGACAATGACAGGGAGAGCAAGAGAGTCTGATAACAGCAGGGACATTTGAGGAGCTGGACCTGGACCTTGCTGTTGGCAGGCTGATCACTTCCCCCACTCAACAGAGGTCAGCCAAAAAGCAAAAACAAAAACCAGATTTCTGGCTGGGCCTGGTAATACATGCCTGTAGCTCCAGCACTCAGCAGAGACAGTATTTTCTGAGAGATTGAGACCAGCCTGGGCTACATAGTAAATACCAGGCCATTCTGGGCTACCGTGTGATAGTTTGTTTCTAAAAACCAAAATGGAAAGAAGAGAAACATTGGAATTCTGAGGGAAAGAGCAACCTGATAAAGCCAAAGCTTCTATGTAGGTGCAGGAGAACCAGAAGAAAGTGCTCCGACACAAGAGGCCAGGACCACAGAGCAAAGCAACGGCCACTACATTCTGGCTCAGGAGGAGACTCAACCACACAAGTCAGGAGTCTAGTGAAGAAACAGAACAACTTCTACCACACCAGTTACCCAGTCCTTTCTGAGACAACCGAAGATCAGCAGGTAATCCAGAGCCAAGAAAACACACATGGAAAATAAACCCACATCAAAATAGTTTAGTAAAACATTCTTTAAAACTCCTATGAAAGCTGTGAATATACTCAGTAGAACACTTGCCTAGCAAACCTTAGCTGTGGTCTTCAGCAGAGGCAGGGCAAAGGAGCGCTGGTGGGAGGACGGGAACAAGGATAGACAAGGTGCTAAAGAGGAAAATCCACAAAAAAAAAAAAAAAACAGGGCTGGGAATGTAGCTCAGTGGCACTGACTCCCTGGGTTCAATCCCCAGCACTCCAACCAAGAAAAATAAATTTGGAAGAACCCATTTAAAGCAATTTTTAAATACTTGGAATTTCAGAAGCATTTAGAAAAATAAGGAAAGTGAACAGATGATCTCAAAATACATTAAAAACAACGAGAGGCCTGGGAATTCAACTCAGCTGGTTAGGCACTCTCTCCGCATGCATGCACAGCTGGTTAGAATCCCAGGACATGCTGATACATACACACATATACATACATATATATAAAATGGGCACACAGAGGTGAGGCCTGGGAATTCAGCTCAGCTGGTTAGGCACTCTCTCGACACGCATGCACAGCTTGTTAGAGTCCCAGGACATGCTGATACACATACACACACACACACACACACACACGCACACGCACACACGCAAGCACGCGCGCACGTGCAAAGTTGGCAGCAGGAGAGGAGGCTGAGGAGTCCAAGGCCTGGCTGTGCAGATGGCTCAGGGGATAAAAGCACTTTCCACGCAGGCCTGACCACCTGAGCATGCATGCACACGCACACACACGTGACAAAGGCATATTGTGCCAGGGAAGGAGGGAGGGAGGAAGGGAGGGAAGGAGGGGGAGGGAGAGAGAGAGGGAGGGAGGAAGGGGGGATAGATAAATTAAGGCAACTAGGAAACACCTAGAAAAAAAATTGTACTTACTGAGTTCACTGAAAGAGGACAGAGCTGGGTAGCAACCAGAGTGCAGCCTGCAGCATAGGTAAGGGATTTGTTTCTAGGGAAAGAAGTCGGATATAGTGATGCGCTCCTTTAATCTCAGCACTCAGGAGGCTGAGGCAGGACTGTCACCAGTCTGAGACCAGCCTGGGCTATATTCATCAGTTCCAGGCCAGCCTGAACTACAAAGTAATGCCTTGTTTTTTGTTCATTTTAAAAAGAACGAAAACCAGGGAGGAGGTGGAAATTTGTTTTTTTTTTTCTTTCTTTTCTTTATTCTCCTTTTATCAATAAAAAGAAAAGAAAAAAAAAAGAACGAAAACCAAACCCCACTCCATGCCCAAGTACGGCCAGTGCCCTGGTTATGAAGAATTCATGGTAGATGAGAGAAGAGTATGCAGTTGCTATTAATGTTGGAAGCTTGGGAGCCCAAGGGTCATCACCCCAACCCTAGAGAGAAGAATCACAATCTCAGCATACAAACTAGGTCTGCACTGAGTAGTATTTATAGAGTCGCATTTTAGGGAATTCTAAAATTGGACATGTCTTTCATCTTACGCCAGGACAAATGCTGATTATGTTGGGTCTCAAGACATAAACTGTAGTATGCTAGGACCATTTACTTTGCCTTTTTAAAATATATACAATATCAACCGAAACCCAGTTCTCCCTTTGGATGCACTCTCTCTGGAGGTGAGTCATTGTCATAATTCAAGTGGTTTGATGTTCGTCAACTAGCCCAGTTCACTTGATGTTAGGGGCAGATAAAAGGAAAAAAATGTCTGTACCTACAGCTGAGTGTAACCAGGCAATCATGCAAAAAGAAACCTCAGGGAAGAAGAGCTGTGATGCTCTCAAAACATGTGTTTAGTTTTGAATCATTATTCTTTAACAGAAATGTTGAAAAGCAACCAAATCTATGGAATTTGCAAATGCCATATTTTTTTTCTTAGTGGTAGATATGTGAGGTTCTCCAGGAAGGAAAAAAAGTCCTAATAATGGGACCGTTAAGGTCCATTACCTTAGGAGACTACTTCAAGCTTTAGTCTATGGGTCTCAGGTTTATGAGGGAAGTTTTATTTCATGGAAAAGTAACATCCCGTAAAAATATAATACCATTTATTTTCCATATTATTTTTCACAATTTCAGACAGAGGATAATTTGTATTACGTATCTTTGATCATCTGCATACTTTGATCATTTCCCCACTGTTATCTTCCAAACCCCTTCTTCTGAAGTCCCCGCTACCTTTCAGATATGTTTAATGTTTCTTTATTTTGTGCTCCACTGAATTTAATAAAAGTTTCTTGGTTGATGAGATGGTTCAACGGGTAAACGCGCCTGCCACCATGCCTGATAACCTAAGTTTGAGTCTCTGAATTCATATAGAGGGGAAAAATAAACCCTGCAACAATTTGATTTCCATATCTCAGCTACGGAATGTATGCAGCCACACACATACATACACACAAGTATATATGAATAAAAATATAATAAAAAGTTAAAATTCAGTAGCATTGTTTATATGAATACGGTGGAAGTCTGCGAGTTAAAGGCCAGTATGATATACATAGAAGATGCTAGGACTACCAAGGCTAGGGCTACATCCAGCTTTTAAAAAAAGGAAAAACCCCACAAATTAATAAAATAATACAGAAAATCAGCTACCATAACAAAAATACTTGAAATTTTCTTTATTATATATTTTATTAATTTCTTCCAGCAACCACACCCATCATTTTAGGTAGCTCCTAGGATATATACACTATTCTTTAGAGACACAGTTAGAAGTTAGAGGTGTAGTTACCAGACAAGAGAGATAAAGGCTTTCGGAGTAAATCAGATCAGACAGAAGCAGAAGGAAGCACTTACGGCTTGGACGACATGATCAGCCATGCACTTTTACTTATATATATATATTCTTTGACATAAGGAATTAATGTATCAGTTCCATAAAACTCTGTATCTTGAGCCAGCTGTAGTGATACGTGTGTGATCCCAGCACCAAGAGGCTGAAGCAGGAGAGCTCCAGCCAGCCTGGTGTACACACAACAAGACCCTTTCTCAAACAAGCAAATGAACAAATAAAACCCTTGTTCCACTTGCCAATCAAATGTCTAAGCAGATCCACTGTACTCCACATTTACCAGGCCCCTTGCTCTGAGTCAGACCTAAGGGACAAAGAGCAGAAACCGACATGTCAGCTCTCAAGGAGCTCGCAACATTGATAAAAGACAAGAAATCCCTGATGGTGCTTCAGTATGTGAGAGACACAGGGGCTGGCTATCATCTGTTTAGAACCTGGCACAACAAGAGAGGAGCTAACACCTGAAGGAATTAGAGAGGGAGTGTTCAAAGGTCACTGCCTCTTTGAATTGAGACTTAAAAGATAAGAGAATAAAACAGGTAAGCAGGTGTAAAGGCTCAGGAGGCAGAGCACTACAGGACCAAGAGGAACTGGCAGAACTGGGCAGTGCTATGTGATAGTGTGACAGATCCCTGGTCTAGCGTGCACAGTGCACAGGCTTTAGGTTCAAGCCACAGCACTGCAAAAAAAAAAAAAAATTAAAACAAAGAGGAAAAGATAGACATGAGAGTCAAGTGACGTGCTGGTATGTTTGGAAAAGTCAAGTATCTCAAGGCTGCCGGAACAAACGTGTCTGGCAGGAATAAAAGGCCAAGCTCTCCACAGAATGGAAGAACGAGTATGAAGAAAGCAGGCCCATTGGGGAAGACGATGCTGAAGCAAGGTGTAGGGAGGATGGCTCTGAGCTGGCAGATAGGCCACTGTAGTAGGCAGCCAGCAGAAGACAAAAAGCTACGATGCATTCGTGTGTTATTTAGTTTGCATGCATACAAAAGACTTGAGCCCTGACTACTTTACTACTGTAAAAACAAGAGTTTCCAAATTCGGTATTTGCATTTCTCCTCTTGTAATAAATACCCCAAGTTTTTTCCATAGCAATTGCCAGGTCAATAAACATAGCTTTCCCCCTTTTTAAAACTGTGCATGCATATGTAAGATCTAGGAACCATAAATTAGAGAAAGAAATCAACATTTGACTTCTTGAGATTGTCTTGGTTCACTGAACGTGATGATCTCCACTTGCACCCATTTTCCTGCAAGCAAGATGACTTGGTAGTTCTTCTTTTTCTTTCTTTCTTCCTCTTCCTTCTTCTTTTTCTCCTCCTTCTCTTCTTCAATTTGTTTTTGGAAACAATGATTCTCTGTATAGGCCATGC
Organism: Microtus pennsylvanicus; assembly: GCF_037038515.1. NCBI lineage: Eukaryota > Metazoa > Chordata > Mammalia > Rodentia > Cricetidae > Microtus > Microtus pennsylvanicus. The sequence continues at coordinate 1,055,698 of NC_134590.1, read as the reverse complement.
TGTCTTGGAACTCACACTGTAGGTCAGGCTGGCCTTAACCTCGGATCCTCCTGCCTCTGCCTCCTCAGTGCTGGGACTAAAGGCCTGTGCCACAACACCTGGCTGACTTCGTTCTTCTTTATGGCTGTACACAAAATCAGTGTACACATACTGAATTTCTTCTTATCCATATCTCTGTTGCTGGCATCCAGGTTGATTGCACAACTTAGTGATTGTGAACAGCGTTGCACAATGCATAGCTCTCCTCTCAAATCTTTGGTACTACCATTCCCCAGGCTGCAGGGAACAGGACCTTGTACACGACCAGCAGGCACCCGATCACAGAGCTGCGTCCCTAGTCCTGCTACCACAGTAAATCTAACACTACTGGGAAAGAAACATTTGGAGAAATGAATGTTTTCTTTTAAATGGTTAGAATTCAGTCACACTTTCTCTCGCAGAGAAGAATTCCAAAAATGTCCTCCAGGATTCCCCCTCCTTGGCTAGTCAATCAAACACTAACTAGGACCTCCTGCAGAAGGACTCTACGGATGAATTGAAGTTTGTGGTGATATATTATTTGTATTTTGATAAATAAATCTTTCCTGAAGACGAGAGGCAAAGCAAAAGCCACTAGATCAGGAAATGGTGATACACACCTTTAATCCCAGGATTGAGGAGACAGAGGCCGCTGGATCTCTGTGAGTTCAAGGCCACCCTGGATTACTCGAGGTCAGTGCAGAAACAAATCCAGGTGGTGGTGGCTCACACCTTTAATACCAGCACTAGAGGGAATATAAAATGGGAGGAGAGAGATGCTTAGTCTGCAGTCACCCAGCCTTGGTAGGGGGAAGACTTCTCTAGTGGCTGGCTGCTTTGTTTTTCTGGTTTTCGGGTTGAACCCCAATTTCTGTCTCTGGGTTTTTATTATTCCAGCTACAGAAGTTTCTAATCAGAAGACTTTGAAAGAAAGTATCCTGATGGACTTAATGTAGCAATACAAACCTTGGAAGCAGAGGAGAATGGCAGAAAAGTGAGCCAGCTGAAAAGGGAGACGAAGACACCCGAAACAGTGCGCCACCACTGCTGCTGAGCTTGGAGATGAGAGACCCATGGCTGCAGTGTAAGAACCTCCACCCAGTACAATCGGAGTACAGCTGAAGAGAAGCAGGAACAATGATATGAAATAAGGGGAAACCCACAGAATCAGCTGACCCAAGCTAGTGGGAGCTCACTGGCTCTGGACTGACAGCTGGGGAACCTGCACTAGGCCCCCTGAATGCAGGTGACAAAGGTGTGGCTTGGGCAGTCTGAGGCCACTGGCAGAGGGACCAAGATCTAACCACAGAGTATGAACTACTTTGTGGAGCCCACTCTCAATGGAGAGATACCCTGTTCAGCCTAGGCACGGTGTGTATGTGTGTGTGTGTGTGTGTGTGTGTGTGTGTGTGAGAGAGAGAGAGAGAGAGAGAGAGAGAGAGAGAGAGAGAGAGAGAGAGAGAGAGAGAGAGACTGAGGGCCTGCCTCAATAAAGTGATGGAACAGAATTAGCTGACTTCCCAGGGGAGGCCATACCCTCTGTGAGAAGCAGATGGGGGTAGGGTGGGGGGAACGGAAGGAAGGGGGAACTCTAGGATTGGTATGTAAATGAAAAAAGAAAAAAAAACATGGAAAAGAAAAGAAGAACTACCCAGCAGCCACCAGGGACGACTGGGGACCTAGGTCCCACGACCACATGGAAATAAATTCTGACAACACGCTAAAGGAGTCTGAAAACCAACTTATTCTTAGAACTTTGGAAAAAAAAACAGGCCTAGAGACCTTGACTCCATCCTTGTGAAACCTGGAGCAAAAAGTCAAGTGACTATGCCCAGACATGTGACCTACAGAACTGAAATCAGGGTACAAATGACTGAACTTTGTTTCAGCGGCTATCGTGGTGACTGGTTACAGGAACCCTGGGACACAAACACATTTCCATAAAAGACTTCAAATGTGCTTGCTCATGGGGCTGGGAATGCAGCTCAATTGAATGCTCGCCTAGCAGGCATGAGATCTAAGGTTCAGTTCCTAGTGCCTAGTAAACCGCGCAGACCCAGCAAATCCAGAGAGGTAGAGGCGGGGTCAGAAGTTCAAGGCCAGCAGCTGTTGCAATGCAACTTCAAGGCCAGCCTGGGCCTTGAGAGACGTGGCTTGAATGATCGATATATTTGTCCGTCTCTGGCATTTGAATGCCTGGCTTTTGGTTGACCTGTTTGGGGAGGCTTAGGTGGTGTGGTCTTACTAGAAGTATGTCCCTGGGAGTGGGCTTGAAAGCTTGAAGACCTTTGCCATTTTGAGTTCACTCTCTCCATGATATGTGAGGTCTCCGCTGTTCCGCCACCAAGCCTGCCTGCTGCCATGTTCCCCACTATAATGGTGATGGACTCCTATTTCCCTCGAAACTTTAAGCCCCCAAGCCCTTTCGTCTATTAGCTGCCTCGGTTATGGTGTTTGTATCACAGCAATAGAAAGCTAGCTAATACAGAGAGACTGGTGTTGGAGGGCGAGGGCCACTTGTTGGTTCCCGGCCACTTAGCCCTGAAATAATCACATGGAAACTGTATTAACTGTCTAGAGTTCCTTTTCAAGTCCTCTCAGGTTTTACATGGATTTAGTCCACCACATTGGTGCACCAATTTGTTGCTAGATATTCTACAGTACAGAATCCTACACACAAAAAAAATTAGTCCAAAATTTCAGTGACACTGACATTAAAAACATTGCTCTTAGCCAGGTTTGGTGATACATTGTTTTGTTTGTTTCTTTGTTTTGTTTTGAGACAGGGTCTCTCTACATATCCTTGGCTATCCTGGAACTCACTATGCAGATTATGCTGGTCTTCTACTCAAGAGATCTGCCTGCCTCTGCCTCCCAAATGCTAGTAATAAAATCATGTGCCACCACAGTCGGCTAGACAGTAGTGCATTGTCTTAATCTCAGAGGGTCAGCCTGGCCTACATAGTGAGTTCTAGAACAGCCAGAGCTACAGAATAGTGAAACCCTGTCTTAGAAATAATTAAATATAGGGCTGAAGAGATGGCTGAGGGGTTAAGGGTGTTGATTGAGTGATCTCCCAAGGACCTGGGTTCAAATCCCAACACCCACATGACAGCTAACAACTGTCTGTAACTCCAAGATCTGACACTCTCACACAGACTCACCTGCAGGGAAAACACCAATGCACATAAAATAAAAATAAATAAATTTTAAGAAAAATTGAATATAAATAAAAATAAAATTAGCCTCAAGCAAGGGTCTGTAGGCTGGCGTGTTGCCAAGAAGCTCTGATTTTTCATCCTTCCTTTTCTTCCTTCTTTCTCATTTTTTGGTTTTCTAAGACAGGGTTTCTCTGTGTATCCCTGGCTATGCTGGAACTCACTCTGTAGACCAGGCTGGCCTCAAACTCAGAGATCCACCTGCCTGATTTTCAAGGAAAACAGAGTAGGGAGTGAAATGTGGCACTAACGGTGAGCTCTAATAACTATTAACAGACTTGTTCTGTCCACGCACTAACTCACACTAACGGTGAGCTCTAATAACTATTAACAGACTTGTTCTGTCCACGCACTAACTCACACTAATGGTGAGATCTAATAACCTATTAACAGACTTGTTCTGTCCGCGCACTAACTCATGCAGAAGGTGTAACCACATCCAAAGTCCTTCTCTCGGGAACGTCCTGAGGTATAGTTACTCTGTTACTAGCAAAGAGGTATATACTTACAGTAACACATAACCTACTAAAAAACATCAAACTGAAGTGATCAATAGAGAAGGAACCACTCCTCTGAAAAGACACACAAACGGTCTGCAAACAGAAGATGCTGAACATTTCTCATCATGAGGGAAACAACATCAGAATGAGCTATCACCTACTCCCACTAGGACGGCGACGACTAAAGAGAGTGTGGGAACGCTGGTACCCTTGCACACTGCTGCAGGACTGTAAAAGATACAGCCACTATGAAGAATAGTATGAAGATTCATCACATGTGGGCTGTGAACATGGTTAAGAGGGAGGAAGGGGTTGGAGAAAGGGGGGGAACTACAGTGGAAGAGAGACCAAGCAGTGCACATTTTTTCCCATATTCAGATTACAGAACACACACACACACACACAAAAGCAAAAGTAACATTCGTGGAAAAGAAAGAGGGAAGAAACAAAAAAGGGTGGTGGAGGCAAGGATATAAACAAAGTACAATTACACATAAGTAAGATTAAAATGTCACAGTGAAACCTTCTATTCTATGTGCTAACTAAAATATTAATTTTAACTATATAGAAAGGCATTAAAGTAGGGGCCTATGTTATTTTATTTTGTTTGTTTTGTTTCTTGAGACACGGTTTCTCTGTGTAGTCTTGGCTGTTCTGGAACTTACTCTGTAGACCAGACTGACTTCAAACTCAGAGGTCCCCTTCTCTGCCATCTGAGGGCTAGGATAAAGATGTGCTCCACCACACCCGGCTGGGGCTGCAGTTATTACTAATAGGTTCCCCTCCTCTGCCATCTGAGGGCTGGGATAAAGATGTGCTCCACCACACCCGGCTGGGGCTGCAGTTATTACTAATAGGTTCCCCTCCTCTGCCATCTGAGGGCTGGGATAAAGATGTGCTCCACCACACCCGGCTGGGGCTGCAGTTATTACTAATAGGTTCCCCTCCTCTGCCATCTGAGGGCTGGGATAAAGATGTGCTCCACCACACCCGGCTGGGGCTGCAGTTATTACTAGTAGAATTTTCATACCATGTGTAAAGTCCTGGGTTCAAGCACGAGTACCACATATACACACATACAAACACACACACACACACACACACACACACACACACATCTTCTACAATCATCCCATTTTTCCCAGTTTCTCGTGCCAACAGACCTGGGCTGCTCTCAGCCATGGTCAGAGAAGCTGCTTTTTGCAGTAGAGAGCAGACAATGAAGAGATGTGTAACTGATCCAAGTGCTGTGGATAAGAGACTGAGCTGCTCGGTCCTAACTGGGACATCTATATCAACCCTATTGCCAGCAAGGTTCAGGGAACATGCAGAAGAAGGGGTGAAAGGAAGTAAGATCTGGAGGATGGGAGGAGCGTTTGGAACGCAGACTCTGGACACGACAAGGCCACGGCATGCATGAGCTCAGGCAGCTGCAGTTCCCCGTGCAAGCCCTGAACAAGAGCAAGCCAATCGCATTCCCATCACGGACAGGGTACACCTCTACAGGTCCCAACTCTTACTGAGGAGCTACTCATTCTATTCTGAGGAAGTGGGCACTGGGAGGTTGCCAGGCTTCAGTGGAAGGCCCCACACCCCATGCACATATGGGCAACAGCAACTGAATTTATTGGGTCATAAAAAAAGAAAAAGTTGGGCTGGGACCATGTTGGGGAAAATACAAGAGGAGCTGGAGGAGGAAATGGGGGTAGGAGGCAGATGTGACCATATTTCGTCGCATACATGTATGAAACTCTAAAAAATAGAACTTAAAATTAAGAATAATTATTATCATTAATAGTCAGGAGGTAGAAGGACAAAGACCTTGAGACAAGTCTGGGCGTTACAGTGAGACTTGAGGGGAAGATGGGAGAGAGAGGGAGCAATGGACAGATGGGGAGGAAAAGAGGAGAGACAGAGGCAAGGAAAGAGATGGAAGAGAGAAACAAGAGAGAAAAGGAGGGGAGATAACGGGTGGAAAAATACTGCTGGGTTCTATTTACACGAGGTATTTAAGAGAGTCAAACTAATAGAAACAGAAAAAAGGATGTGGTTACCAAGGACGAGGGTGGGGTATGGAGCTAGAAGGAAATGGGGAGCATTCAACTTCGCAAGATGAGAAAGTTGAGATCTGACACACCCAAGGCACAAAGAGTACATTTAAAAATATTTAGGTTGCTGTATGATGTGCTGCACACCTTTATACCAGCACAGGAGGCAGAAGCACGCTGATCTCTGTGAGTACAAGGCCAGCCTAGACAACACAGTGGGTTACAGGACAGCAAGGGCTGGAAATGAAAACTGTCTCAGAAGAAACACACAAATCAACAAACAAACAAAAAGTATTATGAGAAATGGAGAGATGGCTCAGCAGCTAAGAATATTGACTATTTTTTTTCCAACGTATCTACGTTCAATTCCCAGCACCCAAATGGCTAACAACAATCCCTAACTCCAGTTCCAGGAGATCCAACACCCTCTTCTGGCCTCCACGGACACTAGACACAAAACACCAGTACAGCCGGGCAGTGGTGGCGCACACCTTTAATCCCAGCACTAGGGAGGCAGAGGCAGGCGGATCTCTGTGAGTTCGAGACCAGCCTGGTCTACAAGAGCTAGTTCCAGGACAGGCTCCAAAACCACAGAGAAACCCTGTCTCGAAAAAAAACAAAAACAAAAACAAAAACAAAAAAACACCAGTACACATAAAAATAAAATAGCTTTTAAGTTGGTAAGGATGGGATCTGCTAGAAAATTTATCATTTCTTCAAGGTTCTCAAGAAGCATTGTAATATCAAATGACTACATGCCACCCCATACTTAAATTTGGTTTTGGTTTCATTTTGATATTTTTTGAGACAGTGTTTCACTAGGTAGCCCAGGATATATTACAACTGTCAATCTTCTTCCTCAGCCTCCGAAATCCTGGAGCTGCAGGCACACACTTGAATTTAAAGCATTACTGGTCATGGATGGTCTCTGTGCACACGCAACTTTGGAGCTAATAATAGTTCTTAGAGATTTAATTTCAGGCAAAGGTCAGTGCACCGGCTTCTCCTTCTACCAACTTTTGGGAATACAGAGCTACCTACTCTAAGTGCCCTTTGAGTCAGAAGTTTCTGGAGACCATATTACTCTTGCTCTAGCATTTGTGAATACTGTTACAGCTACCACTGATATGTCAGTAACTCTCCCTGAACTAAATCCTCCAAAATACCCATATTAAGACACAAAGAAACAAACCTTTTGAAAAACAGTGCTAGTATAAGTCGAATGTCCAGGTATCAGAAAGTTTAGATGACAGATGACATGCGCTTATAATACCAACGCTTGGGAAGTAAGGGAAGAAGACCAAGGACAGGCAACACACAATTCTGTCTCAAACAAAAACAAACAACAGAAGAACTGTTGAGTAAGTACCAATTAGAGCAGGCCATCGTCTGCGGTGTTGGTGTGTACCTGTAATCCCAGCACCAGGAGGACTGCCACAAGTTCAAGGCCACCCTGGTGCATATAGGGAGTTCCAGGAGACTCTCTCCAAGAGTCAGCAAAACAAAAAAATGTTTGTCCATTAGTTCACGACAGCCCTGACTGAAGACATACTAAAAGCACCAGGGCAGTCATTTTGGAGACAATGTCTCAAAATTTAAAACGTCCACCTAAAGCTCTTGAAAATCTTCAAAAGAAGTCTTAGACTTCAAATTTCATTAGAATTGCACAATTTTTTCCATGTTCCATAATATGAGCAGAATGACTGGGATGGAGAATGGGTATAACCTAAGCATATTAAATTACGTCAAACTGCCTTTTTTTCGGGGGGGGGGGTGTTTCAAGACAGGGTTTCACTGTGTAGCCCTGGCTGTCGTGGAACTCACTCTGTAGACCAGGTCTGCCTCTGCCTTGCAAGGGCTGGGATTAAAGATGTGAGCCACCATCTTTAATCCAACCAGCAGTCCCAAACTATCTTAACTTTCACTCTTCCAGAACTTAAGGACAGAAGAAAACAGGTATTCCAAACTAAAGCCAACAAATTATAGTGCTGTTGTGCTATCGTCCTTATCCCAAAGTCAAAAAATTACAGGTTTACTCCATTGGAGTAAACCCCAAACAAGAATAGATACCAATTTGTAAAACCCACACTGCTAGAAACACTCGCAGGTGAATGAAGAGTTACCACAGCCAGCCGGTCCTGAGATGTGCGTGCTATCACAGTAAATGAAAGAGAAATACCAACTCAGCGTGGTTTATTTAAGCCGGTTGACAGAGCAAGTTTCTGCGCCAAGAGTCAAGAGTCTAACTCTTCAGTATGCTACAACACTTGGCACACACAGAAAGTGTTATTTCCAGGGTAATTTCCCATCAAAACAGTGGCAGAAGATGTCCCACATTAGCTCACTCACGTTGGAAAGCTTGTGCTCAGGTTCACGACTGTCGGCTAACTTACACAGAGGCTGTACGGCGTCCTTGCACTGCTGCCTTGGAAGCAACTACTGCGGGCACCCAAAGTCTGGCACTGGTGAACAATGTGACAAGGGGGGAGACATGAGGCCAGTGTCCGCAGGACTAACTCAGTGGATCGCTTTCCTTTCCACTTCCTCTCATCCTTCTTTTCTGTTTTGCTGAACTATCATTCGCATACTACAGAATTTACTCCTTTAAATTCAGATACTACAGAATTTACTCCTTTAAATTCAGATACTACAGAATTTACTCCTTTAAATTCAGATACTACAGAATTTACTCCTTTAAATTCACATACTACAGAATTTACTCCTTTAAATTCACATACTACAGAATTTACTCCTTTAAATTCACATACTACAGAATTTACTCCTTTAAATTCACATACTACAGAATTTATTTTTTTTTAAAGCCTACCCATTAGTAGTAAGCCTTTATTTTTACCCAACCCTAAGCAAACACTAATCTATTCCAGTCTTTACTGCTACACAGCATCTCACTACATGATTACAACACCAAAGTTCTTTTCTTTGGATGCAGTGGAATCTCTTGGCTGTATCAGCGAAGATGAACACCCTAGCTGGTAGTCAGACTCCTGTTACAGTGTAACCGTCTGCAGAAACTATAACATTAATTGCAAAATACTAAGCTTTGGGGGGAAGGTAGGAAATTTAACTACTGTTTTGTTTTTAACTAGCTCAAGATGATGAATTTTCCAGAGGAGGCCACAACTACCACAGTGACATCAGGGCTAATGGAAATTCTGTGCGTGAAGCTCTTTGATAAGTCAAATGATTAAGTTTCCCCTCCTAAATTATGGGGAAAGGGCTGGAGACATGGCTCAGCAGGTAAAATCATTTGCTGCTCTTGCACAAAGGACCCAGGATTAGTTCCCAGAACCCTCATATTGGCTCACAACTCCCCATAACTCCAGTTCCAGTGGCTATGATGCCTTCCTTGATCCTCCACAGGCACCAGGCACACACACTGCCGGCAAGACATTTATCCATATAAATGAAAATAAATGTCTTCATTTTGCTTTGTTTTGTCATTTTTGTCTTAATAGTTTTTTGTTTTGAGGATTTTTTTTTTGAAAGAGAAAGAACATAAAGTTGGGTTGATAGAGAGATGGGGAGGATCTGGGAGGAATTGGGGAAGGGGAAAAACATGATCAAAATATATTGTGAAAAATGAATTTTAAAGAAAAATTGCTAGCCGGGTGTGGTGGCACATGTCTTTAATCCCAGCACTTGGGAGGCAGAGGCAGGCTGCTCTCTGTGAGTCAGAGGCCAGTGCTGTCTACGAAGCAAGTTCCAGGACAGGCAGGGCTGTTACAGAGAAACCCTGTCTCAAAAACCAAACAGACAAAAGAGAGTGCACAATAAACCCTCTCCGTGACAAATCAAATCCAGTTATACACTGCTAGGGATAATGTGCGATTTAGAAGAAGTAGAGGAAAAAGAGAAGAAACTGAGGTTATGGAGCTACCTCTAACTGTAAAGGCCTTGCTGCTCAAACATGAGGAACTGAACTTGGTCCCCAGCACCTGCACCTTGTAATCCTAGGGCTGGTTAGATGGAGACAGGAGGATCCCTAGGCTCACTGACCAGCCAGTCAGCCAGCCTAGCCTATTTGGAGAGTTCTACCAGAGAGACTGTATCAAAAACACAAGGAGGTGGCCAGGCAGTGGAGCACACAGCAAGCCTTTAATCCCAGTCTGGGGAGGCAGAGGCAAGCAGATAGGAGTTTGAGGCCAGCCTGGTCTACAGAGCGAGTTCCAAGACAGCCAGAGACACACAGAGAAACCCTCTGGGAAAACAAAACAAAAAGCCAGGAAGGTGGTCCCTCAGGTTACGACTGCTACATTCTTGTAGTCACACAGTGTGTGGAGCAGGAGGATCAGACATTCAAGGTCAACCTTGGCTACCTGCCAAGTTCTAAGCCAATCTCGGCTATATGAGAATTTGTCTTTAAAAAGAAATCTTTGGGTTCTCCTTATTTAGCTTTTCTAGGATCACTAATTATAAGCTCAATGTCCTTGGTTTATGGCTAGAAACCAAATATGAGTGAGTACATCCCATGTTACTGACAACTCAAGAACAATGGCAATGGGTTTCTGATCCTACTGCACGCACTGGCTTTGTGGGAGCCTAGGCAGTTTGGATGCTCAACTTACTATACCTGGATGGTGGTGGGGGTTCCTTGGACTTCCCATAGGACAGGGAACCCTGATTGCTTTTCGGGCTGGGGGGGGACTTAATTGGGGGAGGGGGAGGGAAATGGGAGGCGGTGGCGGGGAAGAGACAGAAATCTTTAATAAATAAATAAATTTAAATAAAAAAAAGAAGTTTAGATGCAAAAAAAATAAAAATAAAAAGAAATCTTGAGTTTAACTTAATTTTTTTTTGAGAGAAGGTCTCTCTTTCTCTCTCATTGGCTAGCCTAGAACTTGCTATGTAGACCAGGCTGGCCTAGAACTCAGAGATCTGCCTCCCAAGTGCTGGTATTTAAGGCCCGCTCACGAGCTTACCCTAATTTGATAACTGACAACGATGCTAGAAACTCTTTCATTAATGGAAGGCATAGCTATTTTTAAAACTTGTGTGTGTGTGTGTGTGTGTGTGTGTGGTGTGTGTGTGGTGTGTGAGTATGAGTGTGGGTGTGTGGGTGTGTGGGTGTGTGTGTGGTGTGTGTGTGGTGTGTGTGTGTGTGTGTGTGTGTGGTGTGTGTGTGGTATGTGTGAGTGTGTGTGTGGTGTGTCTGTGTGGTGTGTGAGTGTGGTGTGTGTGTGTGGTGTGTGAGTGTGTGTGTGTGTGTGGGTGTGTGTGGTGTGTGAGTGTGTGTGGGTGTGGGTGTGTGGTGTATGGGTGGTGTGTATGGTGTGTGTGTGTGAGTGAGTGTGTGTGTGGTGTGTGTGTGTGTGTGTGTGTGGTGTGTGTGTGGTGTGTGTGTGGTGTGTGTGTGTGGTGTGTGTGGTGTGTGAGTGTGTGTGTGTGTGTGGTGTGTGTGTGAGTGTGTGTGGGTGTGGGTGTGTGGTGTATGGGTGGTGTGTATGGTGTGTGTGTGTGAGTGTGTGGCGCTGAGAATTGGACCTAGGTGCCTCTGAGCCTCAACCAAATCAGAAAATCCGCGTGTTAAGGTGTCAAGGAGTGTTTGTGTTCACATCTGTGGAAAGCATTCAGAGTCAAAACAAAGTCTAAAACTCTAGCAAACCCCAAAAACCTAATAATAGAAATCTAGGTGGTTTTTCTGTTTGTTTTGTTTTTGCTTTTTTGTTTTTGTTTTGTTTTTGTTTTTGGAGACAGGGTTTCTCTGTGTAGCCCTGGCTGTCCTGGAACTTGCTCTGTAGACCAGGATGGCCTCGAATTCCACCTGCCTCTGCCTCTCTAAGTGCTGGGATTAAAGGCATGCATCAGCACCGCCCAGTTGAAAGCTACTTAGTTTAAGATAAAAGATTTTAAATATGCCAAAACAGTTTAACACTAAATGGTCACCTGGCAAGGGTGGAATTCTAAACTGGGTTCTAATACGGGTGCTCAGTGCACAACTATTTCCGGCGGTGCTGCTGCAAAGAGAACATTCGGTCTTATGTCCTTAATGCCGTGAGCTGTCAAATCGTCTTTTCAATCTGCAGCACGTCGCTCATTTCTGAGTAATGACTTAAGTCAAATAAAAACGTAAGATCTACTTGGACTGCGATGGTTCCTTCTCAACTCTTTTTTTTTCTCCATACTTGAAAGACGCACCACCAGCTGACCCAAAATACCTTTCCCACACCTTCAGGCCTCTTACTGCAAGCAGCGTCCTGCAGAAATACCTAACACTGCTGACAATGTGGGAGGCATTGATTTGTAGCTGTTTTTCCATCGGAGTGATGGATTTTGAGATCAACTACTCACGACGACTACTAGGTCCCCCTGGTGACCAAACAGAGCACGAAGGCAGCAGTAGGGTTCTAAAGACGGCAGGCAGCGGAACAGAAAAAAATCATGAAAAATTAACACGCCAACAGCACACACGACGTGACTGAAAACCGCGCTCGCACGGCCGGGGAGCTGACTGGAGAGCCGCACGGCAGTCACGATCCCCATTCCGATTACCAACGCGAATACCCACCGCCTCGATCCGGCTTGCCGAACCCTCCCTCCCTCTCATTTAAACCAGCGTTGGGAAGAGCAATCCCAGGAGCTCGGCACCGAGGCGCAGCCGCTGGCGGGGACTCGGGGACCCACTGGCGTAACGACTGGTTACGCACGATTCTCTGAAATATGGAGGAATGACACACCACATTTTGCTACCCGAGACACGGAGTCGGGGATGGCAGGGCTGGGGGGCCGCCCCACGAGCAAAGGTGGAGCACGCAGAGGGACCCGAGCCGGGACTCGGAGGGGCGCAGAGCCGGGGCGGCGCCCGAGGAAGGCGGGGGTGAAGATCGGGACACCGGGCGAAGCGGGACCGAGGAGGGCGTGTGGCGGGGCCGCGGCCAGCCTACCTGGAGGTAATGGGGTTTCCTCAGCCAGGTCCCCGCGCAGAGACTCCTCGCCATGGCACTCACATCGCCCCGCCGCGCCGCAGTCGGAGGCGGACCCGAGCACCGCCGCCCGCCCGCCCGCCGGCCTCCCCGCCCCTGCCCCGCCGGCCTCCCGGCCCGCCCACGGCCCGCCCACGGCGCGCGCTCCCGGGGCCGCGCGGCGCTGCGGAGGGCGGAGGAGGGCGGCGGAGGAGGCCGGCTCGGCGCGCGCAACCCCGCCCCCACCCCCGGCCGCGGCTCCGCCGACACAAATCCGCCCGCGCCCCTGCGCTTAAAGGGGAGGCGCGGACGGGGGAGGGGCGCGAGCGGCGCGGGGGTGCGCGGAGCCCCTTTGCAGGGCCTGGGTTCGCAGCTCCCGGTGCTGAGCCCTGAGGTCCGCGCTCCCTCTGGACTCTGTATCCGGTGGCACTGAAATTCCGAGGACGCTTGGAGCTGCTTCTTAGGGGACACGTTTACCGTCCCGCTGCAGGGAAAGGAGGCGCCCACGGCCCCGGAGACGCCGCCACCAGTGTCTGCGGAAGGACGGGGCTCCTTCCCGCTCAGCTCTGCGTGACCTTCCAGCCACTTCGCCGCTTTGCATACCTTCAACTTTTTTTCCTTTTTTACAATTTCGTCTGTTTAAATTTGCATTGTTTACAAAACAGCTTCCGAGTTTTCCTTGCCTCTACCACCGATTTTAAAAGTTAAAAAAATAAATGGCGAATTGAAATACAGTTCCGAGGGCAGGAGCCCTCCAGGGACGTGGCAGAACGACTCAGTTAAGACTACACAACGCAGGGCGTGGCGCCCTTCTTTGACACCAATGGCCAAATAAGGGAAAAAGAGCCACCCTGGAAGGAGTACTGCAGTTGATCTGAGTGACTTTAACGCAAGAAGATGCAGTTCCTACTTTATTTTTTTCCTCGTATGCTATGCTTTATGTTTCTAGTGTTTCCAGTTTCTGGAGACAGGTTTTTAACCTGGGTAGTGTTTGTTGCTTGCAAATACATACATTATCCACTGACTCCAGTAATTTCTAAGATAAAGATGACTCGTACCTGCAATTCCAGCTCGAGGGAGACGGGAGCAGGATCAGGTGTTCGAGTCCAAGCTGGGCTACTCAAGGCAGCGACAGGAGAAGAAGGGAAGAAGGGGAGAAAAGGAAAAAAAAATGAATCCTACTGGTTTTATTTAATATTTTAAACTTGTGTTATTTATGTGTTACGTGTGTGATCACCCATGGAGGCCGAACGAGGGTGACAGATCACCTGGAGCGGGTTGAGCGTGACTTGGGTGCCGTGAATCAAAGCTGGGTCCTCTGAAACAGCGGGAAACCCTCAATAAATAACTTCCTTAGTGCCCAGCCGCTGTTCAGATTGTTCTGCCGTGTATACAGAAAGACAAAGAAGGCAAAGTCCCTACCCTAATGGCTATTACATTTTGGAGATGGGGAGACAGGCAATAAATAACAAACAGTGAATGTAGAGAAGTCTGCTAAGAGCCAGGTTTAGTGTCCTATGCCTGTAATCATAGTCTTGGGAGGTATAAGAGGATCAAGACCAGCCTCAGCCCAGCCAGCCTGGGCTGCACAAAACCCTGTCTCAAAATAAATAAATAAAATAAAAACAATTGGTGAAGAAAGGCGGTAAGGCCAGATATAGTAGTGAGGTAGAGGAAGGCATATCTGTGTGAGTTCAAGACCTGCCTGGTTTGCATAGCTGGTTCAATATGCCAGTGCTACATAGACCATGTCTAAGGGGGGGTGCTGGTAAGGGTACAGGGGTAGGGAGGGGTGGAGAAGACCACAGATAGAGTTAACTAGAAGGAAAAGATCAAGAGTTCCATTTTGCATATGAGCTATGTATTTTGAATTCAAGTGGAGTCTGTTTGGGGTTTCAGTCTGACTTTTTTTTTATTTTTGGACTAAGTTCATATAGTCCAGGCTGGCCTTGAACCCCTGATCCTCCTGCCTCTGCTCCCAATGCTGTGGTTACAGCTGTGTACACACATACCTAGCTGTCAAGTGGTAGTGTAGAGTAGGTGGTTATGTATATCAGTATGGGATAAAGGAAAACATTCCATACTAGAGAGGCACAAGAATTTTAAGCATTTTTAGCCGGCATTAAAGTCAGGTTTTACAAACTGACTACTTTTGTAAATGGGGGGAATGTAAATAGAAGAGAATCAAGGATGAAGCCCTGGGTATAATGCAAATTCGGGGAGACATGGATGAGCCAGGAACAGAGCCTAGGAAGGAGCAGCCAGTGAAGAAATGAGGAGCCTTGAAAGCCAGATTAAGCTAGTGTCTCTGAAGAGCGAGTACTAGTAGGTTTTTGGTATCTCGATAATAGGTTTCTCCACCAACATAGTAAGCCAAATCAAGCCGAACTGAGAAAATAAGTTTTTTTGGTTTTTTGTTTTTAAAACAAAAAACTCCCGGGTGAGTTCTCCAGTCATAGAGACTGAGGCAGGAGGAGTCACACAGCTGAACTAAAGCAGGGAGCTTGTATAGCCTGTAGGTGAGGCCTGATGACATGTCCACCCAAGCTGGGTTTGTGCCCAAGTATGGTCAAAAGTTGGAATGCTTAGTTGGGCGTGTGGGCTACTTGCAATTTCAGGTGAGGAGCTGCCACATGTAAATGGAAGTTTCTCTGTCCTGCTCTGTCATGTAGCTGCTTCCAAATAATCACTCAGAGGCTTATATAAATAGTATTAATGGTTGGTCAATAGCTCAGGCTTATTACTAGCTAACCCTTACATTTAAACTAACCCATATTTCTGTATATGCTTTTTCATGTGGCTCAAGGCTTGCTACCTCATTTTCTATACTGTCCTGTTTGTTCAGGGGCTGGTTGGTATCTCCCTCAACTCCACCCTTCTTCATGTGAGTTCTCAGTTTGATTGTGCCACCTAACCTTATCCTGCCGGCTATGGGTCAAATAGCCTTTATTATTAACCAGTAAGAGGAATAACACATATTCACAGTGTACAGAAAGATCATCCCACACCAGCCAGAAGTGCCAAGAATGCAGAACTGGACTTTTTAGCCCCTTTTCTTTAATGGAGATTCTCTGAGAGGGCGGGGTTTGGGGAGAGAAATAGAGAGAGAGAAAGAGAGAGATAACAGTATTTCCGGATCAAGTAGGAGGGAGATGGCAATTCTAGATGAACAAATACTATTATTAAGAACTGGGAACTGGCCTGGTGGTGGTGGTGCATGCCTTTAATCCCAGCACTCAGGAGGCAGAGGCAGGTGGAGGAGCTCTTTGAGTTCAATCTCTGTGAGTTTGAGGCCAGCTAGGTTTATAGAGGGAGTTCCTGGACAGCCAGGGCTACACAGAGAAACCCTGTCTTGAAAAACAAAAACAAACAACAACAACAAAAAAAAAAGAACTGGGAATTGACCACTAATTTAGTCATTGGTAACATTTTAATGGAGCAATGGAAACAAGAGTAGGTTTAAGTAAAGAGTGGGGTGAGGGATTGGAAGGATGGCTCATCTGTTAAGAGCACTGACTGTTGTCCCAAAGGAAGAGTTTCCGTTCACAGCAACTACATAGCATCTCACAAGTCATCTGTAACCCCAGTTCCAGGAATCCAGTGTGATCCCTGGCCTTTGAGGGCACCATGCACGCAACTGGTGCACAGACATATATATGTGTGTGTGTGTGTGTGTGTGTGTGTAGGTAAAACAGTCATATAAATAAAATAAAAATAATAAAGTGAGTTTTTTAAAAGAAATGAATGAGAGAGAAAGAAAACCTTGAGGGACTTGGAAAGTGGCTTAGTTCGTGGAATGCTTACCCTGGATTTAGCTCCCATCATCACCACCTAAACTGGGCATGGTCGACGCGTGCTTGTAATTCCAGCACTCCAGAAGTGGAGGTATGAGGATCAGGAATTCAAGGCATTCTCAACTTCATAGCGAATTTGAGATCAGCCTAGTACACATGAGATCCTGCCTCTAAGAGAAAGAGAAAGGAGGGGCAGGAGAAGATGGATGAGAAGAAATGGGAGGGGAAGAGAAGAGAAGAGAAGGAGTGGGGAAGAGAAAATAATAGGAGGAGAATGATTAAAGATATCTGATACAGAAAACTGGAGTCCCATATTGAAGCAGTCACTAGTTGTTGAAGTGGAATCAAAAAGAGGCTAAGACCACTATGGACCCTTTAATGGCAGTGAATGCAGACACCTGTGTCTGCCCAATGCTGAGAATAATCAGCTATTAGGGGTTAAGCCTAAACAAGACCCTTAGACTACCTTCTCTAGATGTCAGGGAACATTTTGGAAGAAGAGGCAGAAAGTGCACAAGAGCTGGAATACGAGGCAAAGGGATGCAAAATACCGTCCTCTAGACTCAAGACAACTATTGCAACCACCAACTCACAACTGCCAGCTCAAGACTGACCTTGTCCAAAATCAGCCAAGGATGGAGAAGGCACTCACGAGCCTTTACCTCCTTCTGCTGCATTACTGGCTATTGATAAATTCACAGAGGAGGGGTGGGGTAGGGAGGGAGGGAAAGGGAGGGAGAAAGGGAGGGAGAGAAAGAGAGAGAGAGAGAGAGAGAGAGAGAGAGAGAGAGAGAGAGAGAGAGAGATTCAGTAACTGACTAGGCTCCAATCTAAGGTCACACAGCCTTGGTTAATCTTAGTGGGTCACTCACCTGGACCAGCAGGTCATTCTTCAGTGGCAGAGAGCTGCAGAGGAAGAAAAGTCAGGGGATCAGACATAAATTCAGGAAGTCTTAAATAAACTGTGTTTTATGCCAAGCAAGCTTATTAAGAAGTACAGTCTTATATACTATTTCCAGGGGAGAAATGGGACAGAGACAGCAGAAACTATCGTACAATGGGAAGAAGTCAGCAGGAGGAAATGTCGCACAAAGGGAACACAGGGTATCTCAAAAGCACTACATACCCTGCACACAGTGGACTCGGGGCCGATAACTCCACCCTCTTCATGGAGAAAAGCCGAGGTCTCAGGAACCGAAACCTTAATTCTTTTGGGGTCCAGGCTTCAGCTCTAGATTAGATGGTCCATCAAGTCTGTCCATGACAAGGACATAGAATTAAGTTCCTTTTGTCCTTTCTTCGGGGTCTCTGGGAAAGCTTTGGATCAGCCTAGATCTCAACAGGTCACAAAACAAATCGAATAGTTAACAAAATAAGAAAGATTTGTGGGAGAGAGGGGTACAAACAGGTAGTAGGAAGACAGGAGGTAGTGGGGTAAGAGTGGTCGGTATGTGTTATGCACATTTGTAAACTTGTCAAGGGACACATTTGATTTTTAAAAAGATTGAAAAGTAGCCCAGAAATATTTGGTTTAATGCATATGATACAAAAGAAGGTTAGAAAAGAATGTCAGAACAAGAAATTAGACTTGTTGGGGTAGTGTCCTGGAGAGGTTTTGTCTTGGACTATAGTTCTGGGTGGTCTATATGTGGAAAAACAAACTATAAATGTTGGCGTGTAGGTGCGTAGAGGTGGTGGTGGTGGTGACCATTGGGAGTCCATTTAGATGGTTCTGGCTTCATTAGAGGCCTAAAAAGTAATGTTACCAAGGTAAAAGAAGTAGGAAAGTTTAGTGGAGGTTTGAGGAGAGGAGGGGAGGGGAGGGGAGGGGAGAGGAGAGGTGAGGAAGGGAGGGGAGGGGAGAGGAGAGGAGAGGAAGGGAGGGGAGGGGAGGGGAGAGGAGAGGAAGGGAGGGGAGGGGAGGGGAGAGGAGAGGAAGGGAGGGGAGGGGAGGGGAGGGAAGGGGAGGGGAGGAGAGGGGAGGGGAGAGGAGAGTCAAGCAGTCATCTAGATGGCCAGGTGAATGGGCTAGAATAACATTACAAGCTCACTGAGTATGTCAACTGCCCACTTGAGTTCATGAGCATGAATTTAATTGGGATAAGTTGATATGATTTGTTGTTTTTTCCATAAATAATCAGCTACAGTTTCAGAATAAACTGAGAATTCTCCATTATCAGAACTCTTCAAGGGAATAAATAAGAGTAAACAAAGGGCAGTAAGGAAGAGGGTGTAAGCAAGAGAGAGGTTTTGATTCGCCAGGGGAGTTGTTTTGTTTTTTTCTGTTTTTTCGAGACAGGGTTTCTCTATGGTTTTGGAGCCTGTCCTGGAACTAGCTCTTGTAGACCAGGCTGGTCTCGAACTCACAGAGATCCGCCTGCCTCTGCCTCCCAAGTGCTGGGATTAAAGGCGTGCGCCACCACCGCCCTGCTCGCCAGGGGAGTGAAGAGGAGTGAAGAGGACATAGTGGGTATAAAAGGGTGGTAGAATCAACCATTGGCAAGCACCGTACCACTGAGCCTTGGGATCTGTGTGGTTCCGTAAGTTCTGAGTCAAGGGGAGAGAGAATGATTTGGACAAACAGGCAGTGTAAAGAGTCTGAGGCCTTTCATTCTATTTGCAGATAACTTTTCTGTGCCCACATCTAGAGTGTGATGGCACAGAGTAGAGCTTGGAGAAGGATGTGAAGTGCAGGGACACAGAAGAGACTCAAAGCCAGAGTTGGCAATTACAGCAGGTGCCCAGAGGTGAGGCACCAGGAACAGAAGGTTGGGAGCCCGAGGTCATTCTTGGCTATGCTAGGAGTGGGGAGAGAATCTGACTAGACCTTTAATTCATAGGCCAACTGGCTCAGCTACCTCTGCCAGCCATTTACATGGTTCCTTCTCTTCACCTTCTTCCTGCTCTGTCTCCCAGCTTTGATTTACCTTTACCGTCTGGTTCCTTTGCCTTTACTTTGTAACTTCTCAGTTAAAGTCATAGCAAGGGATTTGGAAAGGTAGATTCTAAAAGGGGATTTTTGGAAGCTTCAGAATGGAAAGCAAGAAAGGCACAAATAAAGGAGAATTAGGCTGTCAAGCAAGGATTCCAACAGAAAGGAACCCAAGGGCTGGGGTCACAGCTCAGTGACAGAGTGTGTGGAGCTGGGATGTGTGAAGCCCTGGTTTTGATCACCAACAGGAAGGGAGGGGGAAGAACGGGAGTGAGAGAGCAAGGGGATCATCTTTACCTGAATTCCCCAGATAACACAATTACAAGTAAGTTCTTTCTGTAAGCTCTGTGGCCTGTATTTATCTCTTTCATCAATTCAGTGTGGAGTATTCGTAATTCAAGATGGTAAATGCATTTACACCTCAAGAAAAATCTAATATGAAACATGTTACATTTTAATCATGAGAACTTAGATTGAAAGAAGAGGCAGGACTTTAAAAAATTCTTCCATAAGAAGGCATATTGGAACTGGGCAGTGGTGGTGCATACCTTTAACCCCAGCGTTCAGGAGGCAGAGACAGGCAGATCTCTGTGAGTTCAAGGCCAGCCTGGTCCACAAAGCAAGTTCCAGGACAGTTAGGACTGTTACACAGAGAAACCCTGTCTTGAACCCCCCCCCCAAAAAAAGACATATTGGATATAGAAATAAATACTTATATACACCAGGGTCACAATGGCAGACAAACATTCTAGCCATGCAGACGTGACAACCTGCGTTCTATTCCTGGAAGCCACATTTAAAAAAAAACAGCAATTAACAGCCCAAGTGGTACACATCTGTAATCCCAGCACCCTTATGGTAAAATCAGAATGGAGGATTGAAGAATCACTCACAACCTCATAGCTACCTAATCACAACCAGCTAGCCTAATATTGAAAGCACAGAAGCAGAAATAACAAGAGATCTACCTCTTATCAAAAAGAGATTGTCTTTTTTTTTCTTTTCAAGGGTTTCTCTGTGTAGCCCTGGCTGTCCTGGAACTCACGCCACAGACCAGACTGGCCTTGAACTCACAGAGATCCGCCTAGTCTCTGCCTCCCAAGTGCTGGGATTAAAGGCCTGTACCACCACAGGGCTAACCAAGTTGTCTTAGTGAGGGTCATTGTTACCGTGATGAAATGCCATGACCTAAAGCAACTCGGGGAGAAAAGGATTTATTTGGCTTATATATAATGAATCATAGTCTGCAGAGGGAGACCAAGGCAGGTAAACTGGGCAGGAACCTGGAGGCAGGGGCTGATACAGAGTACATGGAAGGGTGCTGCTTACTGGCTTGCTCCTCAGGGCTTGCTTAGTCTGCTTTCTTATAAAACCCAGGAGTACTAGCCCAGAGATGTACTACCCACCATGGACTGACCTGTTGTGGATTATTAGTTGAAAATGTGTTACATTTGTTTATGCTGTGGAACATTTGTTTAACTATACAAAGATGTGTTACATTCTTTTATGTTGCATTGGTTTAACTCCCTAAAGCTGTACTACTTTGACTGTCTAAAACATCTGCTTGGTCTAATAAAGGGCTGAATGGTCAATAGCAAGGCTGGAAAAAGTATAGTCGAGGCTGGCAGGCAGAGAGAACAAATAGGAGAAATCTGAGAAGAGGTTCAGGGAGCGAAAGGAGAAGTCTCCAGGAGCCACCCATTGACACAGCAAGCCACAGAGTAAGAAGTAAAGAAAGGTATATATAAAGATAAAAGCCCAGAGGCAAGATAGACAGGACAATTTAAGAAAAGCTGGCAAAAAACAAGATGAACATTCGTAAGTAAGAATAAGACTCTGTGTATTTATTTTGGAGCTGGGTGACAGGCTCCCAAAGAGCCAAAAGAGAAAAAACAGCAACAACGACAACAAAAAACCAACACCACTGTACTCTCTCACATCAATGAAAAAATGCTCTCTATAGACTTTCTACAGCCCAATCTTATGGAGGCATTTTCTAGATGGAGTTCCCTCCTCTCAGCTTGTGTCAAGTTGACATAAAACTAAGCCAGCACAAAGATGGAAGGCAAGAACCAATAAACACACACACAATAAATTAAAATATAAAAATAAATTCCAATTTTTCTCTACTACTACCATCAAATATTAAGAACATATATGTCCACTACCCTGAAAAATTGCTATTTAAGATATGAACAAAAGAAACCTTTTATGAAGTAGGGCAAGCATTTTATGCACCTGGTATCATCAGTACACAGCATGGTGCTTAAAAATGTTTAAAATAATTCTAATTAATTGCTGTATCTCTGATACCTAGCATAGCTCAGTACTGTCCTATATAGAAAATAGCCCATTTGAGCTTGTTGAAAAAATGAATGAGTTCATTGCTGCCAGGAATATAAAAGTGAATCAATTTTAAAGATGCTTTAAACTTGAAAGCAACATTCAAAATCTGAAATAAATTACAAATGTTGATCTTTTATCCATTACTCGTATTGATGCAGTCCCTGAACAAACAATGTTGTTTTAATAGTTCTTAAGGAAAATAAACCAGGCAGTAGTGGCACATGCCTTTAATCCTAACACTCGGGAGGCAGAAACAGATGGATCTCTGAATTTGAGGCCAGCATGGTCTACAGAGCAAGTTCCAGAACAGCCAGGGCTACACAAGGAAGCCCTGTCTTGGGGGGAAAAAACAGTCCACATAATTTGGTGCTAAGGTTTTTGTCTGACTTGAAGCATAATAATATAATTTTGGAAATTAAAATATACACTGATGAAAATGTTACACTAAAAATTTTATGTTCATAGTGACTGTTACAAATGTCAGAGCTCAATATTATAGGAAGCCTGTCACGTGGAAGCCAGGGAAGATATCGTCTTGTTATGGCGACTATCATCTTCAGGACTGCACATTTGCCCTAAGGCAGAGAAGATGTCAGCCTCCGGCCAGAGTCTCCATGTGTTTTGTTTTGTTTTGGACTGTCATCATGAGACGGTTGAAAGGGAACTTTGCCTTGCAGCCTCGCTGTTCTTGTGAACAGCGGAGTATGCCATGCTCTCTGCAGAAGAGGAAGTTTATAGAGATGGATATCTGTAAGGCAGCCAGAGGTAGCCTAGAAGCGCAGTTTGGAGCACTTGGGTGATTTGTAGTGTGTTCTTCCTTCTGGTGACCAGCCCGAGACACTTCCCAGTCCTCTTGTAGAGAGGATTAGCTATCCAACACCAGGAAACATCAGCCCTCTCGGAGGACAGCAAGACCTTAGAAGGCCCAGATGTTTCCTTGCTGATTACTCCTAGGAAAATCAACCAGGACCAGCCAGTTCTGAAAATGTCGTAACAGAGCTGTATCCTGATCCTCAAGCTCTGATGAGCATCCCACAGGGTCAAGTAGTTCTGAGGCTATGCTTCCATCACAGACTGGGGCGGACAAGTATCAAGGACGATATTTCCTGACACCTCTGAGCATGCCGTTAGTGTGACAACGGCGGCAGCCATCTGGTCTACTCCTTTAATGACACTCACAGCAGTTCTCTGTTGTGTATGACAAACAGAAAGATGTTATCAGAAACAGAGCATAGTGGCAATTGTCAAGACAGTACAGTCCAAGTTGCTAGGGCCACACAGAAAAACCCTGGTTTGAAAAACAAAAACAAACAAATCTATTCTAAAAAGTCTTTTGATAACCGTGACTCTTCTTTGAGGAGTTCACAGCCATGCTCTTGGGTGTACCACACACGACCACACACGGCCAGCAAGCCCCAGTGATACTCGTGTCTGCCTCCCACGGCTTTAGAGTTATAGTGTGTGCACTGCGTGCTACAGCTTTCCCCTGAAGGCTGGGATACAAACCAATGACCACTTTTAAGTTCCCTGTGTTCCAGCAAACAACTTCCCTATATTCGAGCATCTCTAATAAAACCAGCGGGTCACAAACCAAAGGCGTGATCTCAGGAGTAGCACTCGGGAAGGAGGAAGAATAACTTCAGTGCACGTGGGAGAGTGATGGGGTGAAGTGAGCCAAATGCATTAGATACGTACATGAAATTGTCAGATGATAATAAAAAAGATATTTACCCTCCTCATGGCTTAGTGTAGTAAGGATTCTTTGGACCCTTATGGCCTTATCAGCTTGTATTATCTCATTTACAGAAAAAAGAGAGTGGTGGAGTCACCAGGAAATAAAATTTGGAAAGCTAAACTGTTTCCATTCTAATCCTGAATTTCTTCTTCTTCTTTTTTTTTTTTTTTTTAAAAAAAGGCATTCCTCCTGACAGGCTTGCCCCAAGCACTAAATAACTAAATACACATCAATTCTGTGAAAAACAGTGTTTTTTCTTTTTTACCAGAATTAAGCAAAAACAAATACAATTAAAAATATGAAGTGACCAAGTTGTGTCACTAAGAGTCTCGGCAAGGCGCTGGGCCAGCCTGGTAAAACAAGCGTTGAGAAGGACACAGGAGGGCTGGGGATGTCACTCAGCACAGAGTGCTTACCCAGCATTCCTGGGGCCCTGGCTCAGTCTGCAGCTCTGCTTACCATTAGCAGCAAGCACTCAAGAACAGTGACAGGAAGAAACATCCAGAAACTAAAGACAGCCAGAATTCTGCCTGTTCCAGAAGCTGGGCGTGCAGGTGGTGATAGAAGAGACCAGGAGGCCAAAGGCCTCTAATCCCAATACTCAGGAGGCAGAGACAGGCGGATCTATGGTTTGTAGGTCAGCCAGAGTTACATGGTGAGACCCCATCTCAACAAAACAAAATAGAAAGAAAGCAGGTGTGAGAGATGACTCAGTGGTTAAGGATGCTTGCTGCTCCCCCACAGAATTGGAGTTCAGTTCCCAGCATCTACAATGAGGGGTTCACAAACACCTGTTAACTTCAGCTCCAGGGAAGCTGATATCCTCTTCTGGACTCTGTAGGCATTCTTCCAAAACAGGCGTTCATTCACACAGACACATAAACATAAACAAAAATAATTTTTAAAAGTAATAAAATAAACTATGGGTGGTGTGTGCCTTTAATCCCAGCACCCAGGAGGGAAAGGTAAGCAGATCTCTGTGAATCTGAGGCCAGCCTGGTTTTTCAAGTCCTGGAACTTGCTCTGAAGAAAAGTCTGGCCTCAAACTCAGAGATCTACCTGCCTCTGCCTCCTGAGTGCTGGGTTTAAAGTTGTGCCCCACCACTGTCAGACTAAACAGATTATTTTTAAAAAATGCCAGGGTAAAGAGAAAGAGAAACAGAAACATTCAGGGAAAGAGAACAGGTATCCCCAGTCAAATGTCTGTGTTAGCCCTATTCACCCCCGTGGATGGTGCTTCTCAAATTATGTCTCAGAAAGGTTTTAAACCTCTGAACCCTTACTTTCTTCTTTTTCTTTTTTAAATACTTCAAAAGGTTATTTTTCTTTATATTTTATCACTTTATCTTGTGCACATGCACATTTGCACCAGGGCCCAGGTGTGTGCACTTTTTCCAGAGGACACCTGGTGGAAATCTGCTCTCTTCTTACCCTACCTGGGTTAGCAGGCTCGCTGGAAGAGGCTTCTACTTGCTGAGCCATGTCTGAGCCCTGTTTGCACCCTTTGGTAAGTGGGATTATAGGTGACTCCAGTGGTCTGGAGTGGATTGTATCTGACAGAATACCAGGAGGAGGGGGCTACACAATGGTTTGGTGCATGTCCTTCCCTTGTAAAGGGATTTTCTGGTGAGATTTTTTTAGAGAATTGGGGGGTTTGTAGAAAGGAAGGGAGGAAGACCTCACACAGTTGTTAATTGTGCTGCAGTTTTTGCGTCTCAGTTGGAAGGAAGAGGCTTCAACCAGACTTTTCTTTGCTGTGCCCCATAGTTTCACCTGCCTTTCTATCCTGCCTGAGTGTAGTCTCAGCAAGACGTCTGGACCGCAGAGGTTAAGTATCAGGCAGAGAATTCCCCATGGAAGTCTTGACTCCCAGGCTAAACAGTGTCTGGAAATAACGTTCTTTCTTGCGCAAGGAGCAAGGGCTCCCAGGACTGGCTTTTCCTTTTCCTACTGCTAACAAATGGTTTGGCTACAGGACACGAGAGCTGCCGATTTCCTCCACATTTGGACACTGTCTGCTGCTCTCTTCCTGAATACTGTAGAGGTCTTAATTGGTACCAGCAGATGCTTCTGCACTGATTCAGTTTGGCGAGAGACTCCGAGCATCTGGGGACAAGTTGAGAACTGGAAATAGATCCTGCCCATTGACTCAGCAGGACAGGAGTTCTTGCTTCTTCATCCCACACCAAGTTAGAACTTGTCAGTGCCAAGGACATCTGATTCCATCCCTCTTTGGTCTGGTTTTGTTCCAGAGGTGACTTGCATATTGAAACCGAAGTAGTGACAGTTGGTACAGTGTTATATTCTCCCTCTTGAAAGTCTAACAACGTCATAAAGTTCTGCAAGTCTGGTAACTTCCTCTTTCTGTGTAGCACGAATTTCACAGAACACTACCCCCACCCAGGTCATTTGGGGAAGCAATCTCTCATCTCCCAAAGCCGAGGAATTCATGGTTTACATCCTTCCTTTAATCCAGAGAACTTTCATTTTATATACTCTAGAATTGGGAATCTATGTTTCATTTTGTTTGATCTTTTGAAACAAGGTCCAGCACTGTATCCTTGAAACTTACTATGTAGCTCAATGTCCTCAAGGTTTCAGTAATTTCCTCTGCCTCTGTAGTGTTGGGGTTGCAGGCGTGGTGAATCACCACACCTACCTCAAAAACCTATCATTGCCGGATCCCAGCTCTCCCTCTGCTGCAAACTCTAACAGGCAGCTCTGGTCAACCAGAAGTCTCTGAGATCCCTGGTGAGAGTTCTTTAGTGGGTTTTTATTGGGCTACCCGAGCTTGGAGCACAGCTCTAATTTTCTGACTAGTAACCTTAGGTAAGTTGCGTGGTTTCTAGTTTTCTATTCTCTAAACTAGCTTAAAATGTTATTGTGCTTAAATCCCAGGTAACATCTGAAAGTGTCTAGGAGCTGAGGATGCGTTTTATTGGAGAGGCACTTCCTGGCATGCATAGGGTTCTGGCTTCTACTCCTATCATGAGAAAAGGATACAGAGTGTCTCATATGCAGCAGATGTTATATCAAAGCTGATCAGATGGTGACACATTGTTCCCCTAAGGTTTTTGATCACAGGATTGTTTGGCCCTGAGACTGCCTTGTCATAACACATATTTGACTTGTGTTTTGGTGAACTGGGGAAATAATCACCGTATTACAAGCAGTTCTGTGCTGCTGAGCTTCATGCTCCACCCCTGAGCTAAAAAGGAAACATGTTAGCAGGGTGTAACAATTCACACCCTGTACTCCAGCCCTTGGGAGGCTGGGGCAGGCGGGTTGTGCAAGTTAAAGGCTGGCCTGGGCTATAATGTGACATCTTGTCACGCTGGAGCATGGCTGTGTAAACCATAGTCTTAGCACATAGGAGAGAGAAGCATGAGAAGATCATGCTGCAGCTGCTTGATACACATAAATTAATGTGTTAATAAGGCAAAACCTTTAGAAGTTAAGATAGGTGGCCCAGCTAGTAACAGCATTCGCCAAGTAAGCCTGAGTTCAACCCCTGGAACCTATGTTAAAATGGAGACATGTCACTTCCAAAAGTTGTCCTCCTATGTCTACACATGTACGTACACACATATCAATAATAATAACATAATGAAATAAATTGAAAAGTTAGAGTGTGGTGATAGGAAAGAAAACATTAGGCAATGAGAAAGAATAGGTTAGGAAAGATGCTGGGCGTGGTGGCACACGCCTTTAGTCCCAGCACTTGGGAGGCAGAGGCAGGTGGAACTCAGTGACTTCAAGGCAAGAATTCCCAGCACAGTTACCAATGACCTAAGGCCTTCCTCCCTTCCCAGCTGTGAACCTTCCATTTTCTAGGAATCTCAAAGAAAACTCCATTTATAGTAAGAGACTACTGGCTCCTGGCTTTACCTTATCAGACTGTAATCCCATTCCACCCAAGACATATCCAGAGCCATCCCATAATCTCACTCATCAAAAAAAAAAAAAAGAAAAGAAAACGAAAGGGGCCGGAGGGGGGCAATTCTTAGCAATCTTCTGAGATGTTACATTACAGTGGTACAATATGGACGACCCGAGACGCTTGGCTGGGCCTCTCCCTTGAGGAGCCTGTGACACTTAATTGTATGGCGCACTTTCTGCGGCTTTTCTTTGACAAGGCTGTATCCTTGCTCTTAGGTGTAATTTTATCTTTTTCTGGGGTGTCTTTCTTTCTACAAAAAAAGCGTCAGAACTAACATCAATGATCTGAGAGTTTAATCCTTGGGGCCTACACGGTGGTAGGAGGAGCGAACTGACTCCCTTGAGCTGTACTCTTATGGCCGCATGCACATGGTGGCACATGGGACCACATGCACACACACGCGCACACACACAGATATAATACTAAGTGTAATCTTTAATAAAATTAATATAATACTTAATACTGATTAGTGACCAGGGAAAAACAAATCAATTACAAGATTCACAGAGTCCAGAGAATAAAAAAGGAATTGGGATCATGGGAAGAGCAGCAGGTGCTGCGTATGTGGTTGAGAAGGTGGTAAGAAGCCCCTGGATCTGTGCGCTAAAGAGGCTAAAGCCATGGATGAGGAGGATACGGCTTTCAAAGAGTGTAATTTAGAATTCTAGACCATCTTACCAAACACCCACGAGACCCTGGGATCGATTCACAGAAAATGGATGGGGTGGCTCACCAGCCCTCTGAGAAGATACAGGAGGATCAAAAGTTTAAGGTTATGTTTAACTGAGTAACAATTTCAAGGTCAGTCGGGGCTACGTGAAACTCTGCCCAAACAATCATTTAGTCAGGCTGTTCCTTGTGCCTTGGCTGATGCTAACCCTGGATCTTGTAGCCGTCCTGGCAGGAGCAGAGATACTTTAAAAAGACTTGTGCCCCTCCCTTTGGCTATCAGACTATTAAAACAATGGACCCCAAGAAGCTGGAATTTCCCCAGGAATCTCGTGCTGGGAAAGGAAAAGACTGGAGCCCGGTGCCAGATGGAGGGGGAGCTTTTTTCTTAGAGAGAGGTTTCCCGCGGCTGACACTTGTCAGAGTACCTTGCAGATCAGAGAGACAAGCTGAGACCCTAACTCCGTCTGGCACCCTGACCAGGTCTGCTTAGTTATGCATATGCCTTGCTTTCTATTGGAACCTAAAACCCTTGTCAGGACCCTGAAGATGGATTCTGTTCCTCTTCCCAAGGTACTCATATCGAATAAACCTCCGTTATCTTCTTTCACTATTACTTGTTTCTGTAATTAGCCAGTGGAGAATAGATGGCCAAGCCCGGCTTGTTAGGATGGCTAGGGCCCAGGCTTTGATCGCGAGCATGTTGCCAGCTGAGCCATCTTATTACTTCCAGACCTTTGTGTATGTCTGCAAGGCAATCATCACCTGATGAGGGACCTGATATTCCTAATACTGTTATGAAAGGATTAATTATTGTAGGGGAACAGAGGAGACAAAAACTGTAGCTGTTGTATAGTATTTTGTTTTTTATTTTCAAGTCAGGGTCTCAAGAAGCCTGTCCTGGCACTGAAACTTGAACAGTCCCACTATGCACAGTAATAGAGGGGAATTTCTCAAATATCATAAATATCCTGCCTTAAGCTGGGAGGGATAGCTCACATCTGTATCACTTTCAAGTCTGAGATAGGAGGATCATGGGTTTGAGGATAGCCTGGGCTACATGGGCAAAAACTAGTATCAAAACTAAAACCCTTACTTTAAGCTTCTTAGTACAGAAATTATTGCTTGCTTTTTGTGTTTTTGTATTGCAGCTAGGGAGAAGTCTGCCTGTCCATCAAGACCACAAATGAAACAAGAGGCCAAGACTAACATCACCATAAGGTCACAGTTTATAGCCTAAGGAAATTAGTAGGAGACATCAGAACATCAGTTTGACAGAGATAAAACAGAGGTAGGGGATGGGACCCAATGCTACTGAGATCACTGAGCAAGCTCATCTTCAGGCAGAGGGGCAGGGAAGTGTGGTTGGTACCCAGACACTGCCTGTTTAACTGAAGAACAGCAACTTCACTCTGGAAAGTTCATTCTAGTAAACATCTAACTGCTGACCTCTTAAACCTCCCTAAGGTGGAGGGCCCACGAGTCTCCAAGGAGCTAATTCTTCCACCTCTGGAATAGTCTTGTCCATCTATCTTACCATCTGAGTTCCTCATCTTAACAGAGTTGTCTGCATCATGAGCCAAAAATTTGGCTCATTTCATCCTCAAGGGGAAGTGGCATATATGTCATTAGGATAAGAAACATCTAGAAACCCAAATGAGGTTCGTGGGTGCTGGGGGACAATGCTCTTGTACACTGTAAAGATTTGTCACTGGGCTGTGGTGGCACATGCCTTTAATCCCAGTACTTGGGAGGCAGAGGAACTTGAATCTCTGGAGTTTGAGGCCACCCTGGTCTACCAGAGCTAGTTCCAGAACAGGCTCCAGAGCTACAGAGAAACCCTGTCTCAAAAAACCAAAAAAAGAAAATATTTGTCACTCATATTGTTTTAGTAAAACACTGGTTTTCCGGTACCCAGACAGGAAGTATAGGTGGGGCAACCAGACTAAGAGAATTCTGGGAAGAGGAAAGACAGAGACACAGTCCCCAGCCAGATGCAGAGAAAGCAAAATAAGAATGCCTCACTGAGGGGCTGGAGAGATGGCTCACGTGTTAAGAGCATTGCCTGCTCTTCCAAAGGTCCTGAGTTGGATTCCCAGCAACCACACGGTGGCTCACAGCCATCTGTAATGAGATCTGGTGCCCTCTTCTGGCCTGCAGACATACATGCAGACAGAACGTTGTATACATAATAAATAAATAAATATTTAAAAAAAGAAAAGAAAAGGTACCAAACCACATGACGAAACTTAGACAAGAATCTTGAGTTTATTTAAGTTGTAAGACCTAAGTAATAATAAGCTTGAGCTAGTAGGTCAAATATTTTATAGTTAATATATCCTCTGTGTTTCTTTGGGACTGAATGGCTATGGGACCAGGCGGGACAGACACCTCTCTCTACACATAGGCAGGAGGGTCTCCCTCAGAGTTTGCCTACTCCTTTCATTTTCTATGCCCATGGAAAGTTATTTTTGGCCAGTCAACAGAAGATCATGAAATTCAGATCTGGGTTTTGGATAGCTTTCCACAATGTCACCAAGTAAACAAGGACCTGTAACAGTGATCTAAGTTGGAAGTGTCCTGATAGACAACCAAGGTGCAATAACTGTGATCAACACACCCCATGACTTTTGTGTCACAGACGTGAGCTGATCTGAGGTTGGGATCCATAGATTCAAAGGGCAGAGTCTAGGCTTATGGCGGTATGTTCAAAAGTTTAAATGAAGAACAGAAACACTATGGATTTGGAAGCTGGAGACTTAGTGGTAATGGCCATGAGTAAGAATATTGAGGTGACCCCAGAATGTGTGAGTGTTTGTATGCTGTGTGAACGACTGTCAAAATAAATCTTTGAAGGGCTGGGAATCTGGCTCTGTTGGTGAAGGGTTGCTGTGCAAGCAAGATGACAAGGGTTTATTTCCCAGAGACCGTAAAAAAAAGCTGAGCACAGCAGCGTATGCTATGTATAGACTGTGTATGTATACTATAACCTTGGTGCTGGGGAGGAAGAAACAGGAGGGTCCCTGGGGCTTGCTGGCAGAGACAGGCCTGGCAGAGACAGGCTGCACCTCAAATAAAAGTGGGGGGGTTGGGCAGTGAAATGGCTCAGCTTGGTAAAGGAGCCTGCTGCAAAAGCCTGGCAGCCTGAGTTTGATCCCTGGACCCCATATAAAGGTTGAAAGAGAGAACCCACTCCATAAAGGGCCCTTTGACCTCCACAGTGCTCTATGGCATGACAGCCACACCCACAACAAACCAATAAATAAAAATAAAGTGGAGAACAACTAAGGAAGGTACCTGATGCCAGAGTCTGGCCGTGCTCAGTGCTTGAACGTCTGGCTGTGCTCAGTGCTTGAACACACGTGTGTGCAAACACAGGCACACACACCTCTTAGAGGTTGAGTTGTTCTAAATGAACGAGGTCAAGATTACCTATTTGATGATTGAGTTCTTTCTCAATGACCTGCACATTTAATTGTCAATGAACTTCCTGTGGTCTTCCCTTCAACAACGCTATCTCACTGGCCTCAGGGGGCTGTTAAATGCCAGCCTGACTTTGAGTCTTCAAGGCCATTGCCTGTGCTCACGGTTCAGAAACAAGCTCACCAGGAAAAGACTGCCACCACGTGGCGGGTTGGTAATGTTGCCCCCTTTTCAAAGTAATTTGTAATTTGATAATTTTTCCTCATTATAATCAAAATTTATTCTAACTAATCTATCATTTTTGCCCTCCACACTTGTGTATCACCCATGGAATTATTAATCTTCACCCACTAGTATGGTATAGCAAACTTCTAAATATCAAGGAACGTTTTTTAAAGGATCTCATGTAGCCCAGGCTGGCTTTGTACTTTGTAGGTAGCTAGGGATGGCCTTGAACTCCTGATCCTTCTGCCTCCACCCCTTAAAAACTGATATTACAGGTATGTGCCACAGTACATGGTGTTCTAATTTCCTTTCTATTGCTGTGATAAATACCATGACAAAAGCCAGCACAGGCAGGAGAGGTCTATCTGACTTACAGTTCCAGGTCACAGTCGATTACCGTGGGAAAGCCGGATAGAAACTTAGTGCGTGATGTCCACAGATGAGCGGGAAAAAAAATGCATGGATCCTTGCTTGTTTTTAAAAAATTTTTAGACTTATTAATTTTATGTTATGTGTGAGTGCTTTGCCGTAATGCTTGTCATTTGTGCCCAATGCTTATGGAAGTCAGAAGAGGGCATCAAATCCCCAACACTGGAGTCATGGATAGTTGTGAGCCACGATGTGGTTGCAGGGAACTGAACTCAGGTCCTCTTCAAGAGCAACAAGTAGCTGGGTGCCGCACACCTTTCATCCCAGCTTTCAGGAGGCAGAGGCAGGAGGATCTCTGTGAGTTCGAGGCGAGTTCTAGTACAGCCAGTGCTACACAGAGACACCATGCCTGGGGCGGGGAAAGCAACAAGAGCACTTAACTGTCGAGCCATCTCTCCAGTCCTTTGATTGTGTCTCTTGTTCACCTTTCTTCACTCCTCAGGTGCAGCTTGTTATGAAATGGTATTGTAGTAGCAGCGGGGCTGCATCCTGCCACCCGGCTAGCTTTACACCCGAAATAATTACACAGAAACTGTATTCTTTTAAACACTGCCTGGCCCATTAGTTCCAGTCTCTTATTGACTAGCTCTTACATATTGATCTAACCCATTTCTAATAATCTGTGTAGCCTACGAGGTGGCTTACCAGGGAAGATCTTAACCTGCATCTGTCTGGAGTGGGAGAATCATGGCGACTGCTGACTCAGCTTTCTTTCTCCCAGCATTCTGTTCTGTTTTCTCTGCCTACCTAAGGGTTGGCCTATCAAATGGGCCTAGGCAGTTTCTTTATTAATAAGAAATCACTCCCACATCAAAATGGTGGGCTAGCTCTTCTACAATACGCAATCAAGACATTTCCCCACAGGCAAACCATCTGTCTGCCTTATCTAGATAATTTCTCACTCACACTTTCCTCCCAGATGATACTAGGTTGGTTTTTGTTTGCTTTGTTTTTTCAAGATAGGGTTTCTCTGTGTAGCTCTGACTATCCTGGAACTTGCTACACAGACCAAGCTGGCCTTGAACTCACAGAGATCCGCCTGCCTCTGCCTCCCAGGTGCTGGGATCAAAGGTGTGTGCCAGGTGTTGCTAGGTTGTTTCTAAGTTGACAGTTAAACTACCCAGGACACCCTCTGAGAAACGCATCTTACAGTAAAAGAAGTGAGACTGTTTATGGGATTCTCTAATCTTCACCTGAATCTCCTTCCCCGGACAATCTCTGAAGAACAGGGCCATTCAAAGAAATCTATTCAAATTCAGAGCCCTGCTCTTGGAAAATAAGATGTCAAGAATGAAGTAAGGAAGCCGGATCCTGTCTTCTAACCAGGGCTCAGGACACCTAGCTCGCCTGCAGAGACACCAAGCGAAGAATGCCCCTTCTCACAGGGGGCATTCTGGAAGCTTCTGTTCAGTTTAGACCCGAGACCTGGGAGCTCCTAAACTGGTTTTCTCATATCCCAGTTCCATCAGCACAACTTCTCTGGTCTGGGGTTTGGCTCAGTTGGTAAAATGCTTGCGCAGCATTCAAGAAGTTCTGGATTTAATCCCCAGCCATATATAAAAGCAGGCAAGATGGTTCCTGTGATCCCAGTTCTCGGGAGGTAGAGACAAGAGACTCAAAAGTTCAAGGTGAGTTTGAGTCCAGCCTGAGCTATGTGAGATGCTTTCTAAACAAAACAATTGCTCGGTTGGAGTTTCTGAGCCAGGATCTTGCTATGTAGCCCTTTCTGGCCAGGAACTCACTATGTAGACAAAGGTAGCCTCAAACTCTCAGCAATGTTCCTGCCTCAGTTTTCTGAGTTCGGAGCTACTTTGTCCTCCCTTTAGCAGGCATTTTTCTTGTTTGTTGTTATTTGTTATTTTGCAGTAGGGTCTGTAGCCCCAGCTGGCCTGGAACCATCTGCATAGACCATCCTAGACAGAGATCCACCTGCCTCTGCCTTGAAAGTCCTGGAATTAAAGGAGTGTGCACCACACAGGGCACACTCTTGAGGCAGGTCTTCGTGCTTTCTCTATTTATCTGATGACAGCTCATACCCAACATGTTCAGAAGACTTTACTGTACACATTTGCCTTCCCTGCCTGTATTTGCCTTCCTAACTGGCCATACTTTCTCTCTGCTTCATTGTTTGGCCTTCATCCTTCTCTTCTTCCTCCTCCTTTGTTGCTGTTCTCAGTTGGTCCTATTGTTTGTTTGTTTGTTTAACTCAGGCTCACCTTGAATTTGTGCCTCAGCCTCCAGAGGGTAGGAATTACAGGTGAGTACACCACTGTCATTCATTGTTCAATGATAGGTAGACTCATCTTGCCTTCCTACAGGGACTCACAGTAGCAATCTCTCAGCCTCACAGTAGGGGCACAGTAACCAACACAGAAATATATAAACACATATGGGATAGGGATTCCTGGAGGGAGCGCATGGGCACAGCACAGAGTAGGCCCTCAATCCTGGGGGGCATAGCACAAGTAGGCCCTCAATCCAAGGGGGGGGCATAGCGCATAGTAGGCACTCCATGGGGGGGGTATGGCGCATAGTAGGCACTCCATCCTAGGGGGGCATAGCGCATAGTAGGCACTCATCGGGGGGGCATGGCGCATAGTAGGCACTCCATCGGGGGGGCATAGCGCATAGTAGGCACTCCTCCATCCCCAGAACGGTTAACTGAGGAAAGGGTTGACACAACCTGGAAGATTGTATACAGGAGATAGGGTTTGGGTTTTGCTTAAGGCATGGCAAGGATGTTGAGAGGAGAGGAGAGGCAAGGAACAAGGGACTCACTCCATGGTATGCACCTCTTTTCTCAACTGTCTAGTGTTGTGTATCTTGATCCTAGGAGTCACAGTTTGCTGGGGATGGGCTTTGAGTTTGCAAAGCCTCAAGCCATTCTGTCTGGTTTGCTTGCAGTTTAAGATGTGACCTCATACCTGCCTGCTGCCATACTTCCCAGCCATGGGCTCTTTTCCCCCTTGGAACCAGAGAAACCCTTCCTTCTGTAAGTGTTTTATCATGGAGATAGAAAAGTAAACTAGTGTGTTGGGAAGATGGCTCAGTGGGTAGGAGCACTGGCTGCTCTTCCAGAGGATCTGGGTTCAATTCTCAGCGCCCGCATGGCAACTCAACTGTCTGCAACTCCAGTTCCAGAAGATTCGACAGCCTCACACAGACATACATACAGGAAAACGCTCACCAATGCACATGAAATAAAAATTTAAAAAAGAAAAGTATGTTGAAGGAGCTGCGGGCTGCGTTCCTGCCGCCCGGCTCCCAGCCACCGGCTAGCTTTACCCGAAATAACAACACACAAACTGTATTCATATAAACACTGCCTGGCCCATTATATCTAGCCTATTTTGGCTAACTCTCATATCTTGCTTTAACCCATCGCTAATAATCTGTGTAGCACCAGTCTTACCGGGAAAGATTCAGCATGTCTGACCTGGCGGCTTGCTTCATCATGTCTGCTCTGGAGACGAGAGGCATGGCATCTGTCTGAGGCGTCTTTCCTCACTTCTTCTTCCCAGCATTCTGTTCTGTTTACTCCACCCACCTATGTTCTAACCTATCAGGCCAAGCAGTTTCTTTATTACTTAACCAATGAAATCAACAGATTGATATATGATACTCCCACATCAAAAGTAGACAAATACAGCTGTCTAGTACCAACACAAAGAAAAGTACTTCAGTGAGTGCTGTCCAAACCCTTGAAGGGACTTTAGAGCAATCCTAATAAAGCACACTAAATTGGGTCCTCTGCCAGCATCTGTAACAAGCCAGTTTTTACCCTTACTTAACTCTGAGACATTCTGGGAAGTTAAACCAGCTTCCTGGAGAATTATACGCCATTGGTTAAAATCAAGTCCAGTGGTACGAAAGCCTAAAACAACCCAAAATTTACAACCTTTGATAATACAGTATAAGTAAACCCAAATTTTGCCTAATCTGACCCTGGTTTTACTTTGCCAACCATTTCTTGTGAATCAGGAAGAAGAGGGCTGGGCGGTGGTGGCACATAGCTTTAATCCCAGCACTCAGGAGGCAGAGGCAGGCGAATCTCTGTGATTTTGAGACCCCCTATGGTCTACATAGTGAGTTCCAGAACAGCCAGAGCTGCACAGTTAGACCCTGTCTCTGGAAAAAGAAAAAGAAAGAAGAGGCAGCGATTTCTGTGGAAGGGAGAAGTACATACTCACCTAGCTATTAGCCTGGTCACTTTAGATCCTGTGCTTGGATAAAAAAACGAGTTGAGCTTGGTGGTAAATGCCTGTAACCCCAGCATTTGGGAGGTAGGTGCAGGAGGAGAAGGACTTCAAGGTCATCCTCCACATCATATTGAGTTCAAGGTCATCCTCCACATCATATTGAGTTCAAGGTCATCCTGGGCTACGTGAGAGAGCCCTGTCTCAAACAAACACCATAAAGGTTTTCTTTCTTTCTTTTTCTTTTCTTTTTGGTTTTTTGAGACAGGGTTTGTCAGTGTAGCAAGCTGGCCTTGAACTCAGAGATCCACTTGCCTCTGCCTCCCAAGCTCTGCAGTTAAAGGCGTGCACCACCAAGCCCACCTTTGTTTTATTTGTTCGGTGGCGGTGGCAGCGGTGGTGGCGGCAGCGGGCAGCAGGCAGGGGCAGCAGCGGCAGCAGCGGCCGTAGTGGTGCTGGTGTAACGGAACCCAGGACTTCGTGCATGCTAGGCAAATGCTCTACTACTGAACTACATCCCCAGCCCTTTTTACTTGAAGACACTGTGCCACTAGTTGCCCAGCAGGGCCTTTAACTCTTGATCCTCTTGTCTCACAGTAGCTGTGGTTGTAGGCTTGTGCCACCAAACCCAGCTTTAAAGAGGATTGTTTCTCTGTGAATTAACTTCATCAGACAATTTTAATTCTACTTACTATTTATACGCTTGGGAACTGATTAATATTCAAGGTTTTTCTTCTTTTATTCAAGTCCCTTTCTAAAAAATTAGGCCATGACAGCTTGCCAAGTAAAAAAAGAAAAGGTCTCTGCACGAACCATCATGACTAAGATCTGACTGACGGTCCCAGTGGTGTTGAGTAACCTCAGAGACACTGCTTTGCTTCTGATTCTCAGTGCAGAGATGGAGACATTGAAGACCCGTTGGTTGCCAGGAACTTCAGTTACTAGATGGCCTATCGACCAAGGGAATCCTATTTCTCTTCCTGTAGAGACGTTAAACAGAGCGTAGACACACACAGACCCATCACATCTCGCTTCTCTCTGCAGGACAGATTGAAAGGAAGGGAGAGAAAACAGATCCACCATGCTAAGTTCTACGCTGTTTGTTTTACAGACAGGGTCTTAACTAATCCTCACAATGACTTCCTTGTCCATATTTGACAAAAGGGAAAACTGAGGCTCGGTGGAGTTAGGAAATAACCAAAGTCACGGGAAAGCTGATTCATTGCTAAACTGGCAGAATGTGTGGGTGGAGAAAGAGTCAGAAAAACATTCCCTTGTGTGGTAGTGCCTGCTGGTTCAAAACTTTGCCTAGCATGTAAACATCCAGTAGCATCACTTTGAAATCCCTCATACTGTCTCCTCTGTATCCCTACTCGACTTTGCCACGGTCATCTCCCTCCCCGTATTCCATCCAACCTGGCCAGTATGGGGCCCCTTTGTTCTAGTGACATTGGGCCACATCTCTGCTCAGACTGCTCTCAGTTTGAGACCCAGATCTACGCCTCTACTCTTTCGTTCTAGACTGCAGAGAAGTACACATGCCTCTACTGTCCACTGACTGATCTGTGGACTCTGGTCACACTTCCTGCATGTGACAGTCGACTTCGATGTCACAGCGAACTCAGGGAAGCAAATGAGCCAGACATGGTTTACACGTGTAACACCAGCACTCGGAAGGCTGAGGCAGGGGATTGCTGAGAGTTCAAAGTGAGTCTTGGCTACATAATGAGGTCTAGAGCAGCTTAGAAAACAGGGTTCACTTCTCAAAACCAACAATAAAAATCAACCAACAAACAAAACAGAGCAACCAAAAAAAAAAAAAATCCAGAAACAAGGCAGGCAAGCACTTAGACCCAGAGCTTGGGAAATGGTATTTAAGCATTCTACCAATTGAGCTGCATACCCAGTCCTAAAATAAATTATGTGTAGGATATACACACACACATGCGCGCGCGCGCACACACACACACACACACACACACACACACACACATGTTCCCATTGGTATGTGCATATGTATTTGAGTATGTGTCTAGGCCATTCCCAAAGCTCTGGGTTCACCCCCAATACCAAACAAAACCTGGCACTGGAACACCTGCCTATTGTCTCAGCACTCCGGAAATGGAGAAAGAAAGATCAAAAATTTATTCACGGGATAATCCATAACTTTCAGGTTAGCCTCAGATACATGAGATCACATCTCAAATGCTTTTTAAAATAAAACTTCTTTTCATATTCTTGGCTTGCTTTCTCCATGGTGGGAGGAATTAGTATCAATGTGTTCAGTTGTCCTGAGAGACTTCTAAGGTTGTTGCTGGAAATTAAAATAATGAAGAAGGTACTTAATCTCTTTCTCTCAAGGGAATCTCTGACACAAGTCATACAAAGTCAGCTGTGTTGAGTCTAATCTGTGAGGCCCACTGTCTAGCTACATGGCCCTGATAAGACCTTGACATATCCATACCCAGGGAACGAAGCCAGGCCTACCAGCTCTGGCTTTGACCCAGAATTTAATATCGCGTCTACTATGTCTGCTTCTCTCATGAGCTGTTTTAAAGCCAAGGAAACTACAAAAGTTTCCTTTATTCTCCTGTCGTAATAGAAGAGCCAGGCCCACGCCCTTCCTCTAGGGCTCCTCTTCACAGGGTCTAACACAGTCACCATCCCCTCCATGACCCTCATCTTACTCCTGGGCACCCCAAGGGCAGAAGGGCCCAAACGGCAGGGCTCACACAGGACCACACAACCATTTAGATTCTTTTTTAATTAAAAGTTTTTTTTAATTAAAAGCTTTTGTTTATTTTATACATACAGGTGTCTAGTCTGCATGTCTGTCTGTGCATCCTGTGTGTGCCTGTGCTGGAAGAGGTCAGAAGAGGGGTAGGATTCCCTAGGGCTGGAACAACTGACAGGTTGAACCACCATGAAGATGCTGGGAATTGGTCTTAACCACCGAGGTGTCTCTTCAGATCCCCATCCAGATTCTGGTAGAGGGAAGAATGATTTGAGGTCCGCTATGGGGAGACAAGAGTCCACATGAAGCCCTCTGTGCCTCCTAATGACAGGCGATTCCCAGAGACGCCTCACGGGTCAGAACTGGGGTGTTCTTCCGGAGTACACATGGCACACCTGACGGAGCCAACTGGAAACTCTTGTGTGAGGGTTGGATGAAGGACATGTGGGGGGTGAAGTCATGGAGAGGTGAGGATCATGACATAGTGCGTAGGATATCCATGACCCCATCTGTTCTTACAAACTAGAGACCTGGGCTGGAGAGATGGCTCAGAGGTTAAGAGCACTGACTGCTCTTCCAGAGGTCCTGAGTTTAATTCCCAGCAACCACATGGTGGCTCACAACCATCTGTACTGAGATCTGGCGCCCTCCTCTGGCGTGCGGGCATACATGGAGGCAGAATGTTGTATACATAATGAATAAATAAATCTTTAAAAAAACAAACAACAAACTAGAGACCCGAGGACATTCCGATTTTGTGAAAGAAACCAAAGATGTTTGCAAGCTTCCTTAGCGTTTTGAAGGTGTCTTCGTTCAAGAGAGGGAAAGGGACCCTGGTTGGGTTTAATCTCACCCACACTATGATTCCATGCGTGGAGGGTTGTTTTGTTTTGTTTTGTGTTTAATGTGTATAGGTGTCTTGCCTGCTTGGCATCTGCCCCCCACATGTGTGTAGTGTCTGAGGAGGACAGGAGAGGATGTGGGATCCCCTGGGACTGGAGTGCAGTTGGGAGCTGCCATGTGAAACCATAGTCGTACAGCAGCCAGTGTGCATAGCTGCTGAGCCATCTCTAGATACTTGATTAGCTGTTGCCACCACTCCCTGTTTTTGTGCCTCCTTCCCCTCCTCCTCTTCCTCTGGCATTGAACCCAGGGCTTTGTATATGCAGGCTATGCCCCCAGCCTTACTTTTCTAAGGGATTTCAACTCGAAGACAAATACTCTCCTATAAAAAACAGATTGACATTTATACTGGCTTGAAATGGCAGTGGCTTTCTTGGGAATTCCGGGGCTCCAATGGCTTTTCAGGGTTAGGGGACCAGTGAACCTGACAGATGACATTTTTTTCTCAAGGGAGGGAGGGGAATAGGAGAGAAGGCAGTTTGGATTCTCAGTTGAACTTCTGGCTTAGATGTTAAGTCTCTTTGGCAGAGAATACGCTTTCTTGCTTCTATTTTTGGTATGGGGCCAAGGGCACTGCCAACCCACAAGTAATCATTGCTAACTTGCTGTGGAAGGAAGCACCATTAAGGAAAATATTAAAAGCCTGTTTCAGAATCATAAAATTTTCAAGGACAAAGAAATGCGATCTCTGTGTAACCTGTTTCACTCAGCAGACAGATGTTTGGACCCACTGGATTTTAAGCAAAAATTACCATTTTCCTATATAATTTGACATGGATATTTTTTAAAAAGGCAATGTGCTTAGAAGAACATATGACCATAACTAGGATAATGGGGCAAACAGAGGCAGAGAGTCTGAGCAATCCAGACTGATGATACAGCAGAATCTGTGCGCTCACTCGGAGTCCCCACCCTCATGGGGTTGCAGTTACAAATGCAAGAAACAACTCACAATTTCATAGGCTGTGAACTGTGTGTTTGGGGAAAGCTACAGATCCCAAAAGGCTGTTAAATCAAACTTTCAGCAGAATTTATGACAAAATTTCCTGAATAACATAAAAGGATAGGTGAAGAGCTCACAATGAAAAGTGTTGTCTTAACCCAGATGTGAAGGCAGATGCCTGTAATCCCAGCATGCACGAAGCAGAAACATCACATTGTGCACTATAAATATTAATTCATATGATTTGTGTTTGCCAGTGCACTATACTGAAAGTTTAAAAGATTTATTAATTATTTGTGTGTGTTCGTGTGTGCAGGGTCTCTTAGAGGACAAGGACAGATGTCAGATTATCTGAAGTTGAAGTCACAGGTAGCTGTGAACCACCTGATGTGGGCGTTCAGACCTTTGCAAGAGCTGCAAGCATTCATGTGCTGTGGGATAATGCTCTTGTACACTGTAAAGGTTTGTCACTGGTACTGGATTAAAAAAATGCTGATTGGCCAGTAGCCAGGCAGGAAGTATAGGTGGGGCAACCAGACTAGGAGAATTTGGGGAAGAGGAAAGGCAGAGAGTCAGTCACCAGCCAGATGCAGAGGAAGCAAGATGAGAATGCCTCAGCCACATGGCTAAACATAGACAAGAATTATGGGTTAATTTAAGTTATAAGAGCTAGTTAATTATCCTGGGCTAGTAGGCCAATAAATAACAGTTTATAATCAATATAAACCTTTGTTTATTTGGGACTGAATTCTGTGGGACCAGGTGGGACAGAAACTTCTGTCTACATTTATGTGCTGGGGAGATGGTTTAGCTGTTAAGAGCATTTACTGGTTTTCCAGAGGTCCTGGGTTGGATTCCCAGCACCCACATGAGGCTGGCACCCTCTTCTAACCTCAACAGACACCAAACACTCATGTGGTACACACACACACACACACATATATATGGCAAAATACCCATATACATAAAATATTTTTTCATTAAAAAAAAAACAGCAAGTGTTCTCAACTGCTTAGCCATCTCTGTGGCCACTGGACTTTTTTCTCATGTATTTGTGTACGTGAGAGGTCAGAAGGCTCCTGAGATTCTCAGAGGAAGAGAGTCTTCCTGATCAAAATCCAATGTGGACCACAAAGTGGCGAGAGGACAGAAAGAATCCTCACCACTAGATCACAAAGGATAGTCCAGTTACACTTTAATTAAAAGCAGAACAAGACTGAAATTCTACCACTTTGGACCTAGAGGCGGGAGAATGAAGAGTTCAAGGTCATCTTCGACTGGCTTCAAGACTCACACCACAATCCCAGCACCCAGGAGACTGGGGAAAGAGGGCTTCTGTGAGTTCGAGGACAACTTGAACAACACAGTGAGCTCTGGACTCGCAGGATCCTGTCTCAAAAGCAAAAACACATTGGAAAGGCAAGAGGATCACAAGTTCAAGGCCAGTCTCTTCCTCATAGTACGTGTGAAGTCCCATAAACGACCCAAGACTGCTTCTGAAGTTTGGGAAATCACCATCTGTTTTGTTTCTAGATTTATTTCATCTTAGAATTTTTTAAAAAAATATTTATTTATTTATTATGTATACAATATTCTGTCTGTGTGTATGTCTGCAGGCCAGAAGAGGGCACCAGACCTCATTCCAGATGGTTGTGAGCCACCATGTAGTTGCTGGGAATTGAACTCAGGACCTTTGGAAGAGCAGGCAATGCTCTTAACCACTGAGCCATCTCTCCAGCCCCTCATATTAGAATTTTTTGCCTTTTGTGACAGGGTCTCCTGCAATCCAGACTGACCTTGAGCTGACTACAAGGTGGAGTGCAACTTTGAATCACTGACCTTTCTGCTTCTGCCTCCCCAGTGCAAGGATTCCAGGTGTGAAGGACACACCTCACTGTTGCCCAACTAAATGTTTGAATTCCTACCCCACAGCAAGCCAGAAGGTAAGAACTGTTCTTCCACTGAGACCACTGAGCAAACATGGCAGCTAAGTCACCCTTGCCTTGGGACTTTCTCCTACTGGGTCTGCTTAGGGGTCCCACTCAGTGAACCTAGGGCATTTTTTTTTAACTAGGGCATCTTTTGTGACTCTCTCACACCGTGACCTCCCTCTCCCTGCTTCCTCCTCTTTTCTTCTCCCCTTCCTACCTCTCTTCTCCTTTCTTCTTTCTTTTTCTTCTTTCTGGTGTTGGACATGAAGCCCAGGGCTTTGCATGAGCTAGATAAATATCATCAAGGCATACCTCCTGAACGGGGATTTCTTAAAATACTCCAAGTCCATTTATTTCATTCAGATACAGCATCTACGGGGTCCATCAAACTCATCTATGATCAAGTAAGTTTTACCAATGATCCTGTGGATTCTAAGGCTAATTTACTCTACAAGACATATTAGAAATACTAAAGATTAATAGAAAGAGACGTTAAAACTCTGTTCTTTCCAAGGGCTAACTCACCCTGCAGATTAGAAACAGTGTGTAAACCGTGTAGAATCTGAAATGACTCCGGAAGCTGCAGATGCAGCACAAGGTACATCATTCCCCTCCGGGGATCGTCAGAATCTCAGCACTCTATTAAAAAGAAGTGCTGTAGGGGATGCAGAGATAACTCAGCAGTTAAGAGCACTGGCTGCTCTTCCAGAAGATCCAGGTTCACTTCCCAGCACCCACTTAGCAGCTCACAACTGTCTGTAGTTCCAGTTCCAGGAGATCTGGCACCCTCACACAGACATACATGCAGGCAAAACACCCGTACACATAAAATAAAAATTAAAAGCAATAGCAACAACAACAAAAATCACTAAAGTAGGGATAGAGCTATAGTCCAGTGGCAGAGTGTGTGTGCCTTGGATTCATAAAGCCATCAGTGATAAAACATAAAATAGAAAAAGGGGCTGGGAGGTGGCTCAGTGGCCGACAGCTCTGGATGCTCTGTCCGGAACCCACAAGGCAGCTCACAGCTGTCTGTGATTCTACTTTCAGGGAATCTGACACTCACAGATATACATGCAGGTAAAACACGAATGCACACGAAATAAAAATAAATAAATTCTGTTTTAAAGAAAGGAATAAAAGCAGGAAAGCATCCAGATATGGTGGCATATGATGCAATCACAGCACTTAAGACGCAGAAGCAGGAGGACTACTTCAAGACCAGCCAGGTCCACTTAGTGAGACCTATTGTTCCCAACAAAACAAGATCAGCCAGTCTATCAGAACCCAGAAGTGGCCAGCTAAGGACTCGCCAGGTAAAAGCACTTTCTGCTATCCTGACCTATGTTTAACCCCTGGGACCCACATGGCAGAAAGAGAGAACCAACTCCTGCAAGCTGTCCACCCATGGACTATGGTACATGCATGCATGACCCCACAGGTGCACACACACACACACACGCCACACCACACACACACACACACACACACACACACACACACACGAACATTTTAAAACATACATGCAACCAAACAAACTCCAGATGTCCTGGTGCATGGCAGGAATTGGAGGACTTGAAAGGCAGAGATAAAACAATCAATTTCAGGGCTGGAGAGATGGCTCAGCGGTTGAGAGCACTGACTGCTCTTCCAGAGGTCATGAGTTCAATTCCTAGCAACCACATGGTGGCTCAAAACCATCTGTAATGAAATATGGTGCCCTCTTCTGGCCTGCAGGTATACATGCAGACAGAACAATGTATACATAATAAATAAATAAATCTTTAAAAAAAACCAATCAATTTCAGAGCTGGTCTCAGCCATCTGAGACCCTGTTTGGGGGCTGAGCCTGGGAGGACAAGACACAAAAAATTAAACTGATAGTCAGGCAGTGGTGGTACACGCCTTTAATCTGGGCACTTGGAGACAGAGGCAGTGGAGCTCTGTCAGTTGGAGGCCAGCCTGGTCTACAGAGTGAGTTCCAGGACAGCCAGGGCTACACAGAGAAATCCTGGAAACATCCCCAAAATTAAACTGATGCTAATGTCTCTTTTGAACCTTATCTCTC
Organism: Microtus pennsylvanicus; assembly: GCF_037038515.1. Taxonomy (NCBI): domain Eukaryota; kingdom Metazoa; phylum Chordata; class Mammalia; order Rodentia; family Cricetidae; genus Microtus; species Microtus pennsylvanicus. The sequence goes on along the minus strand of NC_134590.1, from coordinate 1,010,726 downwards.
TTGGTTCCCAGGGGTAACAACTATTTCAAGTTTGATGAGAACCAGTTTGTTCTATGTTGTATATATTTTTATGTATGTATAGAAATAAAATATATCCTTACATCTTTTACCCAAAGCTGATCTCAGATCATGATGGGACAATTGTTGGATCCACATGCCTTGATGCCGATGTCTGGATTACAATTTAGACGAGGCTCTGCTTCTGTCACAGAAGATAAAATGACATACCTCACAATTCCATAAGAATATCACGATTCCCCACCACCTCACCTGGATGCGTGTGGAGACCATGGAGATGCTCCATGGAGAGGCCTTCACTATGTCATACCATAACTCAGATGCCTGTTTTTTGAGACAGAGACAACCAAGAGCCAGGTAAGTATCAACCAATGATAATGGGACAAAGCAAATTTAATCAGGCGTGGGAACTGAGATGGGTGTGTCTGGGTGGGAGGGGGTGGCTCTTCGACGAGGGAACCTTTACTATGAACACAATGAATATTATAGATCCAGATGAAGAAGGAGCTGGAAAAAGACCCTGAATACAGAGCAAACTCAAGTACTGTGATTTTTATTTTCATTGTCCCGAGCACCCTATGCCAGCAACATAGATGGACGTGCTTGTGCCTGTCCATGATGTCAGAAACAAATTTACAACGTTCAGTGGTTTTTGATGACAGCAATTGATTTGGCATATAATCCCACCTACCTTGGTAACCTCACCAAGGCAAATGCAGCTGCTTCAATTCTATATTCCACTTTTAACTACTAACTCTCATGCCACACAGCAGATAATAAATATATTTATATGCATATCTATTGATCCAACTCAGGCTTGACCGAGAATGACACATGAGGACATGACCACTCCAAGTTATGGTTGAGGAGATTGTCACTGTGAGGGAGAAGTATCTGCTGGGGATATCTGGAAGGGTCCAGACTGAACCAGACAATGAGAAGGGAACAGGAGGTGGGGGCATGTACAAAGAGGCCAAGAGTGCACACAGCCAGAATGGCTGGGTTATAGGTGACAGAGAAGCTGAGGGAAGGGAAGTGAGGCTCAGGGGCTGGAGAGGTTTAGGGTAGGGGTGGGGTGTGCCAGCCAGGACTCTGTAACAGGTACTGGTGAGTAGGCCTTGATATGCCAACAGGCACCACAGGCAGAGGCTATGAAGAGCTGTGCGTCCCTTTTGTGGTGACGAGGAGAATGGCTCCTCCTACCAAGTAGGGACCGTCTTAAGTCCCCAAGGCAAAAGGCGGCTTTTATCTACATGCCAGACCTTGGGACAAGGAATTTCTTGGTTTCTTACAGCTGGCAGGTGCCATTTAGCTGGTCCCAGGCTGGTGTTCCACTTTTAATCTTCCTGCCTTAGACTCACAAGAACAAATAGTTGAGATTAGGAGCCTACTCCACAAGGCCCCGCTATAATGTGATGTTTGACGTGATTACCCTTTTCAGGGCCCCCGGGGGAGAAATGCTAGTGAAACAGGTACATTGCCTTCCTGACTGTTTGAACTTTGAGAAGGTACAGGGCTTGTGATGCTATCTGGGGCCTTAACCATGATGACTTTGGGGAGGGGAAGGAGGGTGGATTGAGCTAAAATTTCTAGGGCCTGAGGCTAGACCCCAAGTTTGGTTCCCAGCAACCACGTCAGGCAGTTCGTAACTTCCTATAACTCCAGCTCCTGTACATTCAATTCTAGTTTCTGTGGGTACCTGTATTGGCTTCATGCCCTCGAACATACACAGCAAATAATTTAAAAAACAAAACTTTTTTTGAGACATGGTTTCTCTGTCTAGAACTAGAACTGTCTAGGCTGTCCTAGAACTGGTCCTGTAGACCAGGTTGGCCTTGAATTCACAGAGGTCGGCCTGCCTCTACCTCCCAAGCGCTAGGGTTAAAAGACATTCACCACCACCACTCCGATTTCCAGATTTCCAGAGCTAGAAAACAGCGACAGATATTGGGAGTTGCTTTCTGTGCACTTAGACCTCTCTCAGGACTTCTGCCTCTCCCCACCCCCGAGTCTCCTACGCTGTCTAAGGACATGGGCAAACACTCAGGCTGTTCTGGCGGACACCTAGCAGCTGTGCCCAGTGTTCTCTCCTCGGCAGGGAATGACTCTTGTCTTCTGAAGAATGTTTTTCCTGCCGTAACCTTGTGCTACAAGCCCTGCCCTCTGGTCACACTTCATGAGTCTTCATCTGGAACCAGGAGCCTCCTGCGCCGACCCCAGCATGGCACAGACCCTGCAGGGTTAGATCTAACCATGAGCTCAGCATTTAGCCTCACGTAGGAAGAAAAGTCATCTTCTAAAGAGGCCGAGCTGCAAGCCCCTGGGAGGAGGAGCTGCTGACGGTGGGGCTGGCAACCTGCCTCCCAGTGAAACCATGCCGAAAGAACAAGACCTACAGTTAAAACAAGCGGAGTGATTCTGGAGATAGGGAATGGAGCTAGCTCTTGGGTTCCAGGTATCTTTGGATTCCTGGTCAACTCTACCGCGACTCTAAGAAGCCGCCATATGCCTCCCTGTGCCTAATCTAATTGCATTTTTGTACTGAGAAAAGCACCCTAGTGTAACCTTTTTCTCTATATTGGCCCCAGTTCTAAAGTTAGAACCCCATCCGTCCTCCCTTGCTAAACAACATTCCTCCCTAAAGTCCTAGAACAAACTAACCCAACTGGCTTCCAGAGTAACTCACAATGAGACAGAGGTAACTCGTAAGTTTCTCTGTTGATAATGGGGTACTGAGCAAATATTGAGACAGGGAGCTGATACCTCCAAAATTCTGCCTTGAGCTTAAACTGTTCTAAACAATAATGTTTAGATGGGATGTTGGGGATCTCCAGCTGGGGGCCTCACCCCACCCTCTAGTCTCTCTCCTCCCATTCCAAACCAGCCCCTCGAGACCACGCCCACAGGCTGTATGAGACCACGCCTCCAGGCCGCAGGAGATCTGGGAGTCAGATTTGCCCTGTTATTACTCCCCAGAAGTTGCTTTGGTCTGCTCAGATTAAACCTGGATTTTGTCCTGATCTGATTTATTACATCAGTGGCGGTGTTACTACCGGGAGATTTAAACTCTTCAAATAAGGTACACGAGAAAGATAAATAAACTTTCTCCTCCACCATGTCTAGGAGCAGTTATGCCCTTTCCTTTCCTCTTCCTTTTTTGATTCAAACAAAACGCTGTACCACGGATCATGGGATAATATTGAAAAACCATTATAAGCAAAACAAAACATGCAGGGTTTACATTACAGATGCTTGGAGGAAACCTTCTTTCCTCCATTAGTAATGTCTGAGGGAGGTAAGATGGCTGATCAGGTAAACACTGAGTTCAATTCTCAGCACTCAGAGTGGAACAGAGAGACTCCTGAACGTTGTCTTCTGACTTCCACACTCATAAATGATATGTATGCCCACGCTCGCACATAACTGCACACTATAATAAATAAGTAGAAAAAATAATGACTGGGATTGGAAGGTCAGGGCAGCCAGATGCAGGTTGGTTCAGTGCCTTGAGTGTCTTCCTCTGCTTCTCCTTTGCCCATCTCATCCTTCCCACCTGCCATTACCCCCGTATTTGACCTTGGAGAGTATTATACACAACTCAGTTTGGCTGTGGAGCTTTTGTTGTTATTATTCAAGTGTTTGTTTTGAGACAGGGTCTCATGTAAACCTCATTGAATTCACTATGTAGCCATGGTTTGAACTCCTGGTCTTCCGGCATCGACCTTCCAAGTGCTGGAATTATGGCCTGTGCCCCCATGCCCAGTTAAAAGTTCAATATTGCACTGCTTTGAGGCCTCCTGTTATGTGTGTGTGTTCCCAAATGCTCTAAATCCCAAAAGTTCTAGATCCCGAACGTTCTAGATCCCGAACACTCTAGATCCCGAATGCTCTAGATCCCTTTGGTCTCATTTACCTTCTTATTATTTTTTATGTTTATTTATTTTATTATTTTATGTATATGAGTGTTTTGCTTGCTTATTTTGTATGTGTGCTACATGTGGGCCTCATGCCTGGAGAGGTCAGAAGAGGACTTTGGATCCCCTGGGACTGAAGTTACAGACTATGGTTGTGAGTTACTGTGTCATCCTGGGAATCAAACCTGGATCCTCTGAAAGAGCAGCCAGTGCTTTTCCGGGGGATGGGAACTATTTATTTATTTATTTATTTATTTATTTATTTTGGTTTTGTGAGATAGGGTTTCTTTGTGTAGCCTTGGTTGTTCAAGACCTCGCTCTGTAGACCAGGCTAGATGGGAACTCACAGAGATCCTCCTGCCTCTGCCTACCAAGTGCTGAGATCAAAGGCGTGTGCCACCACCGCCCGGCTGCCAGTGACACCTCACTGTTTGGTAGACTGGCATATAGCAGACTTCCAATATTTATTTATTTATTTATTTATATTTTGAAAGGGTCTTGCTTTTTTTTTAAATTTTTTTATTGATAAAAGGAGGATAAAGAAAAGAAAAAAAAAACAAATTTCCCCCTCCTCCCACCAGCCTCCCATTTCCCTCCCCCTCCTCCCACTCTTCTCCCCCTCCTCCCACTCTTCTCCCCCTCCTCCCACCCCTCTCCCCTTCCCCCCACTCCTCTCCCCCTCCCTTTCCAGTCCAAAGAGCAGTCAGGGTTCCCTGCCCTGTGGTAAGTCCTAGGTCCTCCCCCCTCCATCCATATCTAGGAAGGTGAACATCCAGACTGGCTAGGCTCCCACCAAGCCAGCACATTGCGTAGGATCAAAACCGCGTGCCAATGTCCTTGGCGTCTCATCAGCCCTCATTGTTCGCCATGTTCTGAGAGTCCAGTTTTATCCCATGCTTTTTCTGGTAACAGTCCAGCTGGCCTTGGTGAGCTCCCAGTAGATCATCTCCACTGTCTCAGTGGAGGGTCTTGCTTTATAGCCCAAGTTGCCCTTAAATTTGAAGTGATCTTCCTTCCCTAGCTGCTAGAATTAAAATTGGGAGCCACCAAATTGCAGAACAATAACTAAAAAGCACACAACACTGAATGGTGTGCGAGGAAGGTGTGGTTTGTGTAGCAGGGTGATTATTACTCAAGAGGCCCTGGGTTCAACCCCAGCAGTGCACTGTGCTGACATCCACACACCTAGAAGTTCCAGCACTGCGGAGAGGCAGACAGTCACCCCTGGCTACTTGGTAAGTTTGAGGCCAGTCTGGAATATATGAAATCAGCTTTAGGAGACGAGAGAGAGAGAGAGAGAGAGAGAGAGAGAGAGAGAGAGAGAGAGAGAGAGAGAGAGAGGCCATGGCTTGAACCGATTATACTTTCCATTTCTGTACCACTGTCTGTCTTGTATTGGGATTTGTTTGTGTGACTGCTTCCATGTTGGAATGAAAGCCCTCCTAACACCAAGTAGTACTTCCTTTATAACCAGCAAGAAAGTAATATTTGTGATCTAATTAAGATAAAAAATCAAAGCCTGGCAGTGGTGGCACACGCCTTTCATCCCAGCACTCAGAAGGCAGAGGCAGGTTGGTCTCTAGGAGTTCAAGACCAGCCTGGTCTACAGAGTGAGTTTCAGACCTAGAGATGTTACACAGAGAAACCCTGTCTAGAGAAAGGAGTCCATATCAATACAGGTACGGTAACACAGATGCAAGAGGACAAATGGCTTTGCATTCCCACAGCAGGGTCACCCCAGGGCTGACAGGGATAGTGAGTCTCGTTAAGGGGGTTTAGCCACCGTGGCTCTTCCCTTCCCCTCATTCCCTCGGGCCTTCCCTTCAGCTGGTGGTAATTTTGACTTTCACTATAAGAAAAACTGATGTCTGGGAACATCAGGGAGTGACTCCTGTTCAAACAGCCCAGTTGCAGAATCAAGACTGTGTTTGCCTGCCCTCTCAGGCCCTGCTGGTGTGGATCTTCTGTCAAGCTGACAGCTTGGAAAAGTGAGGATGATTCCCACCTTAGAACTCATGAAGCAAGCCCCTAGCTGCTCATCAACGACCCCGAGAGTTTTTGAATACCTGATGTATCCCAGACTCTCTTCATTACCCTACGAGCACGTCACATCTGCTGGCCTTGATAGGGCACAGTGATCTTCGTGTCGTGGGAGGAACTCTGGGAAATAAGCTATTTCATGTTCACAGGGCAGTTTGCAGGCACCAGATTAGTCATGAAGTCTGCTTAACGATGCCGAACACGAAAGTCTGGAGAGTCTTTTCCAAGGCGTTGCCCAGGTTGGCTAAATGATCCATGTTTTACCTCTGGCCTGAGCACTCAGTGGGGGAAACTGAGTTCAAAGTTTAAGCCTTATGACTACCGTCAGCTAGACCAGGCTTTCTTCACTTGAGCACGTTTAGGCTGCATAGTTCTTTGTTATGAGGGCTTCATAATGCTTGCAGGGATTTTTAGCAGCATCTTTGGCCTCTGTCCATTAGATTCTGGATAGCAACACACTGGGACCAAACACTTGGGACAACTAAAAATGTCTCCAGGTTTGAGTAGGTGGGTCCGTGTGTAAGAATGCTTTTTTGTGCAAGCATGAAGCCTGTTAGGTCACAGAGTGACCCCCAACGTGCTGATGGCAATGCTTTGAGGTAACGGCTCAACACTCAGCGGGGCTGGGGGTTGCTAGGAAATAGAAACCCTAAGTGTCTCTCGGAAGTCCTTAAAAGCTGTCTGTGTCCCGGACCCCAGCTGTCACCACCTCATCTTTCTGGAAACGTCGTCTTCCTGGCCACTTGGCTGTCCCAGGCTCTGAGCAGCCTCCCCATTCACATGCCCTAAAATCCAACAAGTGTTTGCAGCTGGTCACTGTCCTCCCCTGAGGTAGCACAGCTGTTTGTTTCTTTGTTTTGTTTTTTAATAAACTGCTTTTCCCTCCACAGAGTGACTACGTTTAGTGGTTTCTTTTTTAAAAACAAGATTTGTTTGTTTATTTATTCTTATATAAACACTAGTGGTTTGCCTGCACATATGTTTGTGCAAGGGAGCCAGATCCACTGGAACTGGAGTTAAAGACAGTTGTGAGCTGCCATGTGGGTGTTAGGAATCGAATCCGGGTCCTTTGGAAGAGCAGCTCATGCCCTTAGCCATGGAGCCAGCCATCTCTCCAGCCCCAGTGATTTCACACACACACACACACACACACCACACACACACACACACACACACACACACACAGAGAGAGAGAGAGAGAGAGAGACAGAGACAGAGACAGAGACAGAGACAGAGACAGAGAGACAAAGAGAGAGAGAGGGAGAGAGAGGGAGAGAGACTGAGACTTATATGCCTGTAACCTCAGCTGGGGCAGAAAGCAGAAAAAGGAGTTTGGTGGATCTTTGCCTTTTTCTTTTTTCTTCTCATGACAGAGTTTCTCTGTGTAACCCTGGCCTGAAACTCACCTGCCTCTGCCTCCCAAGTGCTGGGATTAAATGCATATGCCACTATGCCTGCCTGGATCTTTGAATCTTGCTGGCCACCAGCCTGACTCTTATTTCAGTGAGAGAATCTGTCTCCAGGAAGTAAGGTAGAAAGGGATGGGGCAGGATACCTGAAGTTCTCCTCTGTGCAACATACACACACATGCATGCATGCATGCTTGTGCACACACACACATATTACATATGAATGCACACTCGTGCAAGCACACACATACGCATGCACGCCTGTATGCACACGTACACACATACACATGCGTGCCTCTGTGTGTGCACACACACATTACACATGCATGCACACTTGTGCACACACACATATGCATGCAAGCCTGTATGCACACGTACACACATACACATGCGTGCCTCTGTGTGTGCACACACAGCAGAAGACATTCTTTCTGGGTGTGGTGGTTTACCCTTGTAACCTCAGTACTCAGGAGGCTGAATCGGGTCTACTTATGAAGTTCTAGACCAGCCAGTGACTACATATTGAAATTTGTCTCTAACAAGCAGGAGCCAGCGAGATGGCTCAGCAGGGGAAATCCTTTCAACCCAAGCCTAATGACCTGAGTTCCATCCCTGGAACCCACACAAAGGTGGAAGGGGTACCCCAATTCAAGGCGCTGTTCTCAAATCTCCACATATACACCCTGGCAGGCATGCCCTTACCACACAGACAATAACAAACAATTTTTAGATCAGAAAAAACAAAATGGGCAAAATCTCCAGATGTTACCAGTGGTACTGAAATAGCCCCTAGTGGAGAACCACTGACAAAGTCCCTGACTTACCTGCCTAGCATCCTCCTAGCTGGAGATGGGTGTTCCCAGCCTTCTCCAACCTCAAGGTTCTCTGTCCTGAGCAGCATCTTTGTTCCTTCCTTGCCTTTGTCCATTTGTTTGTTATAGGTCTGACAGTTCCTGGTATCCTGGTTGGTTTAGCCCATGAACACCACAAACATTATTTACTAATCATTTCTGACTGTGTATTCTGCTCTGGTGACATGGTAGAGTATGTTGGAGACTGTGGGGTTTGTCAATCAGTGTTGTAGGAATCTAGCAGAGTCACTGTATCTGGGGTAGACGTGAGAAAGAATCGCTGTCTCTGTATCTGGGGTAAACATTAGACTGAAGAGTTGTTTTCTAGAAGTCCTTTGACCTTGACGAATCTCTGTGGAAACAGCGATTGTTTTCCACGGTTTGTAGGATTGTTTTAGTGAAGGAGTGTTGCGACTTTCATCACAAGATGCCTCCGGCACACCTGAGGCCCTTGGATTATAGCAAAGGACACACAGTAATAGACTAAAGTCACGAGGGCCTGTGGGTGCTTTCCTTTAGGGAGACATAGATTAGATAGGACCTTGGTATGAGGAAATATTTTACCCAAAAAAGTAACTTTGTGTGACAATTAATAAATATGCCATTTTATGCTGTTCTGGGTTCAGTTCATCAGCAGAAACAAGCAATAAAATTCAATCTTGGAAACTGGGCAATGGTGCCTCACGCCTTTAAATCCAGCGCTTGGGAGGTAGAGGCAGGTGGATCTCTGTGAACTCGAGGCCAGCCTGCTCTACAGAGCAAGTTAATTGGTTGTTACTTCCATCTCTTCCCTCCCCCGCCTCCCGAGACAGGGTTTCTCTGTGTTTTGCTATCCTGGAACTCACTTTGTTGATGAGGTCGGCCTCAAAGATTGAAACATGAAGTCTGTATTTCTCTGTAGGAAGTAGGCGGCTAAATGTAGATGAGTAATATTTCTTTGACTTTCTTAAAGAAACTTACACAAGGTCTGGGGTTGTAGCTCAATTGGTAAGTGCTAGCCTGGTGTATACAGGCCCTGTGGTTCAATCCCTGCATCCCCCAAAGCTGGCATTGTGGCACGTGCCTGCAATCCCACTACTGGGAAGAGAGGCAGGAAAGTCAGGAGTTCAAGACCAGCGTAGGCTACATGAGACCCTGTCTCAGAAATTAAACAAACAGCTAAGAGAAAGAGGCAGCGGATGGTAGCAATCTTGGGGTCTAATACTAGAAGAGATAAAGGAGGTGGCCCTAGAGATTACAACAGTCCAGGCGGGTGATGGACCTGAAGGGGCATCTTAAATTAATCCATTCCTATTATTTTGTATTTTACCAAAAGGCTCGTGGCTTACTGGTAAGGTTCCAGGTGTCTGTCTCCTTCAGCAGCTACATGGCGTCTCTTTGACTCCTCCTACTTTCTCTCTATATCTCTGTTTGGATTTCCCTCTTGGCCATAGGCCCAAAGCAAATTTTTTATTAACCAATGGTAATAAAATATATTCACAGCATACAGAGGGGAACTGAACAACACATTTCTAAAGTTCTGAGACTTGAGACCAGGAACTAGGGTGCGATAGGCAGAAAGAGATGGCTTTCCTTTCCATTCAGCCCCCCTCTCCCCACCCTATCAGCCGTGAGCAGCACAGTAAGCGCTCCATGAGAGCTGCACTATTCTTATCAGAGCAAAGGGCGGCTACCACATCCTTCTTCCTGGTGCAGATCCGGCTGCGGAGTCAAATATGCAGATGACAAAATGCACTTATTGAGGACACGCAGCCGCCTGCCACTGCCTTGCAATGCTTACTGGCTGGCTGATTTCCAACCACCTTCCTCTTCTCTTCCCACCTCCAACACCTACTGGATATTCCAGGTCCTAGACATCTCCTCACCACGTTTCCATGAAGATCTCCAGCATCTCCTATGCATTTCCGCGACAATTTGCTTAGACCTGCAAGTGTGTGAGGTTCTTACCAGGCTGCAAGGGAAGAACCACACTTTATTCGTGCCTAAAGACTATGAATTTCACTGGGGAGAAGAATAATTTCCTCTTTACCTTTGCATTTTCAATTGTTAAAACATTTCTTGACTAAATAAACTATAATTCCACCCAAAGGGACAATACCCAGAGATAAAAAGAATGAGCTCTCAAGGCATAAAAAGACTTGGAAGAACTTAAGTATGTGCCATTAAGTGATAGAAGTGTGAAATGGCCACACACAGTAGGACTCCAATTATATGATATTCTGGATATACAGAACCAGAGAAATGGCTCAGCAATTTTGATTTCTCGCTGCTCTTCCAGAGGACCCAAGTTCTGTTCCCAGCAGCCATATCAGGTGGGTCATGGCCGCTGTACATACAGCTCCTGGGGCTCTGACACCCTCTTCTGGCCTCCGTGGGTAATGCACTCATTATGCACATTCTCTCTCTCTCTCTCTCTCTCTCTCTCTCTCTCTCTCTCTCTCTCTCTCTCCCTCTCTCTCTCTCTCTCTCTCACACACACACACACACACACACTACACATATAAATAAAAATATAAAAATAAAAAGACAAAACTATAAAGACAAGCTGGGCAGTGGTGGCACACACCTTTAATCCCAGTACTTGAGGAGGCAGGCTGATCTCTGTGAGTTCAAGACCAACCTGGTCTTTAGTGCAAGTTTCAAGACAACCAGAGCAACACAGAGAACCTTGTCTCAAGAATAGACACAAAACAAACAAACCACAAAGACAGTAAAACCCAAGTTGCTTCCAGGGGTTAAGGTGGGGACAGAACAGAGAGACAAAGCACAGGAGATAGTTGAACAGAGGGACCACTCTGTGTGTTATTACTCTTGTGGGTATACTCCATGTACCTGTAGAATTGTTGAACTTGAAAAGTGAGACAATGTATCCAAATTAAAATAGAATTATCTAGGAGGAGGGAGAATTCCAAGAAGGAAAGCAGACCAGGGCAGTAAACCTAACATGTTAATAATAAGTGAAACTTTCTCACTGAGGCAGGCAGTGGGAGAAGGCACTGACCTTAAGTAGCTTTGAATTAGTCTAGAATCCAAAGACAAAAGGCAAACGCAATGCTCATGAGAAATCATTTAGTTGATAGAGACTGTGCTGGACGGCTTTTTTGTTTTGTTTTGTTTTGAACGTTAACTTGATAGACACAATAGCCATTTGACAGTTGGGAACCTCAGTTGAGAAAATGTCTCCAGCCAGATGGCTGTGGTGCACGTTTTCAATCCCAGCGCTCAGGAGGCAGAGGCAGGAGGCTCCCTATGAGTTTGTGGCCAACCTGGTCTACTACAGAGTGAGACAGAATAGCCAGTGCTACACAGAGAAACCTTGTCTTAAATAAACCTAAATAAATAAATAATGTGTGTTAGGTTGAAGCTAATAAAATTACTACATTAACTATAGACGTCGATTAGTAATGTATCAATATTGGTTCAACTTTTGTAGCAAATGCACCCTATTCATGTAAGATGGCAATAATAGCATAAACTAATTTCATAGTTTGTATAAAATGTTATTTTCTTGATTTCCTGTGACTGATAATCTATTCCATAAAATGAAATCTTTAAAACACTTAACACATAGTTATTTATAATTAGATGATATGAAGTCTAATAACTTTCTAAGTTGGTAAAAATGTAAATTATTGTCAGTATAACCTAAATATAATGATGGTCTTTATTCTAATTTTAAAAAATTGAGAGGTGAGTGGATAGATAGCTCGAAATTAAGAGTATTGGTTCTCTTCCAGAGGACCTGGGTTTGGTTTCCAGCATCCACATGATGGCTCACAACCATTAGCAATTCCAGTTTCAGAGGATCTGACACCCTCCCTTGACTTCCACAGGCACTAGGAAAAACATGGTGCACAAACATGTGTGTTAAAACTCCTGTATTTGGCCGGGCGATGGTGGCGCACGCCTTTAATCCCAGCACTCGGGAGGCAGAGGTAGGCGGATCTCTGTGAGTTCGAGACCAGCCTGGTCTACAGAGCTAGTTCCAGGACAGGCTCCAAAGCCACAGAGAAACCCTGTCTCGAAAAACCAAAAAAAGGGCTGGAGAGATGGCTCAGCGGTTAAGAGCATTGCCTGCTCTTCCAAAGGTCCTGAGTTCAATTCCCAGCAACCACATGGTGGCTCACAACCACCTGAAATGAGGTCTGGTGCCCTCTTCTGGCCTTCAGGCATACATGCAGAAAGAATATTGTATACATAATAAATAAATAAAAAAAAAAGAAAAACCAAACAAAAAACAAAAAAAAAAAAACAAAAAACTCTTGTATTTAGCCGGGCGGTGGTGGCACACGCCTTTAATCCCAGCACTCGGGAGGCAGAGGCAGGCAGATATCTGTGAGTTTGAGACCAGCCTGGTCTACAGAGCTAGTTCCAGGACAGGCTCCAAAACCACAGAGAAACCCTGTCTCGAAAAAGAAAAAAAAAAAAAAACCTCTTGTATTTACACTAAAGAAAATAAATCAATAAAGGTTTATTTTATTTTCACCACAAAATAAACACAGTTCAACATAGGATCCCCACCTAAAAGCAAAGAACACTTGAGGAACCAGTACTCTTGCTTCATTCTCAAGCTACCTCTCCACCTATACTGTAATTTATTTTAAATATTTTTAATTTTTATTTTAAAATATTTTAATTCCTATGGCGGTTTCCCTTCCCCCAACTCCTTCCAGATCCTCTCTACCTCCCCATCCACCCAAAGCCACACCTTTCCTCTCACTCTATCTCATTAGAATATAGACAGCTAGATTTCACTCAGCTACCCAGGCTGTCCTGGAACTCACTAAGTAGCCCCGGGCTGGTGTCAAGCCCTGGGGGGTCTTCTCAGCCTCCCAAGTGCTAGAATTACAAGGGGGAACCATCACATCCAGTCCTTACTGTAATGTGTTCTAATTAATTAGACATAATTTATGTGATAAATACTGTTTTGTTGTTGTTTTTCAAGACGGTTTTCTGTGTAGCCCTGAACTACCATGCTGGCCTCGAACTCAAGAGATTCACCTCCCTTCCAAGTGCTGGGCTAAAGACGTGGGCCACTATGTATTCTAAGTGTCCTATACATATTAACTCAGTCAATTCTATGATTCTTTTTATTTTTTCAGTGCCGGCAATGGCACCATGGCCTGGTACATGCCAGAACTGGACGGCTGAGTCCTAGTCCCAGCCAGGCTGCCTTTTTGTGAACAGAGATCTGAGACCTGGGCCAGTCACACAGCTCTTGCCCAGGTTCAGACAGCGAGTAAGTGTTTGTCTCGAGGGAGTCTGACTCTAGGGATTATGCGCTTAACTTCTAGACTCTATGGCTTCTCTTGCTCAAAGAAAACTTTGGAAAGTGGTTTTAAGTGAACGCCTGTCTGCTGCGTCAGAAAAACACGAGCTGACGGAATTATTACCAGCCACTAGAGGGCGGCAAAACCTTACACGGTTGCCTTTAAAAAGTCTGTATTTATTTATTTATGTTGTTTTTTGATAGTGTTTCTTGCAGCCCAGGCTGGCCTCCATCTTTTTATGTAGTCAATGATGGCATTATTCATCTGACCCATTATGCCTGATTTTAAGCTTTTTTTGGGGGAGGGGATGTGACGGGCAGGATGTCATATTTTATGAGACAGGGTCCAGGCTGGCTCTGAAATCATCACAATCCTCCTGCCTCCATCTCCTGAGTGCTAGGATTACAAGCATTGACCATGAAACATGGCTTGGAAATTCTTTTCTTAAGGGTAAATCTGGAATTATGCGGCTAGAAAGATGGCTCAGGCATTAAAGACACTTTCTGCCAAGTCTGATGACTTTAATCCAATTCCCAAGACCCCTATGATTGATTTCTGCAGATTCTCTGAGTTGTTTGAGTGTGGGTACACAAACACATATGCACATAAATAGTGCAGTTGAAAGAAAAAGAATCCTGGGCCTGGAGAGGTCCCTCCGTGGGTCGAAAGCACTGTTGTTTTTGCAGAGAACAGGGATTTGATTCCCAGAATTCACATGGTAGCTTACAATCCTTAACTCAAATTACACAGCATTTAATGCTCTCTTCTGACCTCCTCGGGCAGCAGGCATACACATGATGTACAGATACACATGTGAACAAGACAGTCATATATATAAGATAGGGAGGGAGGGAGGGAGGGAGGGAGGGAGGGAGGGAGGGAGGAAGGGAGAAGAGAGAAAGAAGGGAAGGAAGAGAGGGAGGGAGAAAGGGAGGGTGGGAGGAAGAGAGAGAGAGAAAGGAAGGGAGGGAGGGAGGGAGGGAGGGAGGAAGGAAGGAAGAAAGAAAAAGAAAGAAAGGAGAAAGAAGGGAAGGAAGGAAAGGGAGGGAGAGGGAGGAGGGAAGGGAGAATGGAAGGAAGGAAGGAAGGAAGGAAGGAAGGAAGGAAGGAAGGAAGGAAGGAAGGAAGGAACCCACCCTGATAAGCTCTTTGAGATGATATACCCTTAAATTTTCAGCACTCAGGAAGTAGGTGCAGGAGGGTTCGAAATTCAAGTTCATCTTCAGCTACTCGCTGAGTTTGAGGCCAGTGTATACTGCATAAATCCCTGTTTTGTGGTGTTTTACTCTCTTGGCTTTTTGGAGGGCCCGCCACCCAGCTCCCAAATAAATCACACAAACGGAGGTTTATTCTTAGTTATGAATGCCCAGCCTTAGCTTGGCTTGTTTCTTGCCAGTTTTTCTTAACTTATGTTATCCCATTTATTTTTTTGCCTCTGGGCTTTTATCTTTCTAATTTATGTATATCTTACGTTCCTTCTTACTCAGTGGCTTGCTGTATAGCTCGGTGTCTGTGTGGCTGGGTTGCTGGGTGACTGTGTGACTGTGTGTCTGGGTGACTGTGTGGCTGGGTAGCTGTGTGGCTGTGTGACTGTGTGTCTGTGTGACTGTGGCTGTGTGGCTGTGTGTCTGTGGCTGTGTGACTGTGGCTGTGTGTCTGGGTGTCTGGGTGTCTGGGAGGCTGGGTGTCTGGGTAGCTGTGTGGCTGTGTGACTGTGGCTGTGTGTCTATGGCTGTGGCTGTGTGACTGTGGCTGTGTGGCTATGTGGCTGTGTGACTGTGTGCTGGGTGTCTGTGTGGCTGTGTGACTGTGTGGTTGGGTGTCTGTGTGGCTGGGTGACTGTGTGGCTGTGTGGCTGTGTGGCTGTGTGGCTGTAGCTGTGTGACTGTGGCTGTGTGTCTGTGTGGCTGTGTGACTGTGGCTGTGTGTCTGTGGCTGTGTGTCTGTGGCTGTGTGTCTGTGGCTGTGTGTCTGTGTGGCTGTGTGTCTGTGGCTGTGTGACTGTGGCTGTGTGTCTGTGTGTCTGGGTAGCTGGGTAGCTGGGTGGCTGGGTGGCTGGCCCCTGATGCCCTCCTCTCCTTGTTCTCTTGTTGTTGTTCCTCCTCCTCCTTTCTCCTTTTATTCTCTCTGCCTGCTCACCCCACCTACCCTTGCTCCTGCCTCGCTATTGGCTGTTCAGCTCTTTATTAGGACCATCAGGTGTTTTAGACAGGCAGCATAACACAGCTCCACAGAATTAAACGAATGCAGTGTAAAAAAGTCACACACCTGAAAAATAATATTCCCCAACAAAATCCTGATTCAATAAGTACAAAATCCCAGCTTTGCTGAATAGAGGTCTTTGGAAGAATTCCTGGTGACTAGATTACCGTCTCTCACAGCAGCCAATAGGGTTGGTATCGTGAGAGCCAAAGTTAAGTTTTAACTACTGTGTCTAAGAGATCCATGAAATAAAAATGCCTCTAGCCTGCACAACCTCTGCCCACAAACAGATATGTCCTGAAATGCTGGAGACTGTTTATAGAAGATAACAAGCCACAAGTTTTCACTCCCGTTAAACAAGTTTATTTGACACAACTACACCCATGTGCTTGACCACATGTAAGCGGGAAGTACACGGGCAGAAGTATGTCAGGACATGTGCTTGCTCCTGATTCGATGTAGGCAGGAGATATCAGGCAGGAAACACATCAGGATATACGCTTGCTCCTGATTGGATCTGGTGGGGGATACACAGCCTTATGGGTTTGCCTGTTAAAGTCCCTGCAAAATGGGACTAATTGCTATTTTCTGAGAACCCAAAATGGATTTGGCGAGAGTCCATCATCCTGGCAAGTATTTAATTTAAGTTTGCTTCAAATGTGGCTCAAAATGGTGGGAGTGGTCTTATTTTCAACCGGTGGGATTACAGTACTTCTCTTTTTGGTCATATCCTGAGGACACTGGGATAGTTTGTAATGACTTAGCCATCTATTGTTGCTGGTTAACCTGGACACCAAATACAGGGCAAGTCCCACCCTCATGCTCCAGATGCAGACACAGGGTGTTAGGGGACCAATTGTGAACCTAAGCTTTTTTTTCTCTCCAAAGTTAATTCAAAGAAAACCATCATTGTTGCCATCTGGGAGGGGTTTATGAGCTGTAAATTAAGTGCTCGGAGAGCAATTAAGCATTTAAATTAGAGCCATGTGTAATGCTAACAGCTGGTGAGCCTCATTCACAGGTTACAAACCACCTGCCTAGCAGAATCTGCACACAAACCGAATAGATTGAGTAGTGAGCGTAGAAGCTGAATTAGGTAATTTAGGGCATAAATTCGGATTATATTTACAGCTAGGGCAGCTTTAAGGGGAGGAGTTCAAGGCCAGCCTGGCCTACACAAGGCTTTGTCACGGAAACAACAAAAAAACAGGGTTGTAATGAAAATCAAGAGGCTTATATTTATATACACGGGATCTTTCTTAGTTTGGGTTTCTCTTGCTATGAAGAAACACTATGACCACGGCAAATCTTTTTTTTTTTAATTTATTTATTTATTAAAGATTTCTGTCTCTTCCCCGCCACCGCCTCCCATTTCCCTCCCCCTCCCCCAATTAAGTCTCCCCCCAGCCCGAAAAGCAATCAGGGTTCCCTGTCCTGTGGGAAGTCCAAGGAACCCCCACCTCCATCCAGGTCTAGTAAGTTGAGCATCCAACCTGCCTAGGCTCCCACAAAGCCAGTGCGTGCAGTAGGATCAGAAACCCATTGCCATTGTTCTTGAGTTCTCAGTAGTCCTCATTGTCCGCTATGTTCAGAGAGTCCGGTTTTATCCCAGGCTTTTCCAGACCCAGGCCAGCTGGCCTTGGTGAGTTCCCAATAGAACATCCCCATTGTCTCAATGTGTGGGTGCACCCCTCGCAGTCCTGAGTTCCCTGCTTGTGCTCTCTCTCCTTCTGCTCCTGATTTGGACCTTGAGATTTCAGTCCTGTGCTCCAATTTGGGTCTCTGTCTCTGTCTCCTTTCATCGCTTGCTGAAGGTTAATATTCAGGAGGATGCCTATATGTTTTTCTTTGGGTTCTCCTTATTTAGCTTCTCTAGGATCACTAATTATAAGCTCAATGTCCTTGGTTTATGGCTAGAAACCAAATATGAGTGAGTACATCCCATGTTCCTCTTTTTGGGTCTGGCTTACCTCACTCAGGATAGTGTTTTCTATTTCCATCCATTTGTATGCAAAATTCATGAAGTCCTTGTTTTTTATTGCTGAGTAGTACTCTAATATGTATAAATTCCATACTTTCTTCATCCATTCTTCCATTGAAGGGCATCTAGGTTGTTTCCAGGTTCTGGCTATCACAAACAATGCTGCTATGAACATTGTAGAGCATATACTTTTGTTGTATGATAAGGCCTCTCTTAAGTATATTCCCAAGAGTGGTATTGCTGGGTCCAGGGGTAAGTTGATCCCGAATTTCCTGAGAAACCGCCATACTGCCTTCCCAAGGACCACGGCAAATCTTATCAATGAAAATATTTAATGGGGTGGCTTACAGTTCAGGGGTTCAGTTCATTATCATTGTGTGGGACATGGCAGCGTGCAGGGAGACATGGTGCTGCAGGCAACAGGAAGAAGACTGTCTCACTTGGTGTGGCTTGAGCACGTAGGAGACCTCAAAGCTCCCGCACAGTGACACACTTCCTCTAGTAAGACCACACCCACCCCAACAAGGTCACACCTCCTAACAGCGCCACTCCCTTTCATTTTCTTTCAAGCCCCCACAGTATCTGTCGAATTTATGTTTCTTTTTTGTTGTATTTTGTTTTGGAGACAGGCTCTTTATGTATCCCTGGATGGCCTAGAACTGACAGAGATCTGCTTGTCTTCGTCTCCAGAGTACTGGGATTAAAGGCATGCATCACCATACTTGATAAGAGCAATGTTTTTTTTTTGTTTTTTTTTAATATTTATTTATTATGTATACAATATTCTTTCTGTGTGTATGTCTGAAGGCCAGAAGAGAGCACCAGACCCTATTACAGATGGTTGTGAGCCACCATGTGGTTGCTGGGAATTGAACTCAGGACCTTTGGAAGAGCAGGCAATGCTCTTAACCGCTGAGCCATCTCTCCAGCCCCCGAGCAATGTTTTTGTAGTTCTCAATTAACCAATGTTTCTAGACTCCCCCTTAGAGACGATCGTTAGAAGAATCTCAGGTACTGGTATTTGACTATGACTGACCAACTCCTCAGTTCAGTATACATTTTGTTTCAAGGTTTGGAATTTAGCTGGGCTTAGTGGCACGTGCCTTTAGTCCCAGCATTCAGGAGGCAGAGGCAGAGGATCTCTGTGAGTTCAAGGCCATCCTGGTCTACAGAGTGAGTTCCAGGACAGTCAGAGCTAAACAATGAAACCCTGTCTTGACAAACTAGAAAAATAAAATAATAAGAACAAAAATAAAGCAAAGATAAAGAAATCTGGTTTTGCTTCAGGGAGTTGCCACAGCCGAGTAAGAGAGAAACAGAAAAACCTGGGGGTTATAGTCTGGCTGCAGAGATAGCGGCAACCTGAGAACAATAGCTCCAGAATTTGGGGACATTTTGTCGGACACTCTAGTCAGTTTCCACATGCCATCCCATCTAAGCCATCTCCAGTCCTGGCACAGCTGCAAACCAGCTCCTTGCAGATGGGCAGAATCAGCTTCAGGAGTGGCTTCCCTTTCTGTTGCTCTCCCTTGGGGCATTTTTATGCTCTCCTTTCTAAGGTTTAATTTCCTGTCTGTCTGCACCGTCAACTGAATTGCACTAGGATTATAGCCCAGAAGGAGATCAGCTCTGTCACCTTTCTCTCCTAGAGCATGGTTTTGTGCCGGTCACGTAAGACACGCCCAGTGAAAACTACTTGATTAAATAAAATGTATCAGAGCTCAGATGTACTCCCCTGCGGGAGCACATTTGCAAAACATTCTCTAGACAGGAATCTGCATGCAAACATTGTGAAAGGTATTTTATCTTAGTTACTACAATTATTTGTTTTAGTTGTGTGTGTGTGTTGAGGGGCAGGCACAGTGGTCGAAGAACAAGTTGCTAGAAGTCGGCTTCCCTTCCAACCATGAGGGTTTGGGGGACGGAACTTAGATCCTCAGGTTTGGAGGGAGGGACAGTTACCCCATGAGCCATCACACCGGCTCACTGGTAATGTTTAGATAGCTCTGCAGGTGGACGCTGCTGATGGCTCATTTACTGCACCCTCCAGTGTAGGTGTCCGGGGAGGAGGACAAGGTTGGTGCTGGCAGGTGTTTCAGGAGTAGGAGAGATAGTAAGACAGGCACCAGCACCAGGGACAAAGCTGACCACCTGACCAGAAGGGAGTGCCCAGGAGATAAGATTTAAGGCGAGGTTTTCAGGGTGACTATCCGTGACCTAGATTGCTGGCTCTCTGCATAAAATTCAGCTTCAAGATCCATTTCCCAAGCCTGGAAAATGACTCAACAGGTGACGACATTTGCTGCCAAGCCTGGCGACCTGAGTTTGATCCCTGGGACTTGTGAGGTGGAAGGAGAAGACCAATTTCTGAAAGCTGTACACACATGCATGCGTGCGCGCGCGCACACACACACACACACACATACACACAGAGAATATAATATTTTTGCTTGATTTTTTCTTTTTGTGAAGAATTGATTTTAATTTTGTAGATTTGAAGAAACACAAGATCAAATCATAGAACAAATGCTTTTAAAAACTTTTTTTATCTATGACCCATTTCTTGTCCTGCTCAGCGGCAATGCTGTGACCATTGGTGCTCCGGTGTTTTTGTCGTACCAGAACCTTGTCCTCTCTGTGCTGTGAATCCTTTCCCCAATCCTATGAGTGCAATTATAGAACACGAAATATGGGCACTCAAGCAGGAGAGGGTCAGGATGAGGCTCACAGGGGAGGCGAGATTTGGGATGGATCTAGATGCTAATTTGTTGATTTGAGAAAGCACTGAAGGAAGGATTCACTCTCTCACTACACTGAGAGAGCACGGTGCATTTGGTTTGTGAGGACCGCTGCGTAATTCTGTTATCAAGCACAGGCTGAGAGAGAGGAATGATAATAGGTAGAACCAGAAAGCTAAGGCACACCTAAATGTAAGTATTTGAAGCAACCGTTTTGCAGGTGGAAACCTATTGACAGCTTTAAACAGAGAGATCTCGTTTTGGTAGAAAGAACTGGAATTGGAATATATCAGTTCAATACCTACATTTTTCTGTTTTTATTTTTCTTTTAGTTTTTAGGTTTTGGTCTTTCAAGACAGGGTTTTTGTTTTTTTTTTTTTTTTTCTGTGTAACCTCAGCTGCCCTGGAAATTGCTCTCTATAGACCAGGCTGGCCTCAAACTCAGAGATTCACCTGCCTCCGTCTCCCAAGTGCTGGGATTAAAGGTGTGCAATGCTACGGCCTGCCTAAATTTTTATTTCTTAAGACGCAGTCTCATTATGTAGTTCTGTCTGACCTAGAATTCTCTGTGTAGACCAGCCTGGCCTTGAACTTCCAGGGACCTGCCTGCCTCTGTCTCCCAGTACTGGGATTGAAGGCAGGCACCACCCAGCCTGGCTTCAAGACCCAATTTTATTTTTTGCTATGTGCTTGTGTGATCTTAGGGATTCTCATGTCCATAGTTTTTAAATGAAAAGGGTAGATATTGTGATGCAAAGCATACAACACAAACAGAAAGCAAAACAAAACTAAAACCAAACAACAGTTCTTATCTTAAAGGAAATGATAGATAATTTATACTAGACATAGTGGCAATGCCTTTAATCCTAGCACTTTGGAGGCACAGGCAGGTAGGTCTCTATGAGTTCGAGGCCATCCTGATCTGTATGGTCATACCCTCTCTAAAAAGTCAAGAACGAGAGAAACAGAGAGACAAAGATAGAAGAGAGAAACAGAGAGAATTATTTATTCTGGAGCTAAAAATGAATAGCCATGAACCCATGAACACAATTCAAATTGCTACAAATGCCATCTTCCAATATGGTAACAGTTTCATTAAATACATACATATATACATATTAACGGAACGAAGCAAATCACAAACAAGGCACTTTTCAGATACACTGGTGGAAATATCAGGTAAGCAGGTCGCAGCAAAGAGAAGAAACCCTCGCGGGAGCCTCAGGTGCTATCTAACAACCTTCTTAGCTCCTGGGTTGGGGGAAGCGAGGGTCTGTCTGTCCATTCCAGAATGTTGGGTGAAGCAGAAACAGGCAATAAATGGCTGTTTAGGAGGCTAAAACAGCACAGGATAATTTGTCTCTGGACTTGCAACATTCTGTCTCTGCACAGTCTTTGTTCTTCATCAGCATAGGTGTAGCTCTTCCCTTATAGCTTCGGTTCACACATCCTGTCAATCACCTCAGAGGACTGTCAGATCAAAGGATTGTTAAGATTCAAATACCAGTAACATGCGTAGCTGAAAGTCTGTTTGGAATAGAGCACTAACTGCCAATATCAGTCACTATTAAACTAGCATATGTGCTGGGCGGTGATGGTGCACGCCTTTAATCCCAGCGCTCAGAAGGCAGAGACAGGCAGATCTCTGTGGGTTCGAGGCCAGCCTGGTCTACAGAGCTAGTTCCAGGGCAGGCTCCAAAGCCACAGAGAAACCCTGTCTCGAAAAAACAAAACCAAACAAAATCAAAACAAAAGAAAACACAGCTGTCATCTCAAAGGCAATATGAGATAGTTTATTCTTGAACAAATATAAGTGACCATGACCAAGAAACATGGATTCAGGTTGTCTCAAGTAACATGTTCCAACAGGGTGATGGCTTAAGTTTTTGTGGTTACATAGCAAAGGGAAGTCATAAATCAATTCATTTTCAAATACCCTGGAAGGCATATCAGGTAGGCAGGTTAAAGTGCAGTGTGGAGAGGAATCTCTGTTATAGGTCTCAGATGCTATCTGTATCCGGCATTTTTAGCTTTTGGATTGATGGAAGCTAGGATATGTTACATTTAAAACATTCCAGAAGGTTTTGCAAGATATTCACAAGGATATTATGTCAGAGATGTGGGCCATGAAGGAAGGGGGTTAAAGATAGTCCAAGATAGCCAGGCGGTGGTGGCACTTTGGGAGGCAGAGGCCGGTGGATCTCCTGAGTTTGAGGCCAGACTGGTCAACAAAGTGATTTCCAGGACAGCTAGGACTGTTACACAAAGAAACCAAAGGTGGCGGGGGAAAGGAGATTCCAAGATAGCACGGCTCTGGATTGCGGCGTTCTAACTCTCCACAATCCCAAATCATAAAGCTCTAATAAATCCATTGTCTTTGTAAAATCTTTATCAAATGTGTGCTCTTTTCCTGAGAACTTTAATTTACAAGAAGTAAAACAATGTCTAGTTTGATGATGCCAAATGAAAAATTTGTGTTAGTTTCTGACTGTTCCATCCAAACAGGAGCAAAGTCTCCGGTCTCCACTCTTAAGGACTGAATGGCCTGGCCAGAGGTTGTGTTGGATGAGACTCAGGTTTAAGGTCAGGAAAGGCAAATTCATGTCTGCAAAGAACTTCTCTCTGTGAGGATACCTCACTGACCCATGCAGGACAAAAGAGACTTTCTACCTGGCCTCCAGAAAGAAAAGTTCCTTATGAAACCCAGTTTGGTCTACATGACTGAAAATGCAGACTGGCTTTGGGGAAAAGAAGTCCATGTTTTTGTCCATACTTAGTTCTCTTCAGTAGCTCTAAGCTCTAGAAATGACAGTGTTATACAACCTGAGACCCTAACAGAAAGGGTAAAGCAAGAGGCTTGCGAAAGCAAATGGGAACACCATGGTGAGTTTGAGGCCAGTCTGGGTTATGTTATGTGAAGCACTGCTTCGAAAGAAAAAATAAAACAAAAAAATGGAGGCTTTTTTCGGGGGTCTGGAGAGGTGGCTCAGTGGTAAAGAGTACTTCCCATTCTTGCAGAGGACTAGGGTTCAATTCCCAGCACCCACAACCATCTGAAATTTTAGTTCCAAGGGATCTGATGCTCTTTTTTGGTTTCCATGAGCACCAGGCACACAGGCAGAACACAGACATACATTCAAGGGGAAACACCCACACACAGGAGCTGGAGAGATATTTCAGTGGTTAAGAACATTGGCTGTTTGTCCAGAGGACCCACATGTTGGCTCACAACTGTCTGTAACTCCAGTTCCAGTCAGGGCCATCTGATAACCTCAGGCACTGCACGAGTGTGGAACACAGATAGATGCACAGACACATGCAGGCAACACACTCAACACACCCAACACACCCATACACACGCAGGCAACACACCCATACACAGAAAATACAAATAAATGGAAAGTTAGAGAAAAAACAACACCCACACACGCACAATAATTTAAAAAGATGGCATTGTAGCTTCAGCTTAGCTGGTAGAGGGTTTGCCTAGCATGCTGACAAGCACAAAGCCCTAGGTTCAATCCCCAGCCTGACATGAAACCAGGAATGGTGGCGTATGCCTGTACTTCCATCATTTTGAAAGTGGAGACAGGAAGATCAGGAGTTCAAGGGCAGCGTCAGCTACACAGTAAGTTCTAGGTAGTCCAGGCTACTCTAAAACTCTATCAAGAAGGAGAAAGAAGACGAGAATAAGAATATAAGAATAAGAATACATTTGATGTATCAACTGTTGTCCAACACCTGGCATTCTGTGGCTATACACCTGGGGCATCACCAAACTGAAAGAACAGATAGATGAGTGGGGAGAAGGAAAAGTACCCAGTTCCACCAGAGAGGTGCGGGGAACCTCACAGAGAGAATCTGTGTCTTAACCACAAGGTGTCAAGTCTGATCAAAGAGCTTACCCTGAGAAACGAAGCCACCGATGAGTGGGGGCAGGGATGCTCTGTCTACGAGGGATGTCTGGGAATTCGGCTGCTTTGTTCACCCCCTAGCCCTCTCACATGAGGCTGAGTGGGCTGAATTCTCCGAGTCAGGAAACCTTACAGCTCAGGCTCTCTTCTTTACCATGGTTGGTCATGATCCCTGAACTGAAACGCTGCTGAACTTTATTTACAAAATTACGGTGATAAGGACTTCCTCCTCGTAGAAAGGGGAAGCAGTGACTGTGTGGGATGCCTGACCGAGCCCTTAGCACAGTGGCTGGAGATAGCAGATGCTGAAGTCAGCCAGGCAGCCAGGGAGGTGGCTCAGTGTGTGGAGGCAGCTGCCGCCAAGGCTGATGACCTGAGTAACTGCCCTCAGGTGGTCCCCTGGCCTCTACATGTGCCCTGCGGCATGTGTGAGCCTCTCCCCCCCCCCACAACCCCCCGCCAAAGAATATGCTAATAAATGCTAAAACAGAAAAATAAAAACCAGTTAGCCAATGTTATCAGCTTTGGTTGGGAGTTCCCTAATCTAGCTCTGAGAAGTCCTAGATGCATATACAAATCACCCTTGTCTTTTCTTTTTAAACCAGAGCCTGTCTGTCCATTTATTTTTCTGTCATTTTCTTCCAAAAATTTTTAAATTTTTAGTTACTTATTTGTGAGTGTGATGTATATGCACTTTTCCCCTTTCTTCCTCCCTCCCTCCCTTTCTTCCTCCCTCCCTTCCTCCCTTCCTTCCTTTGGGAAACAAGGAATGTATCCAACCTGGCCTGGAATTCACAGTGTGGTTGAGGATGACCTTGCACTTCTGATCTTCCCACCTCTGTCTCCCAAGTGCCAGTCTTACAGGAGTGATAGATGCCCAGCTAGGCTTAATTCTTACCAATAAAGACTCTTATACACAGGGTGCCTTCTACCTTGTCCAGGCCTAGTATGCCAACTTAGAAATAACTATCTCACTGGGACTGGAGAGATAGCCCAGGGGGTAAGGGTACTTGCCAGCAAGCCTGGCAACTTGAATCTGATTCCTGAGAGGAGAGAATTATTCCTGCTGACCTCAGCACGCACACATACTCACAAATAAATACCTACATGGACTTTTTAAAATATTTAAAAGCAAAGTTATGAATAGGGTTGAATTAATATCTGCTATTATTGCATTAATTATATTAATAATTATTACTAATAATAAATACTAGTAATTAATAGAATTCCCTGAACACATACTCTAATGCCATGAGAATTTATATCAATCAAATAAAGGAAATGGGAAAGTAGATGTAGGAAAACCTACAGTGTTATCCCTAGGAAGTTTATTTGAGAAGTAGATTTAAAATCTTAATTTCTGACATTAATCGTTAAAAAAAACTAACCGTGCTGGGTGCATCATCAGCTTTAAAGGTTAAGTCCATCATCTCTATAGTGAACGGTCCTAGTGCAGAAGATCCCAGGTGGGCTGTTGTTCTGTGCTTGGTGTAGTAAAAGTTGGTCTGAGATCATATTTCCCTTGAGTCCACCCTTTTGTCATCAGTGGTATATCAACCATCTGCACAGGGATAAAATTTACACATGTACCCTGTGGTTATCAAAAGATTAGCCTGTTCTCAGAGAAGGGCTTATGGCACAGGAAGACAATAAAAGTTTACTTTATAATCACAAAAGAAAAGGGTCTAAAAGGTTAAAAAAAAAAGCAGGACTTGCAAGATGGCTCAGCAGGTAAGGGTACTCATTGCCAAATATAATGACTTCTCTGACCTCTGTGCCACAAGCAGAAGTACTAACCAACCAACCAACAGCAAAAAAAGATACTTCTATTAATTACTTTTGTTATTGTTTTGTTATTGTTCTAATGATACACTTGATAAGAAATGTAAGGGTGGAGAGGTGTATTTTGTCCATAGGAAGTGAAGGGGATGGTTACATTACATCTGCAGTCAGGATGCAGAGAGCAGACAGGAAAAGGTCCTGCAGCAGCGTTTCAAAACAAGCAGCACCAACTGGAGACCAAGTGTTCAAACACAGGGAGCCTTTGGGGGGCATTTCACATTCAAATCCCAACAGTGCTAATTCTAAATCCAGTAAATACGTTATTAAATTAT
This sequence comes from Microtus pennsylvanicus, assembly GCF_037038515.1. Taxonomy (NCBI): domain Eukaryota; kingdom Metazoa; phylum Chordata; class Mammalia; order Rodentia; family Cricetidae; genus Microtus; species Microtus pennsylvanicus. The sequence goes on along the minus strand of NC_134590.1, from coordinate 984,275 downwards.
ATCAGTTATTTATTTAAATCACAAGGAGGACAAACACTTATACCGAGGCACACGGGGCCGTTAGAGGGCAACTCTTAGGAGTTTGTTCTCACCTCCCACCTTGCAGAGGTTTTTCTGTGCTGAGTATTCCAAGCCCACCAAGGCACAGGCAGTTCTCCTGTCCAATCTCACAGCAGAAGTGACTGGGTCGCAGAGCCGAGTTATCAGGGCCTGGTTTCTGTGGGTTTTGGGCATTGTACTCCAGTTGAGTGGCAAGTCCTTCTATCCATTGAGCCATCTCCAAAGCCCCACAAATGCTTTGACCTCTTTTAACAGCTGTATAACTTGTTCTCTGCTTTATTAAATGAACCCAGTGGAAGAATTTTCTAGTTAGGAACTTGAGAACCAGATAGCAAGTTCAAGGCAAGCCTGGTCCATGGAAGACTTTCAGTCTGGCCAGGGCAAATCTCACTCTAACAACATAAAATACTGTTTAATACTTCTCTTAGATAATCCGTGGAGATGATCTTTATTTATTAAGGGCATTCAATGAGATATGGATTATTAAGCACCATGCTCTAAGTCTGCTTTAAAGATTTATTTTTGACTTTGTGTACACGCATGGTCTGTTTGAGTGAATGGCACGTGTGTGCAGGTGCCCTCTGAGATCAGAAGAGGACATACTATCAGTAATATATATCATGTATGGTAATAAGGAGAAATGAGGAAACTTTCTTTTAATATCCTTCTGGTCCTCCTAACTCAGAGCAGGACACAAAGTTACAATTAGATATGTGATCACTTTGTATCTATATGCATCTTAGGCCCAGTCACCACATCTCTCACACACATACTTTGTTCTGAGCCAGGGCCATGAAAGAAACAGTCACAAAATAAGGAACGTGGTGCAAGCAAAACTGCGCATTGTACGGACATCAGAAGTCCAAAACATAGTATGATGGATTACAATGCTTTTCTTAGAGCTCAATTAATTTTTAACAGGTTGAATATACAGTATGTGAGCAGAATGAATGCGTAGTCATAAATGATCCCAAAGCACATTATTAAATTGGGTACAGGTTGGGTGAAAGTTAGATTTGTAAAGACAAGCTTCAAACAGCATTTCTCAGAAAAACCATTCCCACAGAACTGGTATTGCAGGTGGTTGGGAATAGCCTGAGGTGAGAGATAGGAACTGAACTCAGGTCCTCTGCAAGAACAGGTGCTCTTAACTGCTGTGCCATCTCTGCAGCCCTCTAGTGATCTTTGGGGTTCTCATCTTTTATTTTGGTGTTTAATCTGCCCTGAGGGGCTGGAAAGTGGAAATGACTTCGTATCAGATCTTTCCTTGTTCACCTGATGCAGATATGATCAAAGACAGCCAAGAAGAAACACAGCCACTCCACTGTTTAGCCCCTTCTTTGTCTTCTCAGTCGTCCACAATCCCTCTTGAGGATTGAGGCCTTCTCAAAAGGGCCAGCTATCTCCAAACTAAATGAATAGAGTTAAACTACTCAGGAATTCTCCATTAAGAGAACATTCTGTTGAAATTTGTCTGCTTGCTTGCTTGTTTTTGTTTTTGAGAAAAGATCTCATTTAAAGCAATCCTCTTGGTTTCGACTTCCTAGTTCTGGGATTACAGGACTATGCTGCCACATTGTCCCCTCAAGTCTTTTCTTACTTTGAAGATATGTTTGTGTGTGTGCTTATGTGTGGGTCTGTGCACTTAGCGCGGGTGATCAAGTCCCCAAAAGGATGTTGGGCCCCTTGGAGCTGCAATTGCAGGTGGTCATTGACTTCCCCTGACTCCCACGGGGAACTGGGAACCAAGTTCAAATCTCTGCAAGAGCAGTAACTGCTTTTAAACACCTAGCCATCTCTTCTGCCCCCTTTCTCACTATGTATGTAAGTACGTACGTACGCTTGCACTGGCTTTTTTGAGATAAGGTTTTATTATGTAGTCCTGGTTGGTCTTCAACTCACACAGATCTGCCTGCTTTTGCTTCTGGAGTGCTGGGATTAAAATTTGGACATCTTAGGTCTGCTGAATTGGTTGGTAGTTGACCTCAGGAGCAGGGGTTCCGAGCCCTAAAAACTCCCCTTGATTACCAACTTTAATTTTCTTGTTTGATTTTATTTCAACTTCCATCACAAAGAAAGAGTGCACTTTTCCCTTAAGCATGCCAATACAGTACCTGCCTTTCCACTTTGCTTTCACCATGGGAAATTCTTTGTCTCCTATATCTAATTTGCATGCACAGCAGTTAAGAACTTTACTTAAACCGGGCAGTGATGACACATGCCTTTAATCCTAGCACTTGGGAGGCAGAGGCAGGTGCATCTCTGTGAGTTTGAGAGTGACCAGGGCAACAAAGAGAAACCTTGTCTTGAAAGACACAGCAAAACAAAAGAAAAAAATTTTGCTTAAAGAAGCTAAAACTAGCCGGGCGATAGTGGCAGAAGCAAGTGGATATTTGTGAGTTGGAGGCTAGTCTGGTCTACTTCCAGGACAGACAGAGCTGTCCATACAGTGAAACCCTTTCTCAAAAAACCAAAGCAAATAAAACAAAACAAAAATAAAAGTTAGACGATGCCATTCACACAAGCGTGCAAGCATTTGTCTTTGGCACACCACGCATATACAATTCCTGTGGGGCCCCTTTGTTACCTGTCTTATCTTCATCAAACAAATTAGCAGTCTTGCCACCTGTTGCTGCAACTGCAAACTGGCCTCAACCAGCTCCTCGCAGGAGACTGCCTGGTCAGTTCATCCATACCTAAAACTCAGATTCCACTTTGAAACCACTCTGACTCTAGGTACAAAGGATGAACATGCTGCTCGTTGAAGCTACAAATTTAAGAACTTTAAAATAGAAGTTTAATTATCAGATTTTCTTATATAAGAAGATTTTGAAACTGAGGCTCAGTTACCTGCCAGCCCTGATTTGGTTAATAAACATATCAAAGAAATCTCCCAACAGGCTCACAGATTCTGCCACAGGACTTAAGTAAGTAAATAAACAATAAAGTCCCTGGTCTTGACACTCTCCAGGTCTTCTTGCACTAACAGACAAAACCTAGGAAGAACTTCCTTAATCTATAACAAGACAGGCAATCAAGAGATTGCCGCCACCTTATTTCTTCTCACGACTTAGAGAAACACAAATGCTGATGAGTACTCTAAACGCTTGAAATGTGAAAGTCAGGTTTTGCCTTTGCAAGAGTTAACAGGCTTCCTACTGTGATAGGCAAGCTCACAGACAGATTCCAACAGAAAACAGGCTTCCTACGGTGATAGGCGAGCTCACAGACAGATTCCAACAGAAAAACAAACTCAAAGCCACCATTGCTGTTGCTATTGACTTAAAGTTGCTTTTTACTATTCCTTTATTCTCTAATGATGATTAAGACTTACTTTTCAGTGACTACTCTCAATAATTAAGCACCTATGTCAGACTATTAAAAGTAAATAAATAAATAAGTTAAATGGATACAAAAAAATGGACCGTTTTAATGAAAAAAGATTTATATATAAAGCTTAAAATGGATGGATATGTACAGATAAAAAAGGTAAAAAGTTATACAGGTATTAAGGAAGGTTAAAATGGGTTAATATATGTAAGTATGGAGAGAAAAATATGTAAAAGCTTTATACAAGTTATAAGAAGGCTAACATGATTGGATATTTCCAGATGGAAAGGAAAAAAGTTTCTACTGAAAAGTAAGTCTGAAATGTAGGAGCCAGTCCCTCTTCTGTTACCACATCGTCTTCTGGTGCCAGTTCACAGCGTGGCTTTACCAGTCCTGTTGGAATCCAGAGAAACCCTGTAGGATAGAGCCTGTATTCCAAATCATAAGGAGAGCAGGACCCAGACGTTGGTTAGATCCTTCGGGGAGTTTAGATAAAATTCCTTGCTTCTTGTGTCAGGGTAAAATTGAAGGAAACAATTTAAAAATTTTAAAGTATGAGCTGCTTTGGCAAGTTGCTCCTGAGTAATTCCTCCCTTATTCTCCCCTTTAGATAAACATGTTAAATTATGACTTATCTTTGGGACTATAGGGAATGCCATGACTGTCATGAACTTTCCAAAGTTGAAAAAAAGAACTTTATTTTTGTTATGGCTCAAACATATGAGTCTACTTTCTACTTGCTGACTCTTCCTGAGTATTTTCTCGGTTATGAGGGTCTCAAAGCAGACAACAGTCATACAAACATCTAAAACTTTTAGTTCTTTTTTTCAACTTTGGAAAGTTCATGACTCTCATGGCTCTAACCAACGTCAGAAGAGGGACTGACTCCTGCATTTCAACCACATGGAGACTGCAGGCCACTTGTAATTGTCACCCCATATACCAAACTTCTCTTACACTGTGATTTTATCTCCTTGGTGTAGGAATTTAGCAGTCAATGTATCTGGGGTAGCTATTTAGAATGATTGTTTCCTGTGATTTGTAGAATTGTTTTACTGAAGGGCCATTGTAGCCATCCATGACTCAGGTCAAAAGACATCTCTTGTATTATTGTGTATTGCAAACGATACGTAATAAATTATTATTACGTACTAACATCGTGATGTTCTTTTTTGTTATTTTTTAATAGTTATTTATGTATACAACATTCTGTCTCTAAGTATGCCTGAAAGCCAGAAGAGGGCACCAGACCTCATTACAGATGGTTGTGAGCCACCATGTGGTTGTCGAGAATTGAACTCAGGACCTTTGGAAGAGCAGGCAATGCTCTTAACCACTGAGCCATCTCTCCAGCCCTCATGATGTTCTTTTTTGGTAAATTAGATCAGGGACCTTGTTATGAGGAAATACTTTGTGTAATAATCAGTAAATCTTTGTGTGGATGTTCAGAGTTCAGTCCATCAGAGAGGCTGGACCTTCCTGCTGCCACAGAGGCTTTAAAATTTCATCTTGGATTGATTACCTTCTTTCTTCAACCAACCCGCACTCGACAGTGTACCCTGACAACTCCAGACTTTAATTCTTAGACCATAAGTGCATGCCTGGATTCCTGTTCATCAGACTGATCAATGGCATGAAGAACTTGCTTTAGAACAACTTAATTATACCCTGAAACAAACACCTAGGAAAAGATTGGCTGGAGTGACTACTGCTGCTATCACAGCTGCCATGGTTACCATTGCCACTGCTGCAGCAGCCTTAACTCAGGAACTATCTTTAAAACATCACTACTGAATTATAAGAACAAACCCATATTGTCCCCCCAAAAACCCTAAGAGATTAGATGCGGCTTGGAGAACATCAAGGGGCCCTTTAACTCTGCCAGCAATCTCTGTGCAACACAGGTTTTCACATCTCTCCTGTTAACTATACTCAGAAATGGAAAAACACTTCTAGACATCTTGAAGTGGTGTTTAGTGCCCTTTTAGAGCAACAGATTTCTCAGTTAAACAGTGTTCCTTCCGAATAAAAAAGCACAAAGAACAAGCCCAAAATGTGTCTTTATCGAGATTGACTGGATCAACGCTTCCAGTTGGTTTTCAGGATTAAACCCAGGGATGTGATCTTTTACCTGGAGAGTTATTCTTCTTGTCTGCCCCTCCTGAGTCCTGTCCTGCATTTGCCAGCTTTTCAAGAGGATGGGCTAGTGTGAGGTGACTCAGGCTGCCCTACAGTACCCCATGCCTTGTCTACCATCAGGAACTGGCTTGGTTTCGAAATCACTGAGATCCACCTGTCTCTGTCTCCTGAGTACCGGGACTAAAGGCAAGTACCGCCACTGCCCAGCTCACCTGCATTTTTTGGTGAGAAAACCAGAAAGCTTCAGACACCACCAAGAAAGCCCAACCTGCCAATGGAGACAATGTATGATTTTCTAAAGACCTCTGGCCAAGGACAGTGAAGAAGTTGGGTGTACTTAAGGGCCAAAATTCTGGATGTGTGACCCTGAGTCCTGGTACTCCCCCTCATTCCTAAATCTAAACAGCACCCACACCTGCAATCTGCTTTGTAGCTTTGCTTAGAGTAGGAAATTCTTTAACTTCTCACTTTAAGTTACCCTCTGTAAAAGTGTTGAATATTCTGAACAGCTAGATTCCCTTGGTTGTGAGCTAATGGACTCTGTGAGCTACAAGCAGTGGAGGATTCTACCCTTAAAGGAACATTTCTCCTTTTACAGCTACTGGGAAGGTGAAAAGGTACAGAACAGACTGTTTCACTCCCTGTATACCCACAGTTGTTGAAGGTAGGTTAACACCGTGGAAAACTTTTCTGTTCTGGTATTTACACCTATAGAGTTTAAGTTCATTCCTGTACATGAATAGATTTTATTCAAGGAACAGGTGGTTCCAATATATTGTTTTGGAGTATTTTGTTTGAATGACAGTCAGTTCTGACAGCAGTAAACAACACAGCAGTTTGGATTCTGAGACAAAATCAACACCAGCGACTTTCATATTATTGAAAAATTTAATAGTCATCACTCCCAGAGTTCACTATAAACCAAAGTGAGAATTTAGGAAAGTAAGAATGTACTCTCTGAAGAAACAATCATTAATCCTGACAAAAAGTCCTCATTGAGAGTTGGAGATAGCTCAGTCAGGCTTTCCTAGTATGCACAAATCCCTAGGCTGGATGCACACTAGAAGGGGGAAATAAGAAAGGAAAAGATGGCCAGGAAGTAGAGACCAAGCCTTTAATCCCAGCACTGCTTTCCAAGTGCTGGGATTACAAGTGCAATTTAATCCTAGCTAAAACCCTCTACCTTATTCTTCCTGCTTTATATCAAGACATGAAAAATGGGACAGCAATGCCGGGCAGTGGTGGCGCATGCCTTTAATCCCAGCACTCGGAAGGAAGAAGCAAGCGGATCTCTGTGAGTTCGAGGCCAGCCTGGTCTACAAGAGCTAGTTCCAGGACAGGAATTAAAGGTATGTGCCACCACCATCTGACTGACACCTATTTCTTAAAGTCTTACTTTATCTTGTTTACTTAGTACAAAATTTGAAGCTGAGGGTTATAGATTTCATGACATTTTATCATGACTTCTTTAGTTCTTTGAATCTCTGAGTACCAGTTTTCTTAAGTAAAATCTTTGTTCTAATTTGATACTCTAATGTGTACATAGGATAAAAACCTTTTTAAGAAATAGATGTGGGGCCGGGCGGTGGTGGCGCTCGCCTTTAATCCCAGCACTCGGGAGGCAGAGGCAGGCGGATCTCTGCGAGTTCGAGACCAGCCTGGTCTACAGGACAGGCTCCAAAACCACAGAGAAACCCTGTCTCGAAAAACAAAAAAAAAAAAACCAAAAAAAAAAAAAAAAAAAGAAATAGATGGGCTGGAGAGATGGCTCAGAGGTTAAGAGCGTCGCCTTAACCTGAGTTCAATTCCCAGCAACCAGATGGTGGCTCACAACCATCTGTATTGAGGTCTGGTGCCCTCTTCTGGCTTTCAGGCATACATGCAGACAGAATATTGTATACATAATAAATAAATACTTAAAAAAAAAGAAATAGATGTGTTGGGTTGGAGAGATGGCTCCGTGGTTCAGAGCTCTGAAAGCTCTTCCAGAAGACCTGGGTTCAATTCCCAGCACCCACATGGCAGTTTACAACTGCCTGTAACTCCAATTCCAGGAGATCTGGGGTCCTCACAGGCCCTACCAATGCAGCCTGGGTGCAGAGACTGGTAGGGGGAGGCTTCTTTTCAGGTGGAAGAACAGCAAGCTTTACCCTGAGTTAAGCCTTTTATACCTCTACTGCTTTTGTTGGAAAACCACTGGCCAGAAAGAACACAAACATCCTTGTCAATTACAGACCACAAGGAAGGTCAGGGGGAGTGGGAGCCACTAGATCACAACACTCACACAAATATAGATGCAGGTAAAACACCAATGCACATGAAAATTAATAAATCCTTTACAAAGTAGAGGTGTCATAGTCATGAGAAATTTAAGGTTAGCTAGGCAGTGGTGGTGGACACCTTTAATCCCCCACACTCAGGAGGCAGAGGCAGGCAGATCTCTGTGAGTTCAAGAACTACAGAGTTAGTTCCTGGACAGGCTCCAAAGCTCTTCAGAGAAACCCTGTCTCAAAAAAAATAGTTTGAGGTTATCTTCGATGACAGAGTGAATTCAAAGCCATAAAGGGTTTTATAAGACCCTGTCTTAATAATAATTAACAATAATAATAATAAATGAAAGCCCGGCAAGGTGGGTTAGTGGGCAAAAATGTTTGTTGCACCTAATAACCCGAGTTTGACCCCTGATACTATGGTGAAGATGAGCACCAATGCCCAAAAGTTGTATCCCGACCTCTACAGGTGCATATATACACACCCTCAGTCTTCTTGAGTCTCTGTCTGTCTGTCTGTCTCTCTCTCTCTCACACACACACAGTAATAATAATCTAAAAAGAAAACTGCACATCAGGGTGGGGCCCCATGACTTAGAAATATTATATAGAAACACAATCTGCTTTTCACTTACTGATCTAACTGTTGGCACCTTGGGGTCAGAAAAGTGTTTTAATACCTTGTAAATTAAAGAACTCATGACACCCCTACTTTTTGTTTTTGTTTGTTTGTTATTTGTTTTGTCTTTGTTTTTTGAGACAGGGTTTCTTTGTGTAACAGCCCTGGCAGTCTTTGAACTCAGTTTGTAGATCTGGCTGACCTTGAACTCATAGAGATCCACCTGCCTCTGCCTCCCGAGTGCTGTGATTAAAGGTGTCCACTACCACTGCCCAGCCAGCCCAGCTAACCTTACACTTCTTATGGCTGCCTCCGTTTCCCCAGGACTGAGATTATGGGTGAGTATCAACATGCCTGGTACATATTAGAACCTAGACTTTGTACATGTTATGCCAGCATCCAGCTGCACTTCATCCCAGCCACCTAGATTTCACTTACCTGAAGCCAACTGTGACCTGAAAATATTAAATGAAAAAATTCCAGAAATAAAAATAACTTTTATTTTTTTCAAGACAGGGTTTCTTTGTGTAACCTTGGCTGTCCTAGAACTAGTTGTATAGACCAGGCTGGTCTCAAACTCACAGAGATCCACTTGCTTCTGCCTCCTGAGTGCTGGGATTAAAAGCATGCCTCACTACCACCTGGCTTACTTTTAAAATAGTTATAGAACACACTCACACACACATACAATATATTTAAACTAGGTGTAGGGGGTACACACCTACAATAACCGCAATCAAGAGGCAGAAGTGGGTGGTGGTGATGCATGCTTTTAATCCCAGCACTCAGGAGGCAGAGGCAGGAAGCTCTCTGTGAGTTCGAGGCCATCCTGGTCTACAGAGTTCCAGGACAGCCTGGACTGTTACACAAGGAAAGCCTGTCTTCAAAAACCAAAAACCAAACAAACAGAAAAAAGAGGCAGAAGAAGGAGAATCAGGAGCTGAGGGCCAGCATTAGTTACATAGCTAATTTGAGACCAACTTGGGCTGCGTAAGACCCTGTGTTGAAAAGGAGGGACAGAGAGGAGAGAGACACAGGGAGACACACATACACACACAGATACACACACACACACACACACAGAGAGAGAGAGGCAGAGAAAGACTGAAATGTATTGAATAAAATACTGTATAATACAAAGCTAGGCATGGTGGAGTACGCCTTTAATCCCAGCACTGAAGAGGTAGAGGAAGTTAGATCTCTGTGAATTTGAGGCCAGCCTTGTCTACGTAGTGAGGGGCAGCCAGAGCTACACAATAGAGACCTTATTTCCACAGAAAAGAAAAAATATTTATAGTATATATGACTATGCTTATTCACTAGATTTTTCAAGAGTTTAGGTAAAGGGGACTCTTTTTTTTCTTTTGGTTTTTCGAGACAGGGTTTCTGTGTATAGCCCTGGCTGTCCCGGAACTAGGTCTGTAGACCAGGCTGACCTCAGACTCAGAGAGACCTCCTGCCTCAGCCTCCTGAGGGCCGGGATTAAAGACACGCGCCACCCACCATCGCCCTCCAAGGGAACTCTTGAAATACAAGTGAAAGTGGTATAGGTCACTTTTTCAGAGAAAGAAGACACAGCACCGACTGTCTCTGTGACGTAATCTGCGATAAAACTATAACTGAAGATATTTTCACAAAATATGAAGGTATTGCAGGTGTTTCTACACGTGTTGGGTTACACCTATACATAATCAAGGAGATAAGCGTGTCCCCCATTTATCAGTTGGAACTCCGGTTCGCAGTTGACAATAGGATGAAAGTTCTGTGTTCCTAGAACCAACTCCATTGCAGAAGAGTATGCTCAGGGTTTGTTACAATTAGGAAACGTCGCGAAGCAGGTAAACAGAAAAAAAGAATCCCCTTTCGTTGTCAAAGGGAAAAAAAGAGTGAAAATCTCCCATACAGATGCCAAATAAATTTGGGTTTGGAGAGCAATCATTGAACGAGCTTTGACATCCAGGGTCTCCTGCCCACTTACGGGAATTCTAACAGCAGGCCTCGCGGGGGAAGGCAAAAGTACTTTGTCAGTTAATATTTCCACAAAAAGGAAACCAGCCTAGCGAGATGTACTATTTCTGAGGACGTAAAAAGATCTGCACACGATGGGCTGGACGCGATCCGTGCTTTAAAGAGCAGCGGCGTCTGCAGGCGCTCGCTCACTATTGTGTCTGCACCCGCAGCGGCAGCACTCAGTCCCACCGCGACATTAAAGAGTCCCTCTTTGTTCAGCGCCGGTCCGGGACAGAGGGCGCGGTGTCCTTCCGCGCTCGCCGCGCAGTCCCCGCCCCTCTGCGGTCCTGGAGAGCTGCCATTCGGCCTGGGAGTAGCTCCGCGCTCCCAGAATGCACCGCGAGTCCGCGGGAAACCAAAATGGCGAAGGGCCGCAGCGAAGTGGTCCGTGTTTGAGGCCGGTGTGAGAACGCACACTCTCCTCCCCGACCCTCGCCCCCAAGGAATTCGGTGTGCGTGTGCGTGTGTGTGTGCGCGTGTGTGCGTGTGCGCAGGGTTCCCGCTGGGGCGGGTGCCCGGACTCGCGGGGAAGCGCCCACGGGGACGTGATTGCTCTGTTTTCCTGTATGAAGCGGTTGGCACCACTTAAGTGACCGAATGAGGTGAGAGAACCTTGGCCCGGGAACCGACTCTCTTGGAGGAGGTAGGGATGGGGGAAGAGACGAAAGAAAGAAAGCAAAAGAAAGGGGGGAAGATGGAGGATCCGGCTTCGGGTAAGGGACTCCTGTGTGGGGGTGTTTTTGCGCTGGTGCCTGTGTTGAAAGAATGGATGGGAAGGAGCAGTCAGTGGAATGTTGGTAAAAATAGGGACTGGGAGAACGGGCAGGGCGTTCGGGGAGTCGGTTGGTGGAACTGGAGACGTTGAGACAGGGAAGCTGTGTTTGGAGGGCAGGAAGGAACCTGGGGGCGGGAGACGGTTGGAGGGGCAGGATGAACCTGGGGATGAAGGGGGTGGGGAACAGAGGGGAGGAACCGTCAGAATGTGGGGAGTCTAGTCGAGGGGCGCCAAGGGACGGATCAGTTTGGAACCTGAGGGTATTTGTGGAATTGGGGTGTAGGAATCTAGCGGACGGGCCTGATGCAGTGTAAGGATGAGGGAGATTGCCTGGAAAGCAAATCTTGAAAGCTTCAAGGGGAGAAGTGGGATTGATATGGGGGAAGAGATACTTTTTTTTTATTAGGAGGTATTTCTTCTGTTCAATTAAAGTTTCCCTGCTCAGAGGTTTTTATTCATCGTCACAGCCTAGGTAATTACGGCTTTAAGGGATTTAACTAAACCAGGCTTTCTTCACATATTTCCGTAGTGCCAGAACTCTTAACTGTGGTTTACAGTCCAATGTCCTTGGTTGTTAGAATTTTTCTTTGGAAGAAATTACAAGGAGCAGACGGATTTATTGAGTCATTCGAGAGTTTGTGAACAATAGAAAAAGGTGTATGGAATGCTATTGTATTCTTTCAGTAAAACATTTAACTTTGGTTGGAGATGCTACTGTGTACTAGAAACTAGAATTCGAAAACCCAGACAAGTCTGAATAACCCAGAAAAGCACTCATGAGATCAAAGCAGAGCTAGAACTGTGTAAATAGTGGTTGGTTTGACTCCATTTGCTCTAGTAGTAACTCTCTCCTTCAGATAGTTACATTTAATATTATCTTGTCTGCAGACTGCTTTCAATTTCCATTTTTTCATTTCTCTTTTGGAAATTTCTTTTTTGGGGAATTAAACTTAAAAGTAATTGTGGGTCAAATAAGGTAAAGTTAAATTCTTTTTTTTTAATAATTTATTTTTATTTTATGTGCATTGGTGCTCTGCCTGCATGTATGCATGTGTGAGGGTGTTTGATCCCCTGGAACTGGAGTTGCAGACACTTGTGAGCTGCCGTGTGGGTGCTGGGAATTGAACCCAGGTCCTCTAGAAAAGCAGCCAGAGCTCTTAACTGCTGAGCCATCTCTCCAGCCCTGTAAACTTTAAAAATTTTTAAGTGACCTTTTAGGATGCTGGATAATGCTTTAAATGGAGTCCCCCTTTTCTTTCTTTTTTTTTTTTAAGTTTCAAAGCAGGGTCTCATTATTATGTAACTCTGGCTGTCCTGAACTCACTGTGTAGACTAGGCTGCCTCTGCCCAGAGTGCTGAGATCAAAGGTGTGAGCTACCCTTAGTGATATTATTTCTTGATTCTGAGTTAATGTTAGCAGCTGTCATTGGGTGTCTGACTTGAAGTACTATACTTCCATGTATAGTATGGAGAATTATTTCCCTGGGTTGAATGTAGTTTTAAGTGTTAGAGTGATGTTGTTGAACAATAGACATGTTCGGTGCCCATGTAGAGTATGAAATTTGACTTTGAGCAATGAGGAGTGATAGGACATACACACACATATGCACACATACACTCACGAACATATGCATACACACACATACCCATACTACACCTCCAAGCTATACAATTGCTAAAACTGATGCACCTTGGCCTTAGCCATGATGAAAGTACAAATAGATTCATAACAGAGCATGATATCAAGATAGTTGAGTACAAAACTATCACACATCAGAAAAATGAGTAAGGACACAGCTGAGATTAGAGAGGACACACATGCTGGTCAAATGATATAGAAGTTTGATTGCATCCTGAATTTTGGGGAAAAAGTGTAGAGGACATTTAAAAATATTTTTTATATGTGCTTTGTGTGTGTGTGTGTGTGTGTGTGTGTGTGTGTGTGTGTGTATGTATGTATGTATGGGAGGGAGGGAGGGATATATGTGCCAGTGTGCACAGAGGCCAGAGCCATTGTAGGCAGAGACTGCTTCTTTTCCTGGCTGCCCAGACCCGAATAATAAGAAACTTTTAATTGCAACACTGTTTGGCCAATAGCTTATGTATATTTGTAGCTAACTCCTACAGCTTAAATTAACCCATTTTATTAATTTGTGAATCATCATGAGGCTGTGGCCTACCGATAAGGTTCTGGCTGGCAGCTACATGGTGTCTCCTTGACTCCCCCTACTCCCTCTATATATCTCTTCCAGCTTGGCTATATTCTGCTAAGTCATTGGCCTGAACAGCTTCTTTATTAATCAGTGGTAATAAAACATTCGCAGCATACACAGGGGAACCCCACAGTAAGCTCTGACATCCCCTTGAGCTTGAGTTATAGGTGGTTGTGAGCTGCCTAACAGGTGCTGAGAGCCAAACTCAGTTCTTCTTCAAAAGTAATATGTGCTCTTAATAGCTGAGCCATCTCTCCAGCCCCATAAAGGATATTTTTTCACCCGTTATAGTGATTCTAAAATTTAACCTTCTGTGGTAATGAATGCATCTTTCTCTTTTTTTATTTTTTACGTGCATTGATGCTTTTGCCATGAATGTTTGGGTCCCTAGAACTGGAATTACAGACAGTTGTGAGCTGCTGTGTGGGTGCTGGATTTGAACCTGGGTCCTCTGGAAAAGCAGTCAGTGCACTTAACCGCAGAACCATCTCTCCAGCACCCCCTCCTCCTCTCTCCTCCCCTCCCCCATCCCTTTCTAGACAGGATTTCTCCATGTAGCCTTGGATGTCCTAGAACTCACTGTGTAGACCAGAACTTACAGATCCACCAGCTTCTGCTTCCCAAGTGTGCTGGTATTAAAGGTGTGTGCTTCCACCTCCCTGCCTCTTTTATTTGTATGAGTTTTTGCCTGTATGTATGTGTGAACCACATGGGTGCATTGTCCATGGAGGCCAGAAGAGGATGGCAGACCCCTTGGGAACTGGAGTTACAGATGGTTGAAGGTTCCCATGTTGGTGCTGGGAGTGGAACCTAGGTCCTCTGAACGAACAGCCACTGTTCTTAACTGCTGAGCCATGTCTAACCCATGAATGTATTTCTTCACAGTTAGCGGTGGGGGTAGGAGGATCCAAAGATCAAGTCTGTTCTCAACTATATAGGCGTTCAAAGCTATCCTGGGACACATGAGACCCTGTTGCAAAAAAAAAAAGTAAATTTGATTTACCAAGGTGTAAATAATATGATTAAAATTAGGCCTTATACTTAGACATATAGTGCTGGTTGATCTTCATTGTCCATTTGATACGATTCAGAACCACCATGGAAATACACCTCTGGATGTGCCAATGGTTGCTTTCAGAAAGGTTTAACTGAGGAGGGAAGACCCACCCTGACTATGTGAGGCAGCACACTCATGGGCTGGGGTCCTGGGTTGAATCAAATGGAGGAAGCAAGCTGAGCATGAACCCTGATCTTCCTGACCACAGATGGTGATAGCTGCCTCCAGCTCCTCCTGCCATGCCTCATCTTCTATGATGGACTGTGCCCTGAAACTGTGAGCCAAAACGCACACTTTCTTATTTGTTTTTTTTCCTTTATTTTACACAGCAATGAGAATAGTACTGAATGCATATATTCCTAATAAAATTTAAAGCCATGAAGGATAAAGGAAGAAAGGACTGGCACTCAATAGAGTCCATTTTTTTTTCGTCATAGTACTGAGCATAGTTGATGAATAGCACCGAACTTCTTGGGGAAATTATTTACAACATAAAATTCTGTGTGTAGGAATTTATTGAGTTGTCATTCATTGCCCAGCCTGATCTGGCAATCCTGTGTTGAAGCTGTCCTGCCTTTCCTAGCTAGGACCCTACCAGTGAGTTGTGATGGGGACTGAGGTGTTCTTAGGTCCAGAAGACCCTAGAGAAGTTTTATTATGTGCCACTTCTGTAGCCAAAGCATATGTGATCTGGAAAGCTCTGTCATGACATGAGTGTCTAAGGTGACAGGAATAAGGCCTGGCCTTCCCAGATTGGTGCAGGAACACTGAGCTCTGGAAGTAAGGGTCACTCATGGAAAGGGAAACTTGGAAATTACCTTTGGTTATTTAAAATGATGTGGGAATAGGATACGTTAGGAATTCTGGGCAAAAAGTTTGTTTTGTCCTATTCTGGTTTGTTTTTATTGTATCTTTATTTTTAGATGTGATGCCTGTATGCTAATGAGAGTGAGAAAGGGTATGGATTTCAGTGGGTGGGGAAGGGGGAGGATCTGGGATCAGCTTGGGGCGGGGGAACCATATCAGAATAGATGAAGAATTACATATGAGTATTAAGTATCCTTTGTTGGTGTTGTTAAGACAGAGTCTCATGTACCTCCTGAGTGCTGGAATTGCAGGTTGTGTGCCAGTTAAAGCTACTTAATTTTCAGTGACTAATATTTATGGAGTAAAATAATTTCCTTTATTTATTTAGATTAATATAAGTACATACTTTCTTCTGTCTCAATCCTGCTGTATGCCTCTCTCTCTGCTCTCTTCCAAATTCGTGGCCTCTTTTCATTAATTGTTGGTACATACATACATGTATGGATATACCTATACATATTTATTCCTAAATACATAAATATTCTTAGTCTGTATAATGCTATTTGTGTATCTTTTAAGGGATGATTGTTGGGTATTGGATAACACACTGGTGTGCTGTTCCCCGGGTAAGGCTATTTTACCACTGCTAGCAATTCCTTAATTGCCTGAAGTTCTTCGTGTAGGGTTGAGGTCTCCTGGTTTTCCCTGTCTGTGTTGAATGTCTCTCTTTTTTTTTCGAAACAGGTTCTCACTTCGTAGTGAACTCACTGTGCAGATCAGGCTGGCCTTGAACCTCTGCCTCCTGAGTGCTGGGATTAAAGATGTGCATCACCTTGGTCAGCTCATGTTTAGGCAGTCATGTTGGTGAGACGTTATGGTCACAGCAAACTGCCTATTCCTCTGACTCTTACAGTCTTTCTGTCCCCTTCTTCCTCAGTGTTCCCAGAGCCTTAGGCACAGGAGTTGTGTTGTAGATGTATCTGTTGGTACTGGACTTCACAACTCTCGATCGATTGTGGTTTTATGTAATGGTTTCATCAGTTGATGAGGGTGAGGTCTACACTTAACTCTGGGCGTAAGGGAATATATTTAGAGTTAGCGATTATGCTGGTTTAGTAAAGTGGCAGTTGTAGATTCTCCCAGATCCAAGACTTTACTAGCCCTGGGTAGTTGATTAGGTTTCCAGTACCAGGCAAGAGTTCCCTCTCCCCTGTGTGGGTTTTAAATCCAATTGGTTACTACCTAGGTCTGCGGCCCCTCTGCGCCCTCTCAGTTACCATACTGGGTTGGTTGTTCTATTTCATAGACTTCATAGTGGAGTTACTACCTAGGTCTGCGGCCCCTCTGCGCCCTCTCAGTTACCGTGCCGGGTTGGTTCTATTTCATAGACTTCATAGTGGAGTAGGACTGTTGCTTCCTTTCTTTGGTAGTTTGCATTGGCACCTTCTGGAACCATGGAAGTTAGTACTTAGGGGTTAGTTCTAGCTCAGTTGTCTCTAGGTCCAGTGTCTGAAGTTCATGGTATCTTCAGCAGTAGAGACTTACTTTCTACCAAGGGCAATAGCAATAGCCTGTAATGTTTTAGGATTTTCTTGGACAGCCCTGACCAACAGCTGCAGTGGGCTTTTCATGCGTGGTAGTGGGAATTTTATTAGATGTTTTTGGCTCTTGGAAGGAGCATTGTCAGCCCATATGAAAAAATTTCATCCAAAGAATACACAATCATACCACAAGGACACTTGCTCAACAGTGTTCTTTGTAGCATTATTTGTAATGGCCAGAACCTGGAAACAACCTAGATGCCCCTCGGTTACTCGCTTTTGTATGCTAAATGTGCATCTTGCCATTTTGATGACAATATTAGTTAAAACTTCTAGTTTTCTGGTGGAATCTTTAGGATCTTATACATATAGCATCATGTAATCTACAAACAAAGATGCTTTGTCATTATCGTTTCTTATCTCTGCTAGTTTTATTTCCTTCACTTGTCTTATGGCTCTAGACAAAATACTACATTGAATAGGAGTGGAGACAGTCTATTAATCTTGTTTCTGATTTTGATGGGGCTACTTTAAATTTTTATCCATTTATGATGCTGATGGCTCTGGGCTTGTCATATACAACTTTTACCATATTGAAGTAGGAGCCCTCCATTCATATTTTCTCTAGAACGTTTATCATTAAGAGTTATTGGATTTTTGTCAATAGTCTACAATGTATATTTTGAAGTGATCATGTGATTTTTGCCTTTACATTTGATTATATGATTTACTACATTTATTGACTTACATATGTTGAACTATCCCTGCATCCCTCGGATAAAGCTAACTTGATTGGGAAAAAAAATCATATAAACTATATATACATATACTTAAGTGTATATTTATGGAATTTAAAACTATTGTGTATGTATGGTTGCTATGCTACACATGTGGAAATCAGAGGACAACTAACTTCAGGGAGTTAGTTTTACATGCGTCTGGGGATAAGAACTTAGGTCATCAGGCTTGGTGACAAGCATCTTTACCTGTTGAGCTTTCCCACTGATTCTTAAAACTTCATTTGTTTAGATGTACTTACTTTCATTTGATGTGTCTGAATGTTGTGCCTGCATGTATGTTGTTCACTGTGTATTTCCTTGGTGTCTACGGATGTCAGAACATCTGGAGTTACAGACAATTGTTAGATACCATGTTGGTTGCTAGGAAACAACACTGCAGGAGCAGTAAGTACTCTGCTAAGCCATCTCTAGTTTCTCTATAGAATTGTTTGTTTTTGTTTTTCAAGGCAGGGTTTCTCTGTAGATTTGGAGCCTTTCCTGTCTCTGTAGACCAGGCTGGCAACCAACTCAGAGATCTGCCTGTCTTTGCCTCCTGAGTGCTGGGATCAAAGGCGCGAGGTACCACCACTTGGCTCTCCTGGCAGTTTTTTACTATTTAAAATTTATTTTTTTTGAGTTAGTTTCTCTTGTGTAGCTCTGGCTGTTCTGGAACTAGCTTTGTAGATAAGGATGACCTCTAACTCAGAGTTTCACCTGAATGCTGGGATTAAAGGTATGTGCCACTACTGCCTGGCTAATTTAAAATTTTTTATGTATGATAATGTTTGTTAAACTCTAAACCTAAGAAATAGAGTAGAGCTAGCTTTCCTAAAAAAATTTTTTTTAAAGTGTTTTGTCTATCTTTGTATCCATGTGCGCTTGTTACCAGCGAAGGCCTTAAAGGTGGGGTGGGGTGGGGGTCCAGATCCCCTGAGGCTAGGGTTGTAAACAGTTCTGACCTGTCGTGTGGAAGAGCAGCCAGTGCTCTTAACCACTGAGCTGTCTCTTCAGTGTTAGAGATAGTTTTGAATCTGCCTGCCTTATGCTTTCTGATCTTTGTAGAACTTTGGCTTCTTTGATGTTAGATGTTCTTATATTCCTCAGTTAAAAGGAAAGTATCCAGGCTCAGATTTTATTTTACTTTATCTCAGGTAAGAGATTACTTCTCCATAGGTTTGGTATAGGATTGACCTTAAGTAGATTGCTACTTCCTGTGTGCCTGGGTCCTGTGATGGCTCCCCTGAGCCTTGTGAATTTGACCATAATCTGGGCAAAAGATTCCACCAAAAGTGTCTCCCTCATTTGTTACATTATATCCTTCAGGTCACAGGGAGTAGAAGAAACTCTGGGAAAAAATGTAGCCCCAGCAGTTTTGTGCCTTTAGAAGGGACTTAAGCTCTGTGTGGTGGCTCACGCCTGTAATCCCAACATTGAGCAAGCATAGGCCATCTTGAGTTATAGTGTGAAATCCTGTTTCAAAACATTAAAACTAAAAACCAGATCAAACCAAATACCTCAAAAAGATGAGCCTTCTTGTTCCTGGGGTTGGGGTAAGGATAGCATAGGTGGGTTTGATTTGTTTACTTTGTTGTTGTTTTGTCCCCTAGTTGTGTTCCCTACTGTTGTAAGATGTTTTTGCCTTATAAGTTGGTGAATCAAGGAGAAGTGCTTTATTGCAAGGTGGCAGTGTGAAGTAGGATTAGATTTTCCTTCCTTTTTTCCCTTAGCTGCCGAGTGGTTCATCATGGATAGAGTAGTGGCAAGGGTACTGGAAAACATGATTGTGGTGGAGGTGTCATGGCTGATGGCTGTTTCCAGAGAGGAGGAAGGAAAGTGGAGCAGCACAATAGAGGGATGAAAGTTCCTACTAGGGGGGTGAGTTCTGGGTTGGGTGGTAGCATTCAGCCCTTAGATTTCAACTACTAAATCTAACGTAAACTAGACAGCCAGTTACTCCTGGTTTACTGACTGTTTATTGTTTACCTGTGCAATGTGCTCAGAACTCGGGAGGATATGGCACACAGCTTGGACAGCTTTCTACCCTTAGAGCATAGGCTGTACGTAGGGTAAAGACCCATTTTTAAAATAGAAGCAAAAATAATTGAAATGACAGATTTTTTTGTTCTTTTTATTTATTTATTTTGAGAAATTATACTATGCTAGATCCTTAAGTTGTATTTTTCTCTTCCTGTTAATTCTTTGAGAACTTGATACAATGTATTTTGTTATTTCAAGACAGGGTTTCTCTGTATAACCTTGGCTGTCCTGGAACTCACTTTGTACTGAGTTTGAGGCTGACCTCAAACTCAGAGGTCCACCTGCCTCTGCCTCCTGAATGTTAGGATTAAAGGTGTACACCACCACTGCCCAGCTGATAAAATGTACTTTGATCATTCTTCATCCCTAACTCCTGTCAGACTTCCTCATCCCTAACTACCTCCCTCCTTCCCCCCACTTTTAAACTATCCCTTTGGTGTGAGGGCCATATGCTAGATTTTAATCTGTGTTTTGATATTGTAGCCTCAGAAAGTACTTTATTTTTTAAAAAATATTTTTTTTAAAATATTTATTTATTATGTATACAATGTTCTGTCTGTGTGTATGCCTACAGGCCAGAAGAGGGCACCAGACTTCATTACAGATGGTTGTGAGCCACCATGTGGTTGCTGGGAATTGAACTCAGGACCTTTGGAAGAGCAGGCAATGCTCTTAACCGCTGAGCCATCTCTTCAGCCCCCGTTTTAAAAAATATTTATGTATGTATGTATGTATGTATACAGTATTCTGTCTGTGTGTTTGTCTGCAGGCCAGAAGAGGGCACCAGACCTCATTACAGATGGTTGTGAGCCACCATGTGGTTCCTGGGAATAGAACTCAGAACCTTTGGAAGAGCAGGCAGTGCTCTTAACCACTGAGCCATCTCTCCAGCCCCTCAGAAAGTACTTTAAATGCACCCCCCCCCTCAGGGTTTTATAATGTGTAGCGCTGGCTGTCCTGAAACTCACTATGTACCAAGATGACCTCAAACTCACAGAATTCCGCCTGCTCTGCCTCCCAATTGCTGGGATTAAAGGACTACAGCACCTCCGCCCAGTTACATACATGTTCAAATACATGTTGTTGGTATGTGTGCACATGCCTGTGTACCACAGCATTCATGTGGAGGTCTGAGGACAACTCTCTGCGGTTAATTTTTGCCAGTCCTTAGGATCTGGGGATCAAACTTGGCAGCAGGTACCCTTACTTGCTGAGCCATCTCACTGGTCCAGAGATTATTTAGATTAAGCTATCTAGGCTTTAACATTAATTCAGAATGTAACCTAGTTAGCTAGGGGACTAAAATGAGAAGATAGGATGGGGAAAATTATTTCTTTTTTTCAATATACATTATTTACGTCATTCAGCTAATTACCAGGTTTCTGAGTCAGGTCCATATTTAATGTAGGGATAGTAAACCATCAGGGGAAGACTTTTTTAACCCTTTGTTACCTTTTGCTCGGAATAGAGTGACATTCTCTATCAAATTAGGTATTCCAGGAGCTGGAGAGATGGCTCAGTGGTTAAAAGTGTGTACTGTGTAGAGTTTGGTTGCCAACACCCATGTTGGGAGGCTCTCAACTGCCTGTAATTCCAGTTACAGGGGAATCTGATATCACTGACCTACAAGAGCATCTGCACCTGTGTGCACATATTCCTATACAGACACACACACACATACACACACACATAAATAAAGACAATTTAAAAGACATTTATTCATTTATTTTCTTCTGTTATTTTTATTTATTTATTTTTGAGACAGGGTTTCTCTGTATAGCCCTGGCTGCCCTGGAACTTGCTCTGTAGACCAGGCTGGCCTTTGAACTCAGAGATCTGCCTGCCTCTGCCCCCTGAGTGGCTGGAACTAAAGGTGTGCACCACTGCTCTGACTCCACATACAAATCTGTATTGTTAAACATGGTTTGGCAACTTCTTACTGGTTTCTTTTTTTTTTTAATTTTATTTATATATTTATTGTGTGTGTGAATGTTTATATGTATATGTGTGGGCTGTGTATGTATATCATGTGTGGAGGTCAGAGGAAATTTGTAGGAGTTAGTTCTTTCCTTCTCCCATGTGGATCCTGAGGACAGTAGGCATCCTTTCCTACTGAGCCATCTTCCTGTTCCCACATTTTAGTATTTATTGAGTATGGATGTGCATGCATGTCATCGTGCATGTGGAGGTGAGAACAACTTGTCAGATTATGGGGTCAGTTCTTTGCCATGTGGGGTTGAGGGCGGGGCGTATTTCTCAGATGAGCCATCTTGTGTAGTTCTCTCCCCAACCCCACTTTGTGAGACAGGGTCTCACTGGCTGACCTGGAACTCACTGTGTAGACTGAGCCTTGAACTCAGAATGATCTGCCTGCTTTGCCTCCTAAGTGCTGGGCTTCTTAATAGCATTTCTAGCATTTCTAGAGATTTGGCTGTGGACAGGAAGGGGAAAAAATAAGGCCAAAGGGTAAGTGTAACACTATTACTAGGTTGAGTTCTTGTTACAAAACACAGCATATCAGCAATTTCAGGAGAAGGGAAGAAACACTAGGAAATGAAAAATTACAAAATTTGATGGTTTTTTTTGTTGTTGTTGTTCTTTTTTTTCTTTTTTTCTTTTTTCGAGGCAGGGTTTCACTGTGTAGCTTTTGGTGCCTGTCCTGGAACTTGCTCTGTAGACCAGGCTGGCCTCGAACTCAAAGAGATCCGCCTGCCTCTGCCTCCCGAGTGCTGGGATTAAAGTTTGATGTTTTGATCTAAGAATGGGTGCAGTGTACATTGCCATCACGAAGAAGGCAGAAGGTATATTGAAATCATAGCAAAGAATATGAAGGTGTCTGGGAATGTTGGCCGCTTTGTATAGTTTCCATTCCAGAATTAGGGAGCATTCTACTGACTTTTTTTTATACTTAATTATGCTATTCATTTGGGTTAGTTACATAAGGGATGCAAAATTCCTGAACTTAAAATGGTTGCTTATTTATATAGGGTTAGACATATCCCAGGCTGGTCTTGAACTTCTCAAATTTCCTGTGTAATTGAGGATGACCTTGAACTTCTGACCTTCCTAGGCCACTTGCCCAGTACTGGGATTATAGGTGTGTACGCCTACACCTGCACCTGGTTTTCTTTTGTTTATTTCTGTCTTACAGTGTTGGGGATAGAACCAAGGGCCTGGTACATGAACATATTCAGCTCTCTTCTGTTGGTTTGAAGATTACCTTTCCTTTTTTCAGTGACTATTCAGAGTTACTATACTTGTAGGTTTTGAGTTTGTTGGATACACACAAAAAATTGTTGGATTAGCATTTTTCAGCAATTTAGGGGGACGGTATCAGTTTTTAATTCTTTTTGGACATCTTTAAAATGCATTTCTTTGATCCTTCCTCCTACCCCCCAGCTACCTCCATGGTACTTCTTGTCTATGAGTTTGTTTTATGTGTCTCATAAAGCCAGAATTAAACAGTACTTGTCTGTTTTCTCTGGGTTGTCTTACGCCAGAATTAAACAGTACTTGTCTGTTTTCTCTGGGTTGTCTTACTTAGTGTCATGTCTTCAAGATCCCACGCTGTAGCATGGCATGATTCCCAAAACTTGTGTTATTTTTAGACTTTGAAAACATGTTTCCTTTGTTCTTAGCTACCAAGACTTTCTCCCACCTTTGGTTTCTTCCTTTTTTTTTAAACTGAACTTTTATGTTCTCTTTTTGTCTGTATACTTTTACTAAATCTTCAATTTTTAATTTTAATTTAAAGGCAAGGTTCTAGATTTGTAGCTTAAGTTGGCCTGGAACTCCTAAGTAACCTGAGCTGGCCTGGAACGTCTCCTTGTGCTCAGCCACCCACTGTTGGTGTTCAGGCTTATCCACCATACCCAGTTGCTTTTGAGATAGTTACCCTAAAATGTTTTGGTGAAATGACTGCTGAATCCTGGCTTCACGTAGGGTAGGCAGTGAGCAAATATTATGAATTACTGCTCTTTTTTAAAAATCTATATAGAAAGCATTTGCCATTTGAGTTATTTGTTGTTTTTCTCACAAATTAAGGCTTTATACCAAAAGTTTTGGTTAACATATGAAATATATCATGTAAACCATTATAAATCTTATATTTGGTTTTTATTTCCTGACTAGAGACTCTACAGGAGCAGGTAACTCACTGGTCCACAAGCGGTCTCCTTTACGTCGAAACCAAAAGACCCCAGCATCCTTGAACAAGCTGTCTTTACAGGATGGACATAAAGCCAAAAAGCCAGCATGTAAATTTGAAGAGGGTCAGGATGTCCTAGCTAGGTGGTCAGATGGCTTGTTTTATCTTGGAACTATCAAAAAGGCAAGTTATTTTAATAGACCTCTGCTGTATTTGCAATAAACCTTTAAATAATTTAAAGTTTAATTCATACCTATTGTTTTAAGAGATACCTGAATTCTTTCTCTGTGTTGCAGATAAACACATTGAAACAGAGCTGCTTCATCACATTTGAGGACAGTTCTAAAGCCTGGGTTCTCTGGAAGGACATCCAAACAGGCAGGTGCTGCTGTTCCTCTAGAGCATGATATACACTGAAATGTAGCTTTCTCCAACATGGTATTTTCTGGGGCTAAAGAAATTGAACATAGTGTCTGAGGAGAAGTTTAAGAGTTTATTAATATATAGAATTATTTTCCTTGTTTATAAACAAAGCTCTCTATAGTTTAATTGAATCGCGTTGAGACAGGTTTCTCTGTATAGCTTTGGAACCTGTCCTGGAACTCTCTGTGTAGATCAAGCTGGTCTTGAGCTCAGAGATCAGCCTGCCTCTGCCTCCCGACTTCTGGGATTAAAGATGCTTGCTGCTGCTGCCGGGCTTAGGAGGTTTTAATACCCAGTATTAATTTTTGTTCTGTGAAATAATATATTCCTGCATTGCTGTTTACAATGTAGATTTCTGTTTTGGCTATTTTTCAACAGTTGCATTTTATGAATAAAAATGTACTCTATAATCTATTCAGCAGATCTCTTTCTAGAAGTTTATTAATAAAATATAATTGAAAAAAATTGAAAAAGAAGCTAAGTGGAGTGGTGAGAGATGGCTCAGAGGTTAAGAACAGTGACTGATCTTCCTGAGGACCTAGGTTTGGCTTCCCAGCATCCACATGGCAGGTCACAACTCCAGGACCCAACACTTACACAGACATACATACAGGAAAACACCAATAAAATAATAAATGAAAAGATATTTAAAAAAAGAAACTAGGTGGCAATGTTTGCTATAGCTTTATTTTTATATATTTAATTAAAAATTGCATTTAAAAATAGAAAATTAAAAAAAGTGTGTACATTTGTGTGTGAATGTAGGTAGGTGACT
Source organism: Microtus pennsylvanicus (assembly GCF_037038515.1). NCBI lineage: Eukaryota > Metazoa > Chordata > Mammalia > Rodentia > Cricetidae > Microtus > Microtus pennsylvanicus. The sequence goes on along the minus strand of NC_134590.1, from coordinate 959,293 downwards.
GAAGAGGTCTGATGTGTCAGATAAGCTGGAGATGGAGCTACAGGGAGTTGGGAGCCCATAGGTGCTGGGGACTGGTCTCTGGTCAGCTACAAGAGCAGTACCAGCTTTTAACCACTAAGCCATCTCCAGCTCTGATGTAGCTATTTATTTTATTTTGATTTTTTTGAGACAGGATTTCTCTTTGTAGCCCTGGACTAGGCTGGTTTGGAACTCAGAGATTCACCTGTCTCTGCCTTCCGAGTGGAATTAAGAGTCTTCCATCACTGCCCTGCATTTTTTCCCCCAGACAGGGTCTCTCTACATACCCTCGACTGGCATGGAACTTGCTATATTGAGTAGCTTGGTTTCGAACTCAACAAAAAGTAGAGTTGGCTCTGCCTCCTCAGTGTTAGGATTAGAACTGTTTGCCACCATGCTTTTATAAAGAGACTTTTCTAGCTTAAATTAAGCAAATATATGATAGCTATTTTTAAGATTTATTATTTATTTATGTATGTGTGGAGGTCAGAAGAATGTGTTGGACATTGTCCTCTCTCACTTTCTACCTATTCATTTGAGGCAAAGTCTCTCCCTGAGCCCCACTGACGTTAAAAGCCAGCAAGTCCCAGTGATTCTCCTGTCTCTGCACATACCATCCCCATCTGAGCTGGGTTTACAAGTGTTTGTAGGAATGCTATGGTTGCTGGGATCTGGGCTCACACTTGTGGTTGAGGAGCAAGTGTTCTTAACCACAGAGCCATCTCCTGCCCAGCATTTTGGCATTACTAAAATGAAAAAGCTAAGACTTTGTAGATGCCATAATTTGTAGTAAGGAAGACCATGGGCAATTAAGCTAGATCAGGAATCATGTAAATTTTATAGGAAAAAAAGGTATTCTTAGATTTCACATCTATAATTCCCAGTTTTCTTAGGTTTGTTTCTTGAGGTGAATGCATACAGTTTTTTGGATTAATAACTCCTTTTCTGCAGAATTGCTTTCTTCTTCACCATGTAGATATAGTGGGAGTCATCTTAGGCACCTACTCCTGGCTGGGGCTATGCAGCCTTTTCTTGTGAAACAACACATTTAGCATGAGAAGCTAAGCTCAGATTGACTACTCTCTAACTATAGCCATAAACCCAGGAATTATTGAACAAGTCCCACTAGGTGTACCAGGAAATTTGGAAGGGACAGAAGACCTAAATAAACAGTCAGTAATACAAAAGCAGGCAAAATAATAGTTGGTACCTTCTGTGTTACCTATGTGATATACATTAAGAGGTAATACAGCAAATTTGTTTTTTTCCACTAGATGAAATGTTATGCAGTTATTAGAAGTTATAATTTTGAACACAGGCTGTGTGAAAGTGATTTGGTAGAAGAAATAGTGTTTGGTGGAGAGACCATGGCTTCTGGCACATCTGGGTTTGAATCCTAGCAGTAGTGCTTTCTAACTGAGGGTACACGGGCAGTTCCTCCATCTGCTTGACCATCACTTCTCTATGGACTCAGATCTGTAAAGCTAGCGCTTCATAGACAGATGACCCTCCTACATCAAGACTGACGCTGAGATAATGCGACAAGAGTTCAGGGCAAACTCCTGGGCAGCAGAGTAAGTTCTAGGGCAGTTTGAGATTCATAGTAGGATCTTGTCTCAAGAAGAGTGCTGAGATTAAAGGTGTATGCAACAATACCTGGCTTTGAAATGTTTTGTTTATTCCTCCAGGTAATTTTCTGTGTAGTCCGGTTTTGGAACTTGATGTATAGACCAGGCTGTCCTTGAAATCTGAGATCTGCCTGCCTCTGCCTTCCAAGTGCTGAGATTTAAGGCATATGCCACTACTGCCCAGAGAAGTTTTTTGTTTGTTTGGTTTGATTTGGTTTGGTTTTTTTGAGACAGGGTTTCTCTGTGTAGCCTAGATTGTCCTAGAACTAGCTCCGTAGACCAGCCTGACCTGGAACTCATGGAAGTCTGTAGATAGAGACTGCTTGTTCATTTCCCGGACACCTAGACCTGAATAATAACACAAAAACTATATTAATTACAACACTGGTTGGCCGATTAGCTCAGATTTCTTACTAACTAACTTAACTCTTACATCTTAAATTAACCCATTTCTATTATTTTATAGGAGGCTCATGGTTTACTGGTAAGGTTCTGGGGCATCTGTCTCCTTAGGCAGCTACATGGCGTCTCCCTGACTCTGCCTACCCTCTCCATATATCTCTTCCAGCCTGGCTATATTCTGCCTTGCCAGAGGCCAGAGGAGCTTGCTTGTCCTTGCTGCCCAGAACCAAAATAATCACGCAGAAATTGTATTAAAACACTGCTTGGCCCATTAGCTCGAACTTCTTATTGGCTAACTCTTACATATTAGTTTAACCCGTTTCTATTAGTCTGTATATTGCCACATGGCAGTGGCTTACCAGCAAAGATTCAGTGTGTCTGACTCTGGTGGCTTCATGGCGTTTCTTCGACTCTGCCTTCTTCCTCCCAGCATTCAGTTCCATCCTCTCCACCTACCTAAGTTTTGCCCTTTCAACAGGCCAAGGCAACTTCTTTTATTCATTAATGGTAATTACAGCACAGAGAGGGGAATCCCACATCAGAGATCCACCTGTTTCTGCCTCCCTGAGTGCTGGGATTAAAGATGTTCGCCACAACCACCTGCTGAGAAAGTTTTTTTGTTTTTTTTTTTTGTTTTTTTTTTTTTGGTTTTCGAGATAGGGTTTCTCTGTGGCTTTGGAGCCTGTCCTGGAACTAGCTCTGTAGACCAGGCTGGTCTCGAACTCACAGAGATCCGCCTACCTCTGCCTCCCGAGTGCTGGGATTAAAGGCGTGCGCCACCATCGCCCGGCGCTGAGAAAGTTTTTGTTGTTGCTGTTTGTTTGTTTTTGTTTTGTTTTTTACAAGATAGGGTTTCTCTGTATAACAGCCCTAGCTGTCCTAGAACTAGTTCTGTAGACCAAGGCTGGTCTCAAACTCAACCAAGATCTGCCAGCCTCTCCCTTGAGTGCTGGACTTAAAGTTGTGTGCCTTCATTGCCCTTTTTCTTTCTTTTTTTTTTTTTAAATCAAAAATATTAAGGTGGGTGGTGGTGGTGCATGTCTTTGCAGAGAGAGGCAAGCAGATCTCTTGAGTTTGAGACCAGCCTGGTCTACAGAGCAAATTCCAGGATAGTCAGGGCTGCACAGAGAAACCGTGTTTCAAAAAAAAAAAAAAGAAGAAAGAGTAATTTCTTAGGTGACCCATAGAATTAACTGGCACTTCCAATTTTTGTTGTAGAATTCTCTTCCGGGTACATTATTAAACATTTTATTTCTAGGTTTCAGCCATGAAATTCTTGCTATACAGCTTCTTTCATAATTAGTGAATACAAAGAACTGTCTTAAGTTCAGAAAGGGAGCACATAACTTCCATGCCTATTCCCTGTGATCTTATTATGCTAATGTATAACATGAGTGAAGACGTGAACCCGAGTCGGTGTGTGTTCTGCAGAAAACTTCTAGTGTTAATAAATCTCCCTCAGTGTCTTAGTTTGGGTTCTATTGCTATGAAGAGACACCATGACCACAACAACTCTTTTAAAGAAAGCATTTTATAGTTCTGAGGTTTATTGCCATGGTAGGAAGCCCAATGGCTACACTGAGTCATAAAAGTTCTGTGGAATTCTTCATGACTGTTTAATGTTGCTTTACATATTTCAGGAGCCACTGGGAGTGGGGAAATGGTCTGTACAATATGTCAAGAAGAGTATTCAGAAGCTCCCAATGAAATGGTTATATGTGATAAGTGTGGTCAAGGTAAACATTCATTCTTCTTGGTTTTGTATAAGTGTTACTAAATCCAAGTGAGTCAGTCCATTGAAGACGAAAGATTGTCAGTACTTGTCTTGCTACTTTGAAACTTTATTGTAAGATCTATTTATCTTTTATAATGGAGGGAATGACAAAACTAGAACTGAAATATCATCTTGAAATTATATTTTGCAGTGCTTGTTAATAAAATAGAATTTGCTGTGCTTTTTTGATATCAAGGGTATCATCAGTTGTGTCACACACCTCACATTGATTCGAGTGTGATTGACTCAGATGAGAAATGGCTCTGTCGGCAGTGTGTTTTTGCAACAACAACAAAGGTATCTTTTAAAAGTGTTTTGGGTTAAAGCCCTATGGAATTTGTAAGGCATTGTTTTTGAAATGACTGTGTACATTGAAAAGTTTGTTCTGAATGAAATTAGCAGCTAATGCTGGTTAAAAAGAATTATTGTTTACTAATGATCCTTAAATGGCTTATGGTTATTTTTGTACTTTCTGATAGTGGTGTGGGGATTGAGACAATAAATTGAAAGAAGACAACAAAATAATTGTATTATTAATAACAAATCAGACAATATGATATTATAGAAATATCAGAATGGATATTATTTCTGTAGTGCCAGGAATTTTAAATTACAGAATTATAAATTAGAAAATTTGGTTAAAAAAATTTGACCTTCACTTTTTCAAATGTTTCCCTCTAATATATAGAGGGGTGGTGCGCTTAAGAAAGGACCAAATGCCAAAGCATTGCAAGTCATGAAGCAGACATTGCCCTATAGTGTGGCAGACCTTGAGTGGGATGCAGGTCATAAAACCAATGTCCAGCAGTGTTACTGCTATTGTGGAGGCCCTGGAGAGTAAGTAAACAGTTATCTAATGTCCTTTGAAGTCATTTTTACTAACGTATATTACCTTCTTTTTCTTTTTAATTTTTTTTTTTTAATGAAGACCTCTTTGTTGGTTTGAGACCCTGTCTCACTGTATGTATATACTTCCAAATTGGCCTCACATTCTTAAGGCCTTTTCAAGAGCACCAGGGTTACCGGTTGTCTTATTATTGCTGAGTGTGGTGTAGCAGTCATGGTGAATTACAGATGTATGAAGAATCAGTTCAAATAAAACCTCCTGGGAAATCCTCTTCTTCCTCTACCCTCCCTCATCTTTTTCCTTATGCCAGATGTGTCATTAAAATAAATTATAGAGGAAAATGTGTGCTGTGGTGGCCACTTTGCCACACTGGAGTGTGAAGCTGTCTCAGTTCATTTGATGTCATGTTTAGTGTGATTACGCATTTGAAAATTGGTATATACTTAATATTATTTGAACTATTAAATAGTGAAATATTAAAACTTAACAGGTTTTAGTTAAGTGATAGAGGCTTTTTCAGAGACTGATTAGACTGTATATATTACTAGTGTTGCCTAAATATTAGTTCCTGTGTATATACATCAATATGTAATTTTCAGAAGAAACTGCCAAGTAATTTTTCTAAGTATTTTACTAACAAAGTATACTGTTCAGGAACTAGAGAGATATATTGGATGTCTTATGTTTATTTTTTATTAAGATTTTAAATTATGTATATGTAGGTTTATTTGTGTGTGGATAATGTGCACATGAGCGCAGTACCTACAGAGCCCAGAGAGGACCTGAGTTGAGTTCTCAGCAACCACACTGGGTGACTCACAACCAACCACCTTTAACTCTAGTTTCAGGGCATCAGTCACCCTTTTCTGGGCTTTGTGGGCAACTGTACTGAACATGCATATACCCTTAATAGGCACCTAAATAAAAAATAGAGACTTTAATCCCAGCACTTGGGAGATGTGGCAGGCAGATCTCTGTGAGTTCAAGGCCAGCCTGGTCTAGAGTGAGTTCTAGAACAGCCAGGACTACACAGAGAAATCCTCTATCGAAAAATAAAAAAATAAGGACTGCAGAAATGGCTGGGTGACTTAAGAGGATTTTCTAGTCTTGCAGCTACAGAGGACCTGGGTTAATTCCTAGCACCCACTGGCAGCTCACAACTACTTATGACTCCAGTTCTGGGGAGAGTGGCTCCCTTTTCTGGCCTTTGGGAAGCTCTCCATGCACTTGATGCATACACAGAAAAGCAGTCTCCACATAAACTCATAGCAGGCCTGGGGGCACACGTCTGTAGTTGTGGTTACTCAGGAGGCTGAAGAAGGGGATTGCTTTAGTACCGTCCTAATGCTGTGACCCTTTAACACGTTTTCTCATGTTATGGTAACCCCCAGCCATAAGTGTACTTTTGTGCCACTTTACAACCTAATTTTGGTACTGTTATGAATTGTAAATATCTGTTTTCTGATGGTCTAGAAGTTTGGAGCTCATCTGTGCAGCAATAGGAGCCCACCCTTAGGAAAGCTTTTAAACAGCTGGGTGTGGTTGTGAGCAGAAGTCAAGGTCAACCTCAGAATGATACTCAAAAAATGAAAGAGACCTGAGGATGTAACTCAGCTGTAGTAGCCTGTCTAGCAGGCTTGAAGTCCTAGATTTGACCCCTAGCACCTCATGAATTGGATGAAGGGGTAGTATAGTTCATCTCAGTACTAAGGAGATATGAGTGACCCAGTTTTGACGTCATCTTTAATTTTGAGGCTAGTGAGACTCTGTCGCTAAAAAACAAAACTTAAAGGAAAACAATCAAAAAGAGCTATCTGGGTGTGTAGCTCATTGGTAGATTGTGTAACGATCTGTTTAGATCTCACTACAAAAAGCAAAACCCTCTGAATCTTGTGATCTGAGAGAAATCAAAGACATTATTAACTTGAAATATTAGTTTTGCTTAAAGAGCACATAAATTCCCAAATAGAAGAGGGAGGGGTGGAGCCAGGCAGTGGTGGCGCAGGCCTTTAATCTCTGAGTTTGAGGCTAGCCTTCCTTGTCTGCAGAGTGAGTTCCAGGACCAGCCTCCAAAGCTACAAGAGAAAAACCAAAACAGAAAAAAAGGAAAAAAAAAAAGAGGAAGAGGAAGGATGAAATAATTAATAGTACAAACATTTTTGAAGGATGAAATAATTAATAGTACAAATATTTTTTGGAGAAAAAATTAGTATGAAGTATAGCAGAAGTATAATACTTTTGTCAGAACTATATTGGTTATTATATAATGTAGGTTTTTTTTTTTTCAAAAAGAACCCTCGCTTCATTAATAAGTAGTCATTTAGCTAGCAATGGTGGTGCACAATTGTAATCTCAGCACTGGTGTGAGGTCTGGAGGATTGTGAGTTGGAGGCCAATCTTGAACTATATAGTAGGATATTGTTTTAAAAAGTATTAATTTAAACTCTTTTTTTTCTTTTTGGTAGCTGGTATTTAAAGATGCTGCAGTGTTGCAAATGTAAGCAGTGGTTTCATGAGGCTTGTGTGCAATGCCTTCAAAAGCCAATGCTATTTGGAGATAGGTGAGAAGAACATTTGCATTTCAATGATTGGTTTGTTGTGGATGCTTTGTAATTGTGGTGATTTTGCAGCTTCAGGTTTCTAAAAATAATTATGACAGTGATGTGTAACGGAATCAACTCAGAGGGAAAATACTAAATAGTAAACATGCTTTGTATATACTTTCAATGCTTTTGACTATTGCTCCAGGAAGCTTTGAACTATTGTCTCAGAGAGCACATTTGTTCCTGTCACTTCATAGGTCTCTAAATGTTCTTTTCTTTTTTTTATTGAGAAAAGGAAAAAAAAAAAGTTTCCACCTCCTCCCAGCCTCCCATTTCCCTCCCCCTCCTCCCACCCTTCTCCCCTTCCCCCCACTCCTCTCCCCCTCCCTCTCCAGTCCAAAGAGCAGTCAGGGTTCCCTGCCCTGTGGAAAGTCCAAGGTCCTCCCCCGTCCGTCCATGTCTAGGAAGGTGAACATCCAAGTCTCTAAATGTTCTTGTCGGGAGCTTTCTTCAAGAGTCTCAAAGGAATACTCTGATTTAGAATTGGGAAATGCTATAGGATCCTGTTAAAAACAATTTGTATATCAAGTTTAAAAACTTGTGAAAGAAGATAAATTGTACTTTCCATGTGAGAATATTAAGGAAGGGACAATGAGATCTGTAAATCAAGATTGCTCTTTTGTTTCCTTTCCTCCCAGACCCGAATAATCACACACAAACTATATTAATTACAACACTGTTTGACCAACGGCTGAGACATATTCCTAGCTAGCTCTTGCATCTTAAATTATCACATTGTTACTTTACATGTTGTTTCTTGGGCGGCTACATGGCGACTGCCTGACTCCACCTTCTTTTTCCCTGTATTCAGTTTAGTTTTCCTGTCCAACTATATTCTGCCTTGCCATAGGCCAAAGCAGCTTATTAACCAGTGGTAATAAAACATACTCATGTCATACGGTGGGGAATCCCACATCAGAGTTGTAGGAAGAAAAATTAAGACAGATCAGTAAAGCTGGCTTACTTATCTCTCTTGAAGTAAATCTTGGTTTAAATCTAGATGTATATAATTACTGTCTTTTTGACCTTGGTCTCGTCTGCTTTTGAGTTTATTTTACAGGTAATTTGAACTTTGGTGAAATAATGCTTATAGAAGTAGCCATCACAGATCTTGGCACACATAGGCTATTAGTGTGAATACTGGTGAATCTGTGTCAACTTAGAATTCTCTAATGGTTAAAGAAGTTTTCCCTTACCCCCAGATAGGAGTTTTAGCCATAATTGTTAGTATCATAACTGAAACTGCATTTTGATTTGTGTACCAGTTCCTTACATTATGAAGCCTTATATCATTTGCTGAATACTGGCTGTAATTGTTAACTAGTTTATGTTTAGCTTTGAATACTCAGCATAAAACTTTTTTTTTTCAATTTTTAGGTTTTATACATTTATTTGCTCTGTCTGCAGTTCTGGACCAGAGTACCTCAAACGTCTACCATTACAGTGGTAAGCATGGACTTTTCTATGTTTTTAGGAAGTGCCATATCATATAAAAATTTTTATATGAAAAGTAAATAAAATTTCGTTCTCTATACTGGCTTTTAATTTCTTTTTGTAATCCTCAAGGCTTATGCCATCTTCACCAGGATTATCCCATTTTATTGTTAACGTTAATAAGAGTTCATTATGGAAAGGTGTTGGTACTTTCAGTTTAGGGTCTTTGTGGTTTTGGCTTCTCATGCCTTCAGAGTATTGCTGAGAAGCAGATAAAATAATATAACAGTTTCTGCTTTGATGTAGTAATTTTTTATGGTAAGTGAGGGATTTTAGAGATCTAGTAAAATGTGTATGCTGAGATTGTACAAATTTTTATTGTGCTTTACATATTTAAGAGCGGGTGATGGCTTAATCACGCAGATGGCACACGGCCCGGCAATGTACAGTGTGCCTTAGTGAGAACACAGTGATGTTAGTCAGCAGTCGTTTTCTCCTTTGGTTTTACGAGACTGTGTTTCTCTGGGTAGTCCTGGCTATCCTGGAACTTGCTCTGTAGACCACACTAGCCCTGAACTCAGAGATCTTCCTTCCTTTTGTTCCTGAGACTGGGATTAAAGGCATGCACTACCACTGCCTGGTGTCAGATTTTTTTTAAATTCATTTAGGAAGTAATTTGGGTACATCTTAGTTTATAATTATTCCACATTAGTTAAGCTAGTGTTTTCTAGTTCTTCATATGTAATAGTTTATTGTATTGTGATTTAGGTTATTGACTGCCTATCCACCTAAGTATATCACTTTGGTTTTATTATAGTAGTTTTATATACTGGTTTCATTAAAAACTAACTTTTTAAGATAATAAAAAACACTTTTCATATATTTTAATTAATTTTGGATTTCAGGGTAGATATAGCACACCTATGCCTTTACAACCTAAGTGTTATTCACAAGAAGAAATACTTTGACTCTGAACTTGAGCTTATGACATACATTAATGAAAACTGGGATAGATTGCACCCTGGAGAGGTAGGTGGTCTTAGAACTGCTTGATGTCTTTTTTTTTTTGGTTAAAAATAAAGGAGACACATAAACAAGTCAGACAATTAAAGTTTAAAATTTTCTTTTTTTTTTTTAGTTTTTTGAAATAACTTTGGTAATGATATCACAACTAGCCCTCTTATTGTCTTATGTTCCTTGCCTTGGGAAATTGAACACATGGTGAAAATAAGTTATTTACTTCTTCCATATTCTGAAGTAAGAATCATTGTAGTTAAAAATAGAACTGTTAGAAAAATTCTTTGTATTAGGTGCCTTATGTATAATTTTGCTTTCTTTTTTAGTTTTCTATAGAAAATCTTAGAGAAGTAACCAGTGTTCGTTTTTTCTTACATATCTCTAATGTCTAGGAATGTTAGGATCTTGTCAGTAGTAGAATAATCAGTTACAAAGTGACTTCTGATGTCTGCTGTGCTGGTTTTAAAAAGAGCTTTTGAGAAAGGAACATAGAACTGGATGTGGTGTAGCGCAGAGACTGAAGCTGGAGGGTTGCTACACAGTGAGGGCTGTCCCAACAAGACAGAGCAAGGGGCTGGGCAGAGTGAGTTCGCGGACAGCCAAGACTACACAGAGAAACCTTGCCTGGAAAATCCCAAACAAACTAATAAACAAATAAATAATGTAAAGTCAAGTGTAGTGTGATCTAGGCATGTGGTTGCATACCTACAATCTAAGAACTCAGGTTGCTGATGCAGGAAGATCATAATTTCACAAGGCCATTTTGGGCATATATATCTCAAAAACAAGCCAACAAATCTCTGAGTTCCAGGGCAGTTTGGTCTACAGAGTGAGTTCCAGAACATTCAGGTCCTGTCTCAAAAACAAAAACAAAAACAAAAAACCAAACAGAAACAAAAGTAAACAAACAAATAAATGAAAGAGAAATGCAGTTGCATGTTGGTAAAATTCTTGTTTCTCCTTTCAGTCAGGTGGAACACCTAGCTCATAACATAAGCAGTCCAATTCATACCATCATAGTTGCACTTAAGAAAGTTAAAGGTTTCAGAAATAGGAGGTCAGGTTTGTTGGTGGTTGTCAGTAAACTAGGAAGTTGATATTTTTTCCCCCTCTCTATATGACAGTTCTGGCTGTCCTGAAACTTACTCTGTAGACCAGACTGGCCTCGAACTCAGAGATGTGTCTGCCTCTGCCTCCCAAGTGCTGGGATTAAAGGCGTGCGCCACCACTGCTTGGCAATGGTTGATATTTTATATACTTTAATTTCCAAGTTTTATAGTGCAATAAAAACCCTTGGGGTATAAATATTCAAATATTGTTCTTTCAGATAGGCAACACTGCTTTATCAAATGTTATAGACCTGATATGGACAAATTATAAATTGATTTCAAATAAGATATTGAAATTCAAACTAATTAAAGTGAAAGTTAAGTGGATTTGTCACTGACTTGAAAAACAGTAAGAGAACTATTTTGGAAATTTTGATGGAACTTGTAAAAGAGGGCCAAAGTTCTGTCTTTGTTTTTGGAAAGGATGTCAGAATCAAGAGAAAATATCTGCAGGTTTGAGCTGAAAACAGAAATTGGCACACATCTTTGATGACAGCATTTGGGAGGCAAGGCTGGCAGAATACTGGTGTAGAAGGAGCTGTGGGCTGCATTCTTGCCACCCAGCTCCCGGCTGCCTGGCTAGCTTATGCCCCAAAATAATTACATGGAAACTGTATTCTTTTAAACACTGCTTGGCCCATTAGTTCTAGCCTCTTAATGGCTAATTCTCACATCTTGCCTAAGCCATATTTAGTAATCTGTGTAGTACCAGTCTTATCGGGAAAGATTCAGCATGTCTGACCTGGCGGCTTGCTTCTTCACGTCTGCCTTGGAGAGCAGTGGCATGGCATCTGTCTGAGGTGTTTTACCTCACTTCCTCTTCCTCCCAGCATTCTTTTCTGTTTACTCCACCCGCCTATGTTTTAACCTATCAGGGCCAAGCAGTTTCTTTATTAATTAATCAATGACCTTCCTCCATCATACTGGGAGTTGAATTTCAGCCTGCTTTACATAGAGAGTTCTAGGCCAGCCAGGTCTGCATAGTGAATTTTTATCTCCAATAAAATAAAATAAAAATAAAGCCTGGCCTGGTGTTGTAGTCCTATAATCCCACCTACTCCAAAGGCTATTGCAGTAGGGTCACAAGTTCAAAGCCAGCCAAGTCAATTTGGTGAGTCTGTCTCAAAGGTCAGCTGAATATGGTTGTACACACCTATTGTTACAAATTTGGGACCAATTGGGCTATAAAATAAAACCCTATCTTTCCCTACCCTCCAATTTTTTTTTTTAAAAAAGCATATACTACTATGCCCTGCTTTTTGCCGTTAAATTTAAGCACAATAGTGAGTGTGTGTGTGTGTGTGTGTGTATCAGATAAAAGCTCATCTGATATGATTTTAGATTTGGATTAAAATCCAAATCTAGAGGGGATAAAGTAGATGGAATTAGTCAGATGGTTTATATGAGGAAATCACATGAGACATTAGAAACTTGATCTCAAACATATATGAACGCTGCTTCAGATGTTTGTAGAGCTAATGCTTATGAAATGGGGTTCAGTAAGTGATTTAGCTTTTTCCACTATTAATGTTGATGAATAACTGGGTCTCTTTACAAGAGACTGTGGTCTTGATGAAAGATTGAATTATTTCTAGGGCTTATTTTCTTGCAAACTTCAGAGTCTGTTTATTTCATTCTTCCTTAAATAGAAATTCTGGATCTGAGAGTGTACTTTAGAGGGTCAAGCATGTGCTGTTTTTTTTTAAAATTTTTTTATTTTATTTTGAGACAAGGTCTTGGTCTCTCTCTTTCCTTCTCTCTCTCCCTTTCTCTCTTTTTTCCTCTCTTTCCCTCCCTCCCTCCCTCTCTCTCTCTTCCCCCCCTTGAACTCACAAACACCTACCAACCTCTCTATCCTCCTGATTGCTGGGATTAAAGGTGTGCACCACCAAACCCTGTGAACATGTGTTTTTGATATGTGAGAGCCTATTTTCAGTCCTCAAAACTTGTTATTGGGTGTCTCATATTGGGAGGACAGTCAGACAGGGAGGAACGTGTAATTTACCACTTGAGTTCAGGTTCTGGTGGTCTTTTTAGCTAGGAGAATTTAAGCGGTTCATTTAACTTTTGTATGGCCTGTGAACTCTGAGGTGCTTGGCGGTTAGGATATCCATATAAGATTTATCTTTTGAATATGATTGGCTTATTCACCTAAGCATTCCTAGTAGTACCATACTAATATAAAAGTTAAACAGACATCTCACCAAATGGGGAGCAGTCAGACAGGCAGAAAATGCTGTACAGAGTTCCACTGGGGAATCTTCTCCGATGAGGAAGCTTTGCGGACTTGAACCACATTCATTGTGAAGTCTTTCAGCTGTGACAGACTGGGAGGATGGTGCTGGTGGAGGTCCAGATGGGCCTTGAGAGCATCACCTAGGATCTAATGCTGACCGGTTGGCATGTGTGAGCTCCACAGTGCTGGTTCAGTGAGTCCTCTTGCCAAAAGTATCAGTGTAGAGGCTTGAGAACCGCACCTCAGGAGCATTGCAGTGCAGTCCTAGTGGCCATTTAAAAAAGGGTCATGTCTTCCCTTCCCTCACCTAAGTTTTCTCTGTGTAACAGCTCTGGCTGTCCTCAGCTCTGTAGACCCGGCTGGCCTTGAACTCAGAGATCACCTGTTTGCTTCCCAAGTGCCGGGATGTTTTTATTGTTCATTGGACTAGCTTTGTGCTTCTTTTAGAGATTTATTTAGAGATTATGTGTAACATTAGAGGTGTTATTTCCTTAGGTCATATATATACAGAACTAATATATCAGTTCTTTAATGTTTATAATGTGCAGTTGCTTCACAAATACATTTTATTTCATGTAACAAACTAACAAAATTAGTATAAAATTTAGACATTTCTCTTGTAACTTAGAAAATAAATCTTGAGAGGTTAAATGGTACTAGGTAGGTCACATAGTGTCAGTGAAGACCCAGAATAGACTTTAGGTCTTTTGAACACAAGTTAGTACACTTTTCTTTGCATCCTATAGCTTTGTATATTAATAATGAAAGAAATTATGGTATGCTAAATTGTTTCTTGATACTTTGCAGCTGGCAGACACACCCAAATCTGAAAGATATGAGCATGTTCTGGAGGCATTAAATGATTACAAGACCATGTAAGTGGATTTATTTTACATATCCCTCTGAGGGAGATAGTGAGTATAAAGAATTTGATATTGGTGTATGGAAAAAGCACGTACAATTTTAAATGTTTTAATGTCCTAGTCTCTCTTGGTCATAGTAAGGCAGGGATTCTAGGAGGCTGGGAAGGAAAGAGTAATACTTCTGAGACGGGGTGTTTGGGAGGCATCTCAATATCCGTTACTCTGTTTTCTTGAAGAAGTATTTTCAGTAATAACTTATGCTGTGATGCAGAATGGTGAAGATAAGGTAAAATCTTGTTAGCTGGTGGGAATGTGCAAAAAAGGAGGGTCTTTTAAGATTGGTTATTGCCATTAGTCAGTTCCTGAGGAGTAAGAGTGTTGGTCTGCGTGATGAGTCAGTGACCAGATCTTCTGTTCTTCCATAGACCACCCTCCTTTACAGCCAGCATGTCTGCATTTCTTGAAAATATCTTCAAAATCCCAAAGAAATTTATATAAATACATGTATGCAACTCTCAGACATACTATTAAAATTGTATTATAAAATTTTTGGTTTTCCCAAGTTGCTGTTTTGAACTTGACAATATTTTCTTATTAGATAATTTTAATTACTTGTAACTAGATCTTTGAATTAGCTTGAAAAACTGTAAGATAATAATTGAGTAGCTGATTGTACTGATAAAATATTATTTGAATCAGTTCTTAATTCCATCTTAAAATATCAGAAATATACCTGTTACTGATAATGGTAGGAACGAGAGCTGCACATTCTCAAAGGTGCATACAATGGAAGAACATTTCGAACAGCTGAGGTAGGGGTGTTTGTGGCCAGGAAGACTCTAGCAGAGTTAGGTACAAGAAAATGTTTGTGGTAGGCCAGGGAGGTGTACTCACACCTTTAGGGTCTAAATTGCTTTCAACTCCATGTCTGACCTCTGTCTACTCTTTCTAAAAGTTATTTCTGGTCAGATTTTATGTACTACAAATACATTCTGAAATAGAATTTATTGGAATCAAATACTTGCTTTGTGAAGTAACTTATTTAATTATTAATTTGAGACAGGTTGTTACTGATGTATGCTCAGGCTCGCCCATGTCCTGGGTTCATTCAGAGCCAGAAGCCCTGAGGGTCGTAGAGGCAGGAGAATTATGGATTCAAGGCCAGTTCACCTTCATAATGAGATCCTGTTTCCTAACACTAGTGACCATTAAACCTGAATTCAGATGTTTCCCTGTTCTGGGACTGTAGCTGTCTGTCATCACACCCAATACAGAAGCCATGTTTGGAAGAAGTTGAACTTAGAACTTTCTCTATTTTTGTCTTATCCCTTCCACCTGATAGCCTGAAGCCTGTAGATAAGAATCAGAGACACCAACGGGAAAATACTTTTGTGGTATGGGTAGCTTTTCATGTTTAAGGGCCTAATTTGAAAGTTGTAAGTTAGGGTCTTCCATGTAAATGTGCAGCTTATAAAATTTTAGTTAATTTTTTTAAAAATAGGTTTATGTCTGGGAAAGAAATAAAGAAGAAGAAGCATTTGTTTGGGTTGCGAATTCGTGTTCCTCCTGTGCCACCAAATGTGGCTTTCAAAGCAGAGAAAGAACCTGAAGGAACATCCCATGAATTTAAAATTAAAGGCAGAAAAGCATCCAAACCTATATGTGATTCAAGGTAAAAGTTGATCGGTGATGTAGTTTTTCTTTCAGCTTATTTATTTGTAACTGATGATGTGTGTTATGTGGTCGCATTAGAATATATTAGAGTGCCACAGACCTGGGTAATCTCCAACTCCAAACCCAGTCTATAATTTCCTTCATAGGCAAGGTGAGAAAATGTGCTAGATGTTTATTTATTTTAGGCCTTTGGCATTCAAGGAATAGACAGTTGATTTAAAAAAATAACTTAAAATATTTACATCTTCACTTGTTGATTTACTTTTTATTCGTTCATTCAGCACTTTTGTCAGACGCCTTCCTTTCTCAGTGCTGTGGAGATAATGACCAGACAGAGTTTTCCCTTGTGCTTAATGGATTGCGTTATAGTGAGAGAAGTATGTAATAAACATGTAAAATAATTGATGATCATTTTGATGCCATTTAGAATTAATTCAGTGTTTTAGACCCCACTGGGTCAACAGAGATGAGAACATTGTTCTTAAAGGGGAGGCTTAAGGAAGGGCTATGTAAGGTGATCTTGGAGAATCAATTTAGAGTAATTTAAAGACTGAAGAATAAAGGGGCAGAGAATACTCCAGGGTGCAGGAGTACAGGTGGGGAGGCTATGAGACATAGTCTGGTTGTCAACAGAAAACTAATTTGGTATAAATGGGAACTAGAGAGTAAGGATTGGATATTTGAAAGATTGGGTGGGTCTTGATCACATAGCAGCTCGTAGGTAGGGATCCCCTGTTCCCTCCAAACAATGGTAGCCATTTAAATGGTGTAAGCAGATTTAATTATCCTTAAAAAAATTATTTGGAGAATAGTTGAGCGGTTAGAATAGAGGTAGGAAAAGAAAGAGACTTGGTTTTGTCCAGATGAGATGCTTACTTGGCAGGAGTGGGTGGGAGCAGTTAAGTGGAGTGAATAGGTTTGAGATCTCTTTTCAGGAGAAGAACTGAGATCAGATTTGCTATTAAACTAAATTTATGAGTGAAAGGGGGGAAGGATAAGTTAATAGATTCGAAATTTATGGTTTGAGCAACTCATGGATGCTGGTTTCTTAGCGAGGATAAGGAGGAAAGTGATGGTGAGGTGGGTGGAGCATCTCCTGGTTCTGTTCTCACAACGCATCTGAATAGTTCCATGGAGGCAACTTCTGTTTGTACGTGAGCAGCGCAGGTCAGGTCAGGACTGACTTTAAAGGTAGGAGAACAAATAAAATGACGTAGGGAGTAAGCGGGGAAGAGAATGGTTCTTCAGGTGGTGTCTGGACTTAGAAATTATAAAGGGGAAGGTATGAAATAACAGGGATGAGAGCGGCACCACCGGCATGGTAGGAGGAGACCAGGAGCATTTGGTGTTAGGAGTCAGTAATGGTGGACAAATTAAATGGCATTGGAAGCTAGTAAAATGTTTACTGGACGCTGTAACATTTTGTTATTGGTGACCTTGACAAGTCGTTTATTTAGAGTAGTAAAGATTGGAATGAGTTGAAGTATGACTATCTGCACTTCCTGATTTATGTACAAAAATATGCTTCTTCTGCATGTCAGGGTTACTAACATATTCAGAATAATAATGAAGATAATAAAGAGAAAAGCGCATAGAAGAATCCTGAATGAGGCAGAAAAGAGTGGAGAGGAAAATGTCATCAAAGCTAAGAAGTTTGTAAAGTGAAGACAGAATGACAGTAGAACATGGCAGCAATTTTAGTGTGGGAAATAATTGGAATCCGTTTTTGTGTCCTAAGAATGACTCAGTGTCTAAGAAAGTTGAGTGTAGGAGAGAGTGAAGCTAACCTATTGCCTCTGTCTGAGAATAGCTTTTGATAGCAGAGGATACACCTTTCTGGTGAATATAGATATGACTGTAGAAGTTAGAGGCCAAAGTTACTGCTGGGAGTCTTATTTTCTCAAGGGAGTGTGAAGTGAAAGGGTTGTATGCAGAGGGAAATTTAGAGAGAGAGCAAGTTTGGAGTAGTTATGCTGCAGAGTAAGAAATATGTTTACAAAACACTGACTACCGTAGCCATTTGAAGGTTTTAGTAGAATACATACAACTGAGTGGTTTCGTTTAAAAAGGAAATGCTGGGGCTGGAGAGATGGCTCAGAGGTTAGGAGAACTGACTGCTGTTCCGGAGGTCCTG
Organism: Microtus pennsylvanicus; assembly: GCF_037038515.1. Taxonomy (NCBI): domain Eukaryota; kingdom Metazoa; phylum Chordata; class Mammalia; order Rodentia; family Cricetidae; genus Microtus; species Microtus pennsylvanicus. Next base: position 941,554 of record NC_134590.1, on the reverse strand, counting down.
AGTTCAATTCCCATCAACTACATGATGGCTCACACCCATCTATAATGAGATCTGGTGCCCAGAACACTATATTCATAATAAATAAATTAAAAAAAAGAAAGCTGTTCCCTTACAGATATGTGCTAAAAAGGAAATGCTTATTTCTACCATTATCCAATTTGATATAGTCCTTTATATCAGTTGCTATCATAAATTAGAAAAAAAGAATTTCACAAACATCACATTCTATGATGATGTTAAGGAGGATGCTTTGTGTGGTAGCTCTCGGATTAATTGATGCTACTGAGAAGGACTCCCGCTTCCTTCTGGTCCTCTTAAGGCTGTGTGTCACACTGCTGTATGTTACATTATCTTCTCCTCAACATCTTTGACTTCTAGACCTACTTCTCTGTCCTCCTACATCATCCTTCCGCTTGCTTCCACTTTGAGTTTTTACTGGTTTATCTTATTTCTACTCTACTCTAGTAGTGTTGCTTTTCTTTTTCTTTCATTGTATTTTCCTGATACGATCCTCATGATCCTTTATCTTACTAGCTTTCTTGTTTATGTGGGAATGTATGATGGAAGCCCTTCAGCGCACAGGAAGCACCTTTGTATCCCTTATATCTTTCTGTAGCAGCTATTCTTCATCAAGTCTGTATTCTGCATGTTCTCTTCTTTTAGAGATACCCTTGACTATTAACTTTTTCCTTTGGTATTGCTTAGTACTTAGCTTTATTTTCTTGTTTGCTGTTTGACCTATCAGTGGCTGTGTCCAGTATGGAAGATTTCTTATTTCTCCTTTATGTTCTGCTGTCTTGGGCTTGATCCTGTTTCTGACCATGTCACTCAAGGGTGTAAAAAAAAAAAAAAAAAAAAAATATATATATATATATATATACACACACACACACATACATATATACATACATATATACACACACACGAGCTATTGTGTACGTGACTATATATTTAATGAAAAATTGGTGATACTGAAATTTTAATATAGATATTTTCATTAGATTAACTAATTTTGTAGTCATTTTTTGTTGTAAAATTTTAAAGTCTCCTCCAAGAAGAAACTAAAGTTTTAAAATTCAGCTGGTAGCCAGGCTGCGGTGGCATATGCCTTTAATCCCAAACTGGGCTGTGGTGGCGCACACCTTTAATCCCAGCACTCGGGAGGCAGAGGCCTGTGAATCCCTGTGAGTTTGAGGCCAGCCTGGTCTACAAGAGCTAGTTTCAGGACAGGCTCCAAAGCTACACAGAGAAACCCTGTCTCTAAAAACAAACAACAACAACAACAACAATAGTAATAAAATTCAGCTGGTATGGCTATCTGGTGATTCATTATCTTTAAAATCTTGAAGTAATAAGCATATTAGAGTTATAGAAAAGAACACTTTTTTTCTTGGAACTTTAGAAAGTGTGATTCAAGTTGTTTAATTAGCTATGTAAAGTAACTGTCATTTTGCTTTCTGCAAAGATTAAATACAAACTGGCTTTGTTTCAGGGAAGTAAGCAATGGGATAGAAAAAAAAGGAAAGAAAAAGTCTGTAGGTCGTCCTCCTGGCCCATATACAAGGAAAATGATTCAAAAAACTGCTGAGCCACCTTTGGTAAGAGGTTTCTTTATAAATGTTCTCGGGAAGGTTCGTGCAATGATCGAGTGTTTTATTCCAGTTAAAGCAGAACTGTCCTTTAAGAATATTCCTTTTCTTTTTTTCCTTAATTTTTTTTTTTTTTAAATTTCCAGGATAAGGAATCAGTTTCAGAGAATCCTGCGTTGGAGTTACCTTGTTCTATAGGGTAAATAATTGCTTTTTTCTTTCCTGGGAATTTTGTTTGCGAGGGAGTTAGTGTTTCTATTGTTATGTAATATAGATGTCATACCATTTGCATTCTCTTGTCTCAGGAGAACTGAGGGGCTTGCACACTCATCCAGTACCTCAGATGTGGACCCCATGGGAGCTTCCAGTGCAAAAGAAACTACCTCATCTAGCATTTCCCGGCATTACGGGTAGGCGCTCATTCTGTAGACTCAGCTTGGGACTGCCTGCCTCTCTGTGCCTTGAGTGACACCACTGCCTGGCTTTTTCATTTTTTTTTTAAAGCTTGGTGAGCCAGTGAGTTATTTTTCTGAGGGAGGATTACTTACGGGACCATATATGACTTAAAGGCAGCTCTGTTCCTGTGACAACTCAAAAGCTCCATCCTGGAGTGTCCCTGTGTGACTGTTGACAGCTCCAAAGAGCTCCTCTCCAGAGATGCTGCACTGTTTTTATAACTGTAAGGGAAGCATTGTAAACCAGGCTGGCCTTGACCTCACAGAGATTCTCCTGCCTCTGTCTCCTGAGTGAGTCTTTTTTATGCTTTCTGAGTTTTGTAAGTTTCCTAAATCAAATTTTCCTAGCTTCCTAATTTTTTTTATTGATTTTATTGAGCTCTACATTTTTCTCTGCTCCCCTCCCTGCCTCTCCCCTCCCCTTCTACTCTCTCCTATGGTCTCCATGCTCCCAGTTTACTCAGGAGATCCCGTCTTTATCTACTTCCCATGTAGATTAGATCCATGTATGTCTCTCTTAGGGTCCTCGTTGTCTAAGTTCTCTGGGATTGTGATTTGAAGGCTGGTTTGTTTTTTGTTTTTTGTTTTTTTTTGCTTTATGTTTAAAAACCACTTATGAGTGAGTACATGTGATAATTGTCTTTCTGGGTCTGGGTTACCTCACTCAATATGAAGTTTTGTAGCTCCATCCATTTGCCTGCAAATTTCAAGATGTCGTTACTTTTCTCTGCTGTGTAGTAATCCATTGTCTAAATGTACCACATTTTCCTTATCCATTCTTTGGTTGAGGAGCACTATGGGTGTTTCCAGGTTCTGGCTATGACAGACAGTGCTGCTATGATCATAGTTGAGCACATGTGCTTGTGGTACAATTAAGCATCCTTTTGATATATACCCAAAAGTAGTATTGCTGGGTTTTGAGGAAGGTTGTTTCCTAATTTTCTGAGAAATTCCCATAGTGATAAGCAAAGCGGCTGTAACAGTTTGCACTCCCACCAGCAATGCAGAAATGTTCCCTTTTCCCCACAACCTCTCCAGCATAAGTTGTCATCAATGTTTTTGATTTTGGCCATTCTTACAGGTATAAGATGGAATCTGAGTTGTTTTGATTTGTATTTCTCTGATGACTAAGGATGTTGAGCATTTCCTTAAGTGTCCTTCAGCCATTTTAGATTTTTATGTTGAGAGTTCTCTGTTTAGGTCTCTAGTCCATTTTTTTTAATTGGATTATTTGTTCTTTTGATGACCAATTTCTTTGTATATTTTGGAGATCAGACCCCTGTCTGATGTGGGGTTGGTGAAGATCTTTTCCCATTCTTTAGGCTGCTATTTTGTCTTGTTGACTGTCCTTTGATTTACATAAGGTTTTCAGTTTTAGTTACTAATTTTTAAAAAAATGTTTAACTTATTCTTTCAAAATACAGATGTGCCAGGCAGCGGTGGTGCACGCCTTTTATCCCAGCACTCAGGAGGCAGAAGCAGGTGGATCTCTGTGAGTTTGAGGCCAGCCTAGTTTACAGAGCTAGTTCTAGGACAGCTAAGACTACACAAAGAAATCCTGTCTTTATCCTTCACCCCCAAATACAAACACACACAATCCTCTTGTTTGTCCCCTTTTCATTGTATCTCTGCTTTTCAATAAGTCCTACGTTTTATTTATTTAGCCCATTGCATTTAGTTAGGACTATTTGACTGTGGGCAGGTAATGCATTGCCTTGAGCAAGGACATTAGGTTGTTTTTTTGTTTGGTTTTGTTCTTTTGTGGCAGAGTTTTTCTTAGTAGCCCTAATTTCAGATAGTGATGATTGTATAGTGATGATTGAATAACTTGGCAGTAGATGTGACTCACGTGAACCTTGGGTTTTGAGGAGCAGAGCGTGTAAATTGTTGGGGTCACCACTCATCTGAATGTTTTCACTTTTAGAATTCAAACGGCACGTTTCTCATTAATTTTTTTTTTCCTTTTTCCTAGAGAGATGGCTCAGTGGTTTCAAAGTGCTCATTATTCTTAGAGCAGACCTCTGTTTGGTTCCTAGCACCCACATCAGCCAGCTTACAACCGCCTGCAATTCTAGTTTCAAGAGATTTGGTGTCCTCTCTGCCCTTCCTGGGCACCTACACACACATGGCATCCATTGGTGTGCACAAGCCTGTGTGTGTAGAGGCCATAAAGTAGTCAGTGCTCTCTTTTCATCTTGTTGGTTCTGGGGGTTGAATTCAAGTTGTCAGTTTGGTGCTTGGTGCCTTTATTCACTGAGCCATTTTGAGGGCCCTACATTAAATGCTCTCTTTGCAACCCAGAACTTAAAACTCATGTTATCCCTCCTTCCACAATCTACTGAATACCAAGATTAAGATTATAAGTGTACCAGGTTTGTTAGGAAATATGTGGCCTGGCCATTATGTACCAGCTGTGTGCTTTCAGTTAAAGCTGCCCCCCCCCCCCCATCTCCTTATAGCTCACTATGTAGAGCAGGCTAACCTCAGAGACTTGCGGCCCCTGCCTCCGGAGTTCTGGGACTAAAAGTGTGCGCCCCACACCTGGCTTTTGTTGAGAACTGTGATGCTTGTAGTCTACGACTGTGCCTCATTTCGGGTTTTTTTTTTTTTTATTTTAATTGTCTGAATCCAATACACGGCCTTTTGCTCATGCAAAGGTTTTTAAACTCCAGATGATTTTTCTTTTCTGTTCCCTAGATTGTCTGACTCTAGAAAAATCATTTTAGGAGATTTTTCTTTTCTGTTCCCTAGATTATCTGACTCTAGAAAGAGAACTCGCACAGGAAGATCCTGGCCTGCTGCAATACCACATTTGCGGAGAAGAAGAGGTCGCCTTCCAAGAAGAGCACTCCAGACTCAGAACTCAGAAGTTGTAAAAGATGATGAAGGCAAAGAAGATTATCAGTTTGAAGAACTTAACACAGAAATCTTGAATAATTTAGCTGATCAGGAGCTACAGCTCAATCACCTGAAAAACTCCATCACTAGTTATTTTGGTGCTGCAGGTAGAATAGCATGTGGCGAGAAGTACCGCGTTCTGGCTCGGCGAGTGACGCTCGACGGGAAGGTGCAGTACCTTGTGGAGTGGGAAGGAGCGACCGCATCCTGACCGCAGGACTGAGTTATGTTCACTGCACTCATTTCCTGGTGGTCCAGGCTAAAGCCCTGAGAGAATGTGGGTTTTACTATCTTTCTTAAAAAAACAAACAAGCAGAAAACAAAAAAAATTCACAAAAGGAGATGATACTAGCCTTAACATGTACTTGTCAATGTTACGGATGTTGTCATGAAAAGATATCTTTTAAAAATCAGAGGAGAGACTTAATTTTTTAAATCTTGAGATTTGTAGAATGTTTCTAGGATAGGATATTAAACATGATTTAAACCCATGCATGGTGTTAGATAATTTTTCTAATTATCCATTGAGTCCATTTTTGTGATTAGTGGTTACCAGAGCAAAGAGATCATGTAGATAGCACAAGTATTTGGAGAAATATTGTGTGTTTTGTTACCAAAATGTTGGAAAAATTTATTTCATACCCTTTAGATTTCATAAAGTGCAGTGTATATAATGTCTAATGAAAGACTGTAAAATATTGAAATTTCTTTCAAGCAAAATGTAAAAAATATATTGAGCCTGTAAATTGCTCTGTGACTAGACTTCATTGTCGTCTTAATATATTCTTTGCATGTACACATATATACACATGTGTATATATGTGTGTGTGATTATGTGACCTATGCAATACAAATTATGGGAATGGGCAGCTTTGGAGCGTATATCCCATGATTCTTATTTCAGGAATAGTTGCAGTATTTACACAGCAGCGTTTCTTCTCAGGCTTGTATTGGGTGCTGTTGCTTGCTATGTATGAAGAGAAATGTGTCAAACAGTTCAGTGTGTACTGAAGAACGGTGTGAACAACAGTGTTCATAAGCTTTTAGATTGCTTTAGTCCTTGTAACTCCGCTGTTGAATACCTAAAACAAATCCAAGCGAGATCTACATTATCCTATTAGAAGTGACATTTTTAGTTTTTTGTGGCACATTATGATTGTAAATGTCTGCAGGAGGCCGGAGACGACTCCTGACTTGTCTGTAGTCATGGCTAGTCATGTTGGAATAAGCGTAGTGTGAACAAAGTGTTTGCTTGCACAGGGTTAACAAACAGTGTGTTGCTAGCTGAGGCCAACTGCTGTTTTATTACAACATTACCTCTTGTTTTTATAAAATGTACCAAGATTTAAATTGATATTTTTATTTTACATGTTAAAGTTTCTTTTATCATGTGTTAGAGTTGTCTTCTGTTTCTTTTTGTTTTGTTTGTTTTCTTTCTTAGCCAAAGAGTAAACAGAAAAATATTGTTTAGGTAGCTCTTCATTTTACTTTTTTACATGAGTGGTGGATTTTAGACTAAAAATTGGGGAAATTTTTGCCAAAATTAAAAATCTTTGAAGTGTATTGATGAAAGAATGGTAAAACTATGGGTTAGTGCTTATTTATTCCATTAATTATTTGACTTTTTTTTTAAAAAAAAGAAACATGCTTTATTTCTTTTAAGCATCTTCAAAAGATGACTTTTCTTGTCACATTATGGCCAAAAGAAGCAGAGAACTTCGTTGTCCTGCATTTGGTTCCTGGTTGACCAGGTATAGATGAGCTTTACAAAGTGCAAATTACAAACCGTCACTTCTGCTCACCGCCACCAAAACGTGATCCCCTAGCTATTAATTTAAGGTTGCCTTTCCTAATACACAGAGATTGTGTTGATTTTTGAATGTTTGTTTATCTAGGGGTAATGCAAAAATGTAATTCCTTATTCGCTCTAGCTGTACCATATCTCATTTCTCCACATCCTTTAATTCTAACTGAACACCAGCAGTATTTTAGTGACTCTTGAAGACACGCAGAAGACAACTTACCAAGCTGAACTGTCTCTAGACGTAATTATTGTGAATGTCTGTTTGCTTTTACCATGGTGTTCAGTTTGTATTTTTGAAATTGCTATACTTAGAATTAAAGCAGACCAACATTAAATGTGTGTATTTTTTAAAGAGCTAATGAGTTTTTCTTCTGTATTTGCTTGAAAATACACACTGGTGCAGTAGTAAACTGCTTTTATTTATCTAGGGAGGGAAAGATTCTCTAATTTTACTTTTATTTACTTGAGTTAGTCTTTAAAGACCTTTGCTTTCATTTATTTTTTTCTCCCATAATAACATTAATAAATACTGTGTGTTCGTCTGAAATGATCTTTTAAAAAGTTTATTTTTAGACAGCTTGCATCAAGCTTTGTATTTGGAAGACAGTATGTCTCTGCTCTGTCCTACCCTGTTCCAGATATGAGAGAATTTCAGCCTTCATAACTGTTTCTTCTGCACAGGGGTTGGTGCATATGTAAAACAAAATTTCCATTTTTGCTGAAATGTTTTTTGCCTAAACTACAGAATGAAAATTGTAAAATAATATGCCTTTCTTTCTTTTTCTTTTTAAGCATTTAAGAGAAATACAAAAGAGCAAGCAAGCTGTAAATCTTGGCAGCTGCTGGACTAGGCAGACATAGAAGAGGACAAGCCATGTCTTTTGAGTCAGGCTCCAGCTGTCCAACAAGCAGCAACAAGGCAGAAGTGGAGTTTTTAGGAACAGCTTCGTGGAAATACTCCCAGGTTTTGGGAAAGGCTAACTCAGAAGAGCAGGTAGACTAAGAGAAACTTGGTAGCAGCTCCAGAAGACACAGTAGCAGACATTATTTTAATCTTTCTCCTTTGTGATTTAAAATACTTTGTAATGACCCTGGTACTAAATGACAAGCCAGCAGAAGAGCTGCAAATTCTCAGTGCTGAGCTCAAGCAGTCTTCTGGTCTTTGTATGAACTCCAAAGTAAGTCTGTAAGTTCTGATACATATAACGGAAGTCAGACCTTGCCAGGTGAGTTAATGTCCAAGTATCTGTATTTGTTTTTTGTCATGGATATATTCAGATTCCTGTATACCACTGTGGGATAAAATTGTGTTGTGGGTTACTTTATTGTGTTCCTGCTAGGTACTATTAAATTTTGGTTGGAATATATTCTGGCTTAAAATAGTTACTAGAGGTTGAAAGAGATTGTTTAATGGCTAAGGAAGATACCTCCCCCCGCCAGCCCTCTATGGAGAAATTTTCTTAATTATATTTGACTACAAAACTCCAAAAGTCCCATTCAATTTCTTTTAAGGCAAAATTTGATATGTCATACTGTAGGGACAAGAGTCTTTGCTCCAGAATATAAACAAAACTTAACAGTTGAAAGTAAAGTAAGAACTTCATCTAATCATGGGTGTTTTTCTAATTGGAGTTAATTAGGGAGTTTAGATGCCTCTGATACATTCTGACATCGGAGAAACTTTGTAAGCAAACTGAATTATAATATCAGGGTTTCAGAGTAATAGCTACAAGAAATGAGATATTTTCCTTATATTTAAAATTAGAATAAGCTCAGTGTGCTGAGGATTGCAAGTATCTCTCACTATTTGAGAGGCTGAGGTAGGAGGATTAAGATTCAGTGCACCTGCATCCCAGCACTCAGGAGGCTGAGGCAGGTGGATCTCTCTGAGTACACAGAGTGAGTTCCAGGACAGCTAGGAGTTCACAGAGATAACCTGTCTAGAAAAACAAAAATTTTGACGCTAGCCTGGGCTACACACATAGTGAGACTCTGTCCCAATTAATTAAAAATTTAAAATGAACAAGTATAAGATAAATAAAAAAGATTACTGCCCTTTTGTACCTGACAGAATCTTGTTAGCCCATTCCCTTGTTACATTTTCTGCTTCTGGAGATGCATATAAAAAACTGGATTCTTAGTAATTCCTTTTCTCAAGGATGTAATTTGTCACACTATTCCCACAAGCATAGAAACCTTCACAGGGGATATGTTATGTATTTTGAGATAAAACAAATATTCTGTTCAAAATTTCTAGTTTAGCCATGTGACAGAAAACAGGCCTGTAGTATCTTATTAGCACTTGAGAGGCTGAGATAGGTGACCTGGAGCCTGCATGTGATCCAGTATTAACATTCTCTCAAAATCCTAGTCTATGTCTTGCTTCTTTTATTCATAGTCAGACATTCTTTTTGTTCCGACTGTATGACATGCATTCCTCTTGGATCTGATGGTAAGTTTTTGAATGTACAAAAATTGATGTATGAAGAGTGACCAATAATAGAACCCTGGATAACATTTTGCTCAACTGAATCTTACCAAAAAAAAAAAAAAAAACAACAAAAAAACATTTAGTTAGAATTTTCTCAGGTCTGATGTGAACAGCATTTTTATGGAGTTTATAGAATGTACTCAATGTGTGTAAGATCAGTGATACAAAACTAGCCTGTTAATGTATCTTTTGAATGGTTGAGTGCTCCTCTGTCTTTAAATTATTTGAAAGGTGGTCTGTACATGCCTGTAGACTAACTACCACTGATGATCCCATCCACTAGGACTTTATGAAGTGCCAGAAAGTTGGTGCCCACCGTACAGTGCTGGCACACTAGGGCTACACAGAGAAATCCTGTCTGGGGTGATGGGGAGGGGGGAGCGGGGGTGGGGGAGCTGATGCCCATCTGAATGTAGGTTTGTTTTTTTTCATTCTTCAAGGCAGGGTTTCTCTGTGTAACAGCCCTGGCATTTTCTTTTTTAATTTTATTCTCTGAGATTTATGTGTATCTATGAGTGCCTACTTGTATGTATTTGCACCACTTGGGTATAGTAAGAGGTCTGAAGAGGTGGTTGTCTGAAAATGGTTACTTGTTGTCATGAAATGTTTGGTATCACCCAGAGCACCTAGGTCCTCTGGGAGAAGCGGCAAGTGCTCCTAACTGCTGAGCCATCTCTCCCATCCCAAACCTAAAAGTATCACTGAAGGGTAAGTCTTTTGGTTAAGACTCAAGAGTAATTTCTATATTAATTAATTAATTGATGTTGACCTCTGGCTGCCACACATTCATGAATGGGCGAGCAGCATTCAGTATTCCATTTTTGGCATATTAAGCTTTTTCCATCTGCCGTGAAAATATGAGCATTATTGTATTGCTGTATATAGTGATCCTTAAGGAGATCTGGACTGGATCCTTACTGAGAGTGGGTAGGGACTCTTAGATACTTATTTTGATGGGCGCAGTGGCACATGCTTTTATTCCCAGCACTGGTAAGGCAGAGGTGGGTGGATCTCTGGGTTCCAGGCCAGCTTTGAATACGCAGTGAAACCCTGTCCCAAGTTTACATGGCATGTATATGTGTATGAATGTGCGTGCATGCTGCAGTGCATGTGTGTCAGTCAGGACAAATGTGGAGTCCGTTCTAATTCTGCTGTTGTATTTAGGCAGTTAGAGTTACTTTTTTTTTAAAAATCTTATTTGCATTAGTTTTTTGCCTGCATGTATGTCTGTGTGAGGCTCTCAGATCTTGAAGTTGCAGACGGTTGTGAGCTGCCATGTAGATGCTGGAACTTGAACCCAGGTCCTTTGGAAGAGCAGTGTTCTTAACCACTGAGCCACCTCTCCAGCACTATGGCAGTTAGATTTACATTGCAAACATTTTATTACCGAGACATTTCACCAGCCTGCTGTGTTTATGCTGGGGGTTGAACACGGTCCTTAACTGTGCTAAGTATATGTAAGTATTGATTAATAACATAGTCACCAAGTTTGCTTAAAGCGAGGAAAATAATATTGGAAAAAAATTAAGGATAATATACTTATAAAATATTTAATACCTTTGAAAGCTGAGTAAAAATTTCATTTTATGTGGTGAGGGGAAACATTGGAAAAGACAGCAAAGGCTAAAATAATTTATAGCAGCTTCCAGGAGTGCCTTCCAGGTTAGAGTACTTTTTTTGTCTTTGGTATTTGAAAATAGTTTGGAAAATAGTTAGACATTTTTTTGTAGTCTAATCAAAGACAATTTTGCATACTAAACATTCAGAGCCTTTTTAAAAAGGATACAAATCTTGGGCCAGTAAGATGTTTACCCCCAGGCCTGACCACCTGAGTTCAGTCCCTGGACCTACAAAGGGAAGAAGATAACTGACTCCTGAAAGTTGTCCTCGGACACTGGTCCCGGCTCCCAAGGATGCTGTGGTGCATGTTCACACACATGCTCACAATAAATTCAAGTATTTAAAAGAGAAAGCTCTAGTTCTGGATCTTTTATCATTTAAAGTTGTGTAAAATACTCATCCATGTAAACATGATGTGAAGGAAACCATCCTAATCTGTTACTTCTCTGCTAACTCCAAATGATCATGTCTTTTTTTTTTTTTTAAAGATTTTATATATCCAGTATTCTGTCTGCATGTATGCCTACATGCCAGAAGAGGGCACCAGATCTAATTATTGATATTGTGAGCCACCGTGTGGTTGCTGGGAATTGAACTCAAGATCCCTGGAAGAACGGCCAGTGCTCTTCACTTCTGAGCTCTCTCTCCAGCCCCAAATGATCATGTCTTAGCTGGAAGTGAAGAGCTGGTGAGTGGGGGCAGATCCAGGGCAATGCAGGTGTGGTTAGTGAATAGGTTGTGGCAGTGATGCAACAGGCAAAGCTCAATTAAAGTGAGTGCTGGTGTAGTGATGCCCACAGGTGACCCCAGTACTAGGGCTGCTGAAGAGAGGAGAATTGTAGTGTGGCAAAGAGAGAAGTTCTCAGTAGAGGGTTTCTATACACCGATTTGAGATGGTGTGACTAGTGCATTACAAGAGAAGGAGACAGATTACAACCTAAGAATAAGGGTCTAGCAAAAACAAGAGATGGCAAGCTGATACTTGAAAAATTAGTAGTTAATACTGTGCAACGTTTTGTTATTACCACTGCTTTGGTTATGCTGGGAATGTCAGGTTTGTTGAGGATGATCTTTACACACAGGTCTTCTGTTGGGAAATCATTGCATTTGATAATAAATGGGCTGTCTGCATATTTTGTAGGCTTTTCTTATTCCTTGTCTACCAGGCATATCCAGTCTGTGGTCCAACACAAAAATAATAAAAGTTACTTAAAATATGATTTTCTGGGTGGGTGTGGGTGTAAAGTTTTCAAGTGTAAATGCTGCAGATGGCAGTGCTGTGTGGTACAGTGTCCAAAGGCTGGACATGCTATAAACTGTTGCCTCCCTTGTTGTTTGGCCAAGGAATATTTGCCAGCAGATTTAAAATAATGTACAGGGTCAGCAAGATAGTGTGGGGAGAGGGGCTTTTCAACATGCCTGGTGAGTTTGAAAACAAAATCTTTTAAAGAATCATGTTCCCTTTAGGAATTTGTGCTGGCGAGATGGCTCAGTGGTTAAGAGCACTGGGTGTTCTTGCAGAGGACCTGGGTTCAGTTCCCAGCACCATGGCTTACAGTCACGAGTAACTCCAGTTCCAGAGGACCCAGCGCTCTCTTTTGGGCTTATGAACACTGTACACATGTGGTAGGTACACAGACCTACATGAGAGCAGAACACCAATATACAATTTAAAAAAAGGAATTTACAGGGCTGCCACTGCCAATCCTGATGGTGGAAACAGAGAGCTGACTTCAGAGTTTTGACCTGCTGTGGCTCCCATGAGCCTACCCACCTCCTCCCCACAAAATAGGGAAACAAGTAAATTATGTATCAAGTCTGTGCTACATGTCTTAATTTTGAATCTTTTGTGTGTGTGTGTGTGTGGTTATCTTTTTGTTTGTGCTCTAACAAAGTTCACCTGAAGATGAGAGAGCGGAGCTAGCCACTAGTTAACCCTAGAGGCCTGGAGGTCTGTACTGACAAATAGGAATTGATACAGCTACGGGAGACAAGAGCTCCAGGAGTTTGCAAGGTGAGAATTGGCTGTGGCTGCCTCCTTTGTTCTCTGATCTTTCAGCATTTGCCCTGATATCTGGCTCTGGATTTTTCTTATTAAGAACAATTAAAACTCGTGCAGCACTTTTTCATCTGAACTCTGTTGGTGAAGGAATCCCTTACTCCTGTTTTCCCTGTGTATCATGATTGTTTGCTAAAAAAGTAAAGGGTTATTGACCTGTTAAGTCAGAGAGTGATAACTACAATATTTGTTAGCACACTCTTCTTTTCCTATCAATGCGTTGATGACCATTTTCCAAAGATCTTTATGTGTTGGTGGTGTGTGCCACAGATGTGCCACACGTGTGTGCCCACAGAGGCCCAGGCACGAAACTTTGGAGAGTATATGAGTAGAAATCAGGTATAAGCTTTTTACCAGGTAAGTGCTCTTAGGTTCATCCAAGTTGTTCCAGGGATCACAGGTTTTCAGGGCTCGGGTAAAGAGAGGGGGGCTTATATGATATACATATACAGTTATTCACTTGTAGAAAGACAATTTGAATTATTTAGCTTTTTGATTATACACATTAGTGTTGTACATTTGTGTGGCAGTTTTATTTAAGTGTTAAGTTTTTGTTTCTCATGAATAAATGTTCAGTAGTACAAATGCTGGGTTACATGTTAGTTTTATTTGTGTGTGCAAATGTATGTGGACAACTGTGTCACAGTGCACTTGTAGATGCCAGAGGACAACTTTGGGGAGTTAGCGCTCTTCTACCATGTGTCAGAGGGACAAACTCATTTGTTAGGTTTGCCAAGAGAGGTCTCTACCCACTTTGAGCTATCCTGCTAGCTCCATGGTATTATTTTTAGACATAGTCTATGTAGTCTTGATTGTCCTGTAACTTGTTACATAGATCTACCCATCTTTGCCTCCTGAGTGGTGGGATTAAGTCTGATTCACCATACCTAGCCCTGTATTAGTTTTTTGTTTTGTTTTTCTTAGGGGACCTGGAGAGATGGCTCAAGCTGTTAAGATCTGCTGTGGTTATTGTTAGTTCAGAAGACCTGGGTTTGGTTCCTAGCACCCATGTGGTGGCTCACAACCATCTACAATTCTAGTTTCAGGGGATCAAATGCCCATTTGTGGCTTCTGTAGGAAACTGCACACAGCATATATTCATACACATACTCCTGTAAAAAGATGTAGGGATTCAGTCCTGTGACCTCTTGTAACGGTGTAAATGAATACAAACAGATTGTAAAATATATACACAGCTTTAATGGGGAAATTAGACTTACAGTACCACGGTTCCCGCTGAGAACAGGAAGCAGAAGGGGCGGCTTCATGCACGCCCAGCAGATTTATAGGTAAACATTCGCCCGAGGCGGACATGCCCCCTAAGGCTGGGCTTAACCCTACATCTCCCCCTTTTGTCTAAATAAGACAGAACTAAACCAAATACAACTATAACAAATAATAAATATAACAAACAATACTGAGAACAAAAGTTTTGATAGACATTCTATCTCAAGGAGTCTAAATGTAGAGAGTAGCTACAATTATATAATCTTCAACTCTGTCAAAGATCTGAGAAGGGAATAAATATTACTTAACAAATGAGATATCCAAAATGTGCAACAATTGACAGAGACAACTGACTACCTGGGCAATCACCCAAAATCTCGTTTACAAGGTTGAGTCAACCAACTTTGGCTAAGGCCTAACATAACTGACATACCATTATTAAAGGCAAGGAAGTTTCTTAGAACTATCCTACCCTGTCTTGGCAGGATAAGACAATCCTGTTTCATGCACTTAGGGATATTCTGTATCTTTTTCAGAAGTTGAGGTATGGGCTTTTCTTAACCCAAAGGCTAGTTTTGCCAAGAAGACAAGCTCCCAGTGGAGTGTCTTTGGTGCTCAACGTTCTCTCGGGAGTAGAGTGGCGTTGCCAGGAGTAATTGTGTCTCGTTGGCACAGAATTCTAGGTTAGATTAAAGGCCATTTTCTACAGCTCTTCGAAGAGGCTGAAGATTATACTATTTATACTAAATATTATCTCTATGTATCTAAAAGACCTGATTAAAAATAAATATGACAAACATATAATTCTCAATACCTATCTAACTTGAGGACTAAAAGAATAAACAACTGTGCAATATATGAAGACAATGATCTTCAACTGTAAACAATGTCATTACATATCAAATGTAAACAATGTTAATATGTAAATAGTATCAGAGGTAGAAATGTACATTGTAATATGGTAGATGTATCAAGCATACTCTTTTATACAAAAATAGAGGTAGGAACACTCACATTCAATATTCAGTATATCAATATACAGGAAACAGTACCAATACAATTTTCTAAAAACAGTAATTCACTAATACCAATCATCCCATCAAACCAGTTAATCCCACCCTTTTTTTTAAAATATACCCCTAATTCCATAAAATATCTCCCCATCCCTCATCCCTAAACCAACCACTAAAAGATGTCCCTAACCCTGTGGGCAAACTCTGTTGGGAGAGGGGACGTTGTCCTCTAAGATTGCGTCTAGCTGACATGGGGGCGACGTTCTTCTTAGGGGCTCCTGTGAAAGCAAATGATGGTAAAATTCCCAAATTAACCTTTGACCTAAGAAAATTATAACTAGTCTCTGAGCATTTTGAGAAGGTCCAGCCAGAGTGTTGTCAAAAATGTGCACCATTCGAAATTGTCTCGTGCAGTTGTTACCGAAAAACAGGTCTAATATTAGTGCTTAAAAAAAATATTCATGATGTCATAAAAACCAGATTGAGTTGACGTTGTGGGGCCCCATCTTCATCCTGGAAACTTCAAAGATTACTGTAGGAAAATTTGTTGCTTGTTATGGGAAGTTTAAACATTAACAACAAAGACATATACTGACATATAAAGAAAGACACAGATATGAGGAAAGGCAAAGAAAGTTTATCAAGTATATAATTCTTATTCTGTCCCATTTTACGGCTCCTGACCTGAGACAGAAACTCTGAAATACCTCTTATCAGCAGGCTTGGGATTGAAGAGGGACTGAGCCATAGTCCAACTCCAAAAC
This sequence comes from Microtus pennsylvanicus, assembly GCF_037038515.1. Lineage (NCBI taxonomy): Eukaryota > Metazoa > Chordata > Mammalia > Rodentia > Cricetidae > Microtus > Microtus pennsylvanicus. Next base: position 925,634 of record NC_134590.1, on the reverse strand, counting down.
CAGCTCTACATATTTATAAAGAAATGTTTAATAAGACATATATATACATATATAAATTTGATATTTACAGAATATGTCCATCCATCAGTAATTAAATATTCAGGGTCCCTTAAATTCTTTGAAGATGAGTATTTTCCTGTGGAGATAAGAAAAGAACCCTGCCCCCAACCTAACTGTCCTTCTTACCATCAATATGTTCGCCATCCTTATGAATGAATAGTTATTTATCTTTTCCACATGGCTTCTCTTCTTCAAACCGAACCTTTATTAATTTTGATGGTATCTACAATTTTTCCTCACCTGTGGAGACAAGAGCAAAACCCCTTCCCCAACGCAGCACATCTCCTGGCTTCCATTGTGAGGTCAGCACATCCTTGAAATAAACTGGTTTAGTTCAGTAGACTTTCCCATTATCCAATGTCTTTCTGCAGCCGTCGTTCCCTTCTCATTAGCATTGAGAAAATTCAAGGTTAACAAAGCATTATGTAGCCTATTTTTGGGGGTGTTTTCCACCCCTTTCTGTTTGTTCAACATATCCTTTATAGTTCGATTTGATCTTCCTATGACTGCTTGACCTGTAGGATTGTATGGTATACCTGTAACATGCTTGATATTGTAATAATCAAAAAACCGTTTCATTTTCCTAGAGACATAAGCAGGACCATTATCTGTATTTGTGTAAGTATACCCATGATAGCCATGACTTCTAATAAATGAGTGATTACTGAATCAGCTTTTTCTGAACTTAAAGCAGTTGCCCACTGAAAGCCTCAGTAAGTGTCAATGGTGTGATGAACATATTTTAATTTGCCGAATTCTGCAAAGTGGAACATATCCATCTGCCAGATATCATTCCTTTGGGTGCCCTTTGGATTAGTCCCTGCAGGCAGTGGCGTTTGGTTATAGAAAGAGCAAGTAGGGCATTTCTTTACAATCTCCTTAGCTTGTTGCCATGTAATAGAAAACTTTCTTCAAACCTTTGCTATTAACATGATTTTTTTTAATGAAATTCAGAGGCTTGCAGCACACTACCAATCAATAATTGATCTATTTCTGCATTACCTTGTGCTAGAGGACTTGGCAGACCCGTATGGGATCGGATGTGTGTTATGTACATAGGGCAAAGCCTGTTCTTGATCAAATCTCGAACCTGGATAAACAATGAGGTTAGTTCTGTATCATCAGGTATAAATTCAGCAGTTTCAATATGTAAAATAACCCTTTCTGCGTATTGTGAATCAGTAACTATATTAATAGGTTCTTTAAAATCCCTTAGCACCATAAGAACGGCATATAATTCTGCCTTCTGGACAGAATCATAAGGACTTTGTTCCACCTTACTCAAGTCTTCTGATTTGTAACCTGCCTTCCCTGATTTATTGGCATCAGTATAGAATGTATGGGCTCCAGTTATTGGAGCATCACGGACGATTCGAGGAAGGATCCAAGAAGTTATCTTTATGAAGTTAAGCCTCTTGCTTTTTGGATAGTTGTTATTAATGTCTCCCAAAAAATTAGCACAAGCTCTTTGCCATGGTTCATTATCTTCCCATAATTTCTTTAGTTCATCAGCAGTGAAAGGCACTATAATTTCTGCTAGGTCTATGCTTGCTAGTTGACGAAGTCTCAGCTTGCCTTTTATAATTAACGCAGAGACTTTTTCCACATAAGTTTTCAGTTTCTTACTTGGTTTATGTGGTAAAAAGATCCATTCCAAGATAATATCATCTCTCTGCATTAAAATTCTGTAGGAGAAATTTTTGATGGCAATATGATGAGAATACAATCGAGCTCTGGATTCACCCTGTCCACATGTGCCTGTTGTAATTTCTTTTCAGTCATTGTCAGTTCCTTGTTCCTTTTCTGCTTCAGCTGTTAATTCTCTGGGACTGTTTAAATCTTTATCACCATCCAAGGGTTTGTTCAAATGAATTATTAGATCAGGTGTTATACCAATAGCTGGTTGTAGACTGGAAATATCTCCTAACAGTCTTGAAAGTCATTAAGAGTCCGTAGGCGATCTCTCCTAATTTGTGCCTTTTGTGTCTTAATTTTTTGCAAACCTATTTTATAACCTAAATAATTAACAGAATCTCCCTTCTGAATCTTTTCAGGAGCAATTTGCAATACCCATTTAGGTAAAAGTATCTTTATTTCTTCAGTCTGTTCAAGGTATCCATGTTTGAATCGGATAACAAAATGTCGTCCATGTAATGATATATTATCGACTTGGGAAATTTCTTTTTTTAATTATTTATTTATTATGTATACAATATTCTTCCTGCGTGTATGCCTGAAGGCCAGAAGAGGGCACCAGACCTCATTACAGATGGTTGTGAGCCACCATGTGGTTGCTGGGAATTGAACTCAGGACCTTTGGAAGAGCAGGCAATGCTCTTAACCGCTGAGCCATCTCTCCAGCCCCAATTTGGGAAATTTCTTGCAGATCATTTGCAATGGTTGATTCACAAAATATTGGCACAAGAGGGGCTATTTAACATACCCTGGGTTTTGACGGCCCAGTGGAACATCCTCCAAGGTTGAGGATTATTAAAAGTAGGTACTGTGAAGGCAAATTTTTCTCTATCTTCTTTTTGTAAAGGTATAGTGAAAAAACAATCCTTTAAATCAATAACTATGAGAGGCCATCCTTTTGGTAATAAAGAGGGCAAAGTGATTCCAGATTGCAGAGGGCCCATAGGTTGAATAACCTTGTTGATAGCTCTGAGATCTGTCACCATTCTCCATTTACCTGATTTTTTCTTAACCACAAATACAGGAGAATTCCAAGGGCTGGTAGATTCTTTTATATGTCCAGCATCTAATTGCTCTTGTACCAGCTGTTCTAAAGCCTGTAACTTTTCCTCAGCCAAAGGCCATTGCTTTGTCCATATTGGTTTCTCAGTCAACCATTTTAGAGGCAAGGCTCTTGGTATCTCTGAAGGGACATCAATTGCTTGTTCTTGAACAGCCCGAATGGCCGGTTTTCTCTGTTTGTAATATCTTTTAATATTATTCTCAGAAATATAGGCTCTAGAAGTAGGAGGAATGTTAATTTGGGTATTCCGTTGTTGTAATAGGTCACGACCCCATAAATTCATTGTAATATTGGCTACATATGGCCTTAATTTTCCTATTTGTCCCTCTGGCCCTATACATTCAACCCATCTCGTGCTCTGCCTTACTCGAGATAGGGTTCCAATTCCCAGGAGCTGAACATTTACATTCTGAAGAGGCCAATACGGATGCCAAGATTCTGGGGTAATGATACCTACATCAGCACCTGTGTCCAGCAGACCAGTAATAAAAATGCCATTTACACACACTCTCAGTTCAGGTCTTTGATCATTTATAGAAGTTTGCCAAAACACACGTAACTCATCTTTCTGATTACTATTGCTTGTAACAGTGGGCATGGGGCTTCCTAATTGTCCTGACAAGGTACGTTCTCTGCAGTAACTGGAAATGACTGAAACATGTTTGCCATGGGGCCTGTGAGGCCCCCCCCTCACGTTTCCCGTCTGTATCAGGTTGCCTTGTCTATCTCTTGTAGATCTGCATTCATTCATCCAATGTCTGCGTTTTCCACATCTTCTACATAAACCTGAAGGCTGAGTCCTCCTATTTCTGTTATTTCTAGAAGATGCATTATTATTATTTCTGAAAATCCGTTGTCTACAATTCCTTTTCATATGACCCATTTTGCCACAATTAAAACATTTGGTATTCTGGTGTCTCCTTTTACCATTGGAAATTGCTTCTTCTACCCATGCTTCAGTGCCATAGTCAAATGTATCAACATTCAGTGTATGCAAGACCCATTCTTTCAAGGGCGCTGATCTGAGCTTTAAAAGCCCCAAAATCTTTTTGCATTCCACGTTTGCATTTTCATAAGCCAAAGACTCAATCATTATACGTCTTGCTTCTGGGTCAGATATCCCTATTTGTACAGCCTTAGTCTTTGTAAAAAGTCACTAAAGGGTTCTCTCTGACACTGTTTAACTCTGACAAATGATTCCATTCTCTGTCCTGAGTCTTGTACCCTGTCCCAAGCCCTTAAGGCTGCTGTAGTACACATGGAGAGTGTGTTTTCATCTAAATTAGCTTGTTCCTGAGGGTCAGAAAAGAGCCCTTCACCTAGGGAAATGTCAATTCCCTTTGCTTTTTCCTGCTGTTCTAAAAGTCTAGCCTCCTGCCTGAATAAGCATTTCCATTTCAATTGCGGTCCACTCTCAAGTACCGCAGAGCTCAGCTGAAGCCAGTCCAAGGGGGTTGCTCTGCTTGTTGTGGCCCAAGATTTTAGCATCTCTTTAACAAAAGAGGTGTGCATCCCAAAAGTCATGACACCCTATTTAATTTCTTTGAGATCATTCTTACGGACAGGCTCTCATGTATCTTCCTTGATGAACCTAGGGTTTCTGGAACCAACCACCTTCTCTGTTGTTATTACTGGAAAGACAGGTAGAGCTGTGGGTAGAGCTTTGTGGAAATTGTCCCGGAGAGATTTACCCACAGATGTAGTTAAAATTTGCCTTTCTACCCTTTGCTCTTCTTCATCAGAATTTAGAAATTCCTCAATCTTTTCAATTCTATTCACCATTGCCTTCTGCAATGTCTGTATCTCCTATCCAGAATTATGTTCCAAAGACTTCATTGAGGATTCTAAAGTATGAAGTTTGTCCATTAGAGATAACTTGTCATCTTTGGACATAATTTTTATGGCAAAAACCGTGCCTTCTTGTATTGACAATTTTTCCACCAATCTGTCATAAGCTTTAGACAAAATTCAGTTGTCACGTTCAGCAGTTTTGATTCTCTCAGTTAATGTTTCAGTTCCTACAGAAAGGGACTGCTGAAGCTTACGATTCAAATCAGCTGTTCCTTCTTCCATAGTAATGAATTTCTCCTTAACATCAGCCTGTACCTTTTCTAAATTTTGCTCAGTTAACCGAGTCATGTTAAACAAAGATCTGTTCTCTTCCTGGAGAACTTCAAACTGTTTCTTGAGAAGATTGTTGTCATTCTCAATAGTTTTTAAACGTTCAGCTTCTGCCTTAAGAATCCTGAATTTGTCTCTTAAAGACTTTATCATATTTCTATTATCAAACCACATAGTACCAAGGAAAACTATGAATCCCAGAAAGATCCATAGATGTGGGGTGCTAGACACCTCTTGTAAAATCTCCCACATGGTACATTCAAAAAGGCTGTTAAAGTCCTGAATTGTAACGTTTTCAGACATTTTATTTATAAAAGAATTTTTTTTTACCTGCAATGACCGGTTCCTGCCAGTGGTGGCGAAAGAGTCCACTTTGAGTCCACGTGGAGAGCCGGTCTGAAACAACTCAAAACCTTAATTTATTGTTCTGCCTGAGGAGTTAGAGTGGTCGCCGAAGGGGTCACTTGGAATCAGACCAAATCTGCTGCTGTGGCGGCTTTTGTTGCAAAACTGCAGGTACTTGAGCTTCCGGGGTTCCGCTCCAAACACCAAGGCAGCCAGGGAGGGGTTAATTGCTCCGGCTAGCAGGCGGGGTGGAATGGGCGTGTGTGGTCGAGTGTATCTCAGACTCAGCACTGGGGCCCGAGTGGCACCTGGGAGCGTGCTGTGTTAACTAGAGGGCTATGCGCTTGAATCTTGCTAGCAAAGGCGAGCTTATCCCCCCCCCCCCCCCCCCCCCCCCCCCCCCCGTGCCCGGGCGGGGCAAGATTGCCTGACTTTGGAATGCAAACAGATTGTAAAATATATAGGCAGCTTTAATGGGAGAACAGGAAGCAGAGGGGGCGGCTGCGCGCACACCCGGCAGATTTATAGGTAAACATTCGCTCGAGGCGGACACCCCCCTAAGGCTGGCCTTAACCCTACAGCCTCTTATAAGTAACAAAATGGCTTTGAATCTGTGTCCTTTCTTGGAAAGGCATTGATACTGCTTCCTTCAGATAATGACATGAGATTTCAAAATGTAGGCATATAGAAACAAAGGAATTCAGAAGTAGAAAGGAGCCCAAGGGTTTCTGTCAGTGTGCGGAGTGTGTCTGGATTGTATGAAGGAACTAATCATTATATTCTTTCATATAAATTTCTGGCTTTTTTTTAAAATGAGGGTGTCATGTAGCCCAGGGTGGCTCACAATTACAGTACTTCTCAGTCTCTGGAGTGCTGGGGTTAAAGGCATGTACTACCACATCTGCACTCAAGTTTTAATATGTACTTAAAATTATTTGTACAAATGAAGGGGTGGGCTCAAAGGAGTTTTGACTTCCTAAGATTGGTTGGCTGGTACGTATTTAAGGTTAACTTCCATATTGTTTTGAATAGATATTGTTTCCTGAGCCATATTCTAGGCTTAAAGAATGGTAACATTTTATTTTTTCAAATATTTATTATTTATGTATACAGTGTTTTGCCTGCATGTTTGCATGCCAGAGGAGGGCACCAAATCTCATTACAGGTGGTTATGAGCCACACTGTGGTTACTGGGAATTGAACTTGGAACCTTTGGAAGAGCAGTCAGTGCTCTTAACCTATGAGCCATCTCCCCAGTCGCGAATGGTAACACTTAAAAAAATATGTATTTTATCATTATCTTTTTTTCCCCTTTCAAGACAGGGTGTCTCTGTAGATTTGATGCCTGTAGATCAGACTGACCTGTCTCTGCCCGAGTGCACCACCCCTGCATGGCCTACCATTGTCCTCTGTGTGTATTTATGTGAGTGGGTGTGTGATGATGTACTGTGGAGGCCAGACTCTGGGCAGTGCGTGGTCTTTGCCCCCCAGCAGGGTTTCTCTGTGTATCCCTGGCTGTCCTGGAACTTGCTCTCTAGACCCGACTGGCCTTGCACTCTGCCTCTGGAGTGCTGGGAGTAAAGGCCTGCGCTATCACCGCCTGTCCTGGTTTTTGCGGCTCGTGATCCGAAGGACCTTTTAGGTAAAATGTATGTTTGGGCGTAGAGATAACTGAGTACACTGGCAGTTCCAAAACAAAGTCGTATGACAGAAAAACTCAGAGAAGCCGGGCGGTGGTTGCCAACGGCTTGGCTTTAATCCCAGCATTTGGGAGGCAGAGACAGGAGGATTCTCTGTGAGTTCAAGGCCAGCCTCGTCAACAGAGCTAGTTCCAGGACAGTTTCACAGAGAAACCCTGTCTCAAAAAACTAAGTAAAGGAAAAAGAGAGAAAGAAAGAAAAGAAAAACATTACATGCTAAATTAATATGTCTTAAAATTTCTGATAAATAATTTTCACTGGAGGTACAAAATTACAGGGACTTGGTTTTTGTTAATTTTAAGATAATGTTTAATGGTAAATATACCTAAATATATTTTGATTTATAATTTATTTCAACAACATTTTCAGATGCTTATTTACCTTCTGTTTATTGACCTGGTAAAAGAGCACATAATCCAACTGAATCTCAGAATGCAAGTCATCTGTACACTTCTGTTAAACTACTGTAGTAATTTATACAATTTTATACAATTTTATCTTGTTAAAAGATAAAAGTCAGATCAAGTGATGGCTTATTTGATTTAGTATAATTGAGAAAGCAACATTAAAAGACTCATATGAAGCAGATAATACACATTTAAAAATAAACATTTTGGTTTTTGCTTACAATTTTTGTTTTTATGATTAATACAGGCAACATGGTTCTTAATATCTTTATTTTTATCTATAAAAAATAAAATCTTTAACATTTGTAAGTTACTTTTTTCAATAAAGATACTACTACCATTTTAAATGGCAGGAAGTAACTGAATTATAGATTTAAAAATCAGTGGCACAAATTACATACACGGTGACGTTAGTGACAAGTACAGTGTTAGGTACAGTACAGTATCCGCTGTGTCGGAGAGGTAGAATTCTTAATCACAGTCTCGAGTGTAGTCTGTTTATCAGTTATGGTACCTATAGATTGCTTCCCTTCCACTTGAAAGTGGAAAAAGGCTTTTTTAGGTAATGCTCTCACTTTGTATGTGCTGAGGAGTTTTGCTTACACTACTGGAGCATTTTCTTGGTCAGTTACTGATCATATATGGCATTTATGTTTTGAAAAGCCTCTGAATAGGGAAAAATAAATATTCTCCCAAGAAGGAAAAAATACAGTATATCTCTGTACTATTCTGAGTATAAACTGTAAATGAAGTATTTCTCTGAGTACCTACTATATGTTTTGTGTGTGTGTGAGATAGTAGGGTAGTGGAAGATCATTATTGCTCAGTAATAGTTATGGCAATATATAACACACACACATATATAATAACATATATATTGAGTACAATATATAATGAGTACAATACCCAGATTTGATCATTTTTTGTAATTGACAATACATTTATCATAACACTAAAGATGTGTGTAATTTAATTGTTTCATGATGAAGCTAAATTACTAGAACTTGAATAAGATTGTACTACAGACTAATAAGTTAGAAAGACAGCGTTTTTGTGTGTATTGGCTTTTATATTCACATTAGCTGTTTATAATTTAGGATTGTTTTAATCCTTCAAAGTTATAAGTGACCATAGGTACTTAGGTATGTAAATTTTATAGTAGGATGTGCATTTTATAAAATCTACCTGAACATTTATAATTGAAAACAGTAACTAGAAAATCAAAACTATGACAAACATAATTTCTTCCAGTGAACTTCAAATTACCCTTCTCTGTTTTCTAGTAGAATTGGGATAGCAAGGTGAGCCCATTTGATTCTAAATATTATGGTTCTACTTAGGTGAACTTTCGTATTTGGTATTGTCAAGTTTATCTAATTTTTCCCTCATTCTGATGATTTTGAGAACTTAGGAGCTGTTTATTTACATAAGGTCAGATCTATTCAGCAGTGTGTCTCTCATACCTGCTGGTGACAATGTATTATCTAATAACCAATAGCTATTGGCCAGATAACACCTTTAATCCCAGCACTTGAGAGGCAGAACGCCGGAGGTAGAGGCAGGTGGATCTCTGTGAATTTGAGGGCAGCCTGGTCTACAAAGTGAGTTAGAGGATAGCCAGGGCTACACAGAGAAACTCTGTCTGGAAAACAATAACAACCAAAAAAAACCAAAAAAAAAAAAAACAAACCAACAAACAACGAACAAAACCAATAGCTGTGTAGAAACCAATACAACAGTTTTGATGGGTAGTATAAAAATACATTCATTTTTATCTCAAATTTTATCTTAGCTAATGTCTTGACAGAATGCATCCTATTCATAAACATCAACTACCCTTTTTATATCTTCACATAAGAAAACCTTTATAATGTCATTTCAATGAGAAAGACATTGCCTAATTTTTGAGGAAAGAATGTCCTTCCAATTTAATTATCAAAATGTTAGTTCTTGGAAATGTAAGCTAAGTTTATAAAAACTAATACTTTTCTATAATGTTTCACATTGTATTTGGTTATAAAATTCTTAAAAATAGCCAGGCAGTAGTGGCACATGCCTTTAATCCCAGTACTCAGAAGGCGTAGGAAGGTGGATCTCAGTGTTTGAGGCTGACCTGGTCTACAGAGCTAGTTCCAGGACAAGGGCAACATAAACCCTGTCTTGAAAAAAAGAAAAGAAAAATTTTAAAAATATCATTTCAGTGGTATATATATAGTTACCTTTTTTGGAAAGATATAATGGTTAGTCCATAATTATATTATCCTCAAATGATTTGCAAATTATTTTGTACCAGCCAATTTACAGAGAAAGTTCTGTGTAAAAGCAAACTGGTGGTGTGTTTATGGATACTGTTCATTAATTTAATTTATACATATTTGGGAGAGATTTTTAAACCTAAAAAATGTTAATTGCTCCAATCAAATCTAAATTATATATGATATCCTGTTATATACATTTAAGTGTATAACTGGGTCAATAAAGTTATATGGATATACAATGATTTTCCATAGTAAATTTTACATATTTTATACTTAATTTCTGAAAATGTTATGGGAATGACTACTAATGATCTTGACTGTAACAGTGTATTAGAATTTTCTACCTCTTTTTTTCCAATGTTAAGTAATCTATGTTGGAGTTTTAAGTTCTACTTTTCCTCTTATCTTCAAACAGACTTTTCAGCATATAAATCTGAATACCTGACACTACCACCATGACCGTCAGATTCACCACGGACCAGAAGTTGACTCTGTCAAAGTTGCTTTCTTGTATGTTTCGATCACGAGCTTCAAATGCTCTAAGCAGAGTTTGTATCTGACCACTTTTGCTCAGTCTGGACTTGATGCTGTTGATGGACTCCTGGAAAGAAACACAGTAATTTTTCTATTTAAAATACTAAGAACAAGTTTCTTTAATAATATGCTTTATGCTAGTTTTCAAAACCAAAACAATTTTTAAAATATATGAGAATATAACTCAGTTAAAGGACCGGTATGATTTGTGTCACCTGGAGATCCTCCATGAGGCTTTAAAATAGTAATAATATATTTAAATTTATTTAGCAAAAGAATAAAGATACCTTGAATTGAAGAGTCAAGATCAAAGTAATTGCGTTAGCGTAGCACCAGGACTTTTACACCTATCTCTCTTAACATTTTGACAACCATAAAATATTTTTTCACAGTTTTTAAAAGACCAGCTGATTATATTTTTAATTATTTGGCAGTTTTTACCTAATGCACTGTGTGACTATAATACGCATTATACATCTGAGTGTTTGCTATGTCATCCAGGGAGGTCCAACACACATTATAACAATGCAAGAGTGGGGGGCTGGAGAGATGGCTCAGTGGTTAAGAGCATTGCCTGCTCTTCCAAAGGTCCTGAATTCAATTCCCAGAAACCACATGGTGGCTCACAACCATCTGTAGTGAGGTCTGGTGCCCTCTTCTGGCCTGCAGGCATACACACAGACAGAATATTGTATACATAATAAATAAATAAATATTATAAAAAAAAAACAATGCAAGAGTGTATAGAGTAATGTAAGGCGTAAGGCGTGGAATGCCAGCAAACCTTGCAGTGAAAAAGGTCCCAGTCCTGTCAACACCTCTAAGACTTTAGATCTGTGAAATTCACTTCAGATTTTTGACCTCTGGAACTATGAGAAAATAAGTTTAAACTTTTTTTTTTAATTGCACTGTTTCTGCAAAAAAAAGTATTTTTAAGATAAGATTCACTTGAGATAAGTGATTTGAAAAACTAATAAAAAGCTAAACGTAAACTAAAATTGAGATTTGTAATGATGTAAAAATATGGCGAAACCAATAGTTTTTGGAAAATATGGTTAAGAATGCTCACTTTAATCCCTGCCATACACTAAGATAACTGACCAATGAGCTGCCGTTACTTATTAATGTCCTACTAACCAGGATGTCCTCCAGCTTCATCTCCAGCACATCCGTGTCAGGGATATATCTTTTCCAGTCTTCTTGTTCCTGAGCTTCTTCTCCCATGTTATCCAGGATCAGTTCAAAAAAAATTACCTTCTCAGAAATGGTGCTAAATGTATTATCAAAGCAGAACATGTAGTCACCAACTTCAGTCTCCACACTACATTAAAACAAGGGAACATTTTTAGTATTCTGTACATCTAACCTTGACAATATATTCAAATACTTGCAAGTTACACATACTTAGAATTTACCTGGTCAATTACATTAAATTATTTTAATCTTGTTTTGTTTTGTTATCAAGACAGGGTTTCTCTATGTAACAGTTCTGGCTGTCCTGGCATCCCCTTTGTAGACCAGGCTGGCCTTAAACTCATAGAAATTTGCCTGTCTCTACTTCCCGAGTGTTGGGATTAAAGTCGTGTACCACCAATGCCCGGCCTGATCTAGTTTTTCTTTCTGGTGGGGGAAAGAATAGGATTCTATAATGAGTCTTACTCATATGCAAATATAGCAAACAACCTACTCTTCAATTGAGATTCGCCTTTAAACTGAGTTTTGTTTCCTTTTCAGAAGCAGTGATAGAACTGGAGAGATGGCTCAGTGGCAGAGAGCACTCTCTGCCCTTAGAGAAGACTGCAGGTAGGGTCCCTATGTGCACACACCTGACTTTTAACTATAGTTTCAAAGGATCTGACATCTTTTTCTGACTGACAGGTGACATACACACAAATACAAAGGTTTTCTTTCAGGTTTCTGACACAAAATACTGTTTACAAAGATAAGAGATGAGGTCTGTAGCCAGTAACTGGAACTTTACTCTGTGAGATTACCTGTACTGAATAAATACAATTCATATCTAAACTGAATTTAAGTCCTTGGTCTTGCTGGCTAACGTGGCTTTTGATACTTAATTGTTATAACGTGAATACAACCTGTAATGACCATGTTTTGTTAGTCTCATTTTTTCTATTTCCAGTTTGTATTTGCATTGGGCATTGTAACTGGTTTTACACTACACATTAGTTGATACTCATTTCTCTTCAATAATTTAGCACTTCCTCTAATCTGTATTACATTGGGAGTTCGTGTAATTGGTCATTTCTAGATGAAATGAAGTTCACACTATAAGATGAACATAGCCTATTATGGGCCAAGGTGAAGCTTGGTTGGCCTTCATTGCTTTGGTGCTGGGGACTAGATCAGTGCCTCACATATACTAAACAAGTGATCTGCCCCTAAGCCACACCCCCAGAGCTAAAGCCTGGTTTTATTTCCAAATTAATAGATTTTTCTAAGATATTACTCAGAGTCTCCCTGTATTTTTTTTACAAGCTCCATTTTATGATTTGGATATGAAAATGTCCCAAAAGGTTTGTTCCCATAAAAATGTTTAGAGGTGACTGTATCGTGAGCATTGACTTGACTGAACTATTGGGAGGTGAGAAAGTAGATTGGGATTGGCAATAGTGTCTGCCCTTGAAGAGTATATCTTGAACCTGGGACTCTCTCTCTCTCTCTCTCTCTCTCTCTCTCTCTCTCTCTCTCTCTCTCTCTCTCTCTCTCTCTCTCTCTCTCTCTCTCCCTCTCTCTCCTCTCTCTGTTCCATTTGCTATGAGGTGAGCTGCTTTGCTCCTCATCAAGTATGGCCCAGAACTCCCAGCTACCTCTCCAGCACCATGTCTGCCTGTGTGCTCTCACGCTTGCTGCCGTGGTGACAGTGGACTGACAGACGGTTGCTGTGGTCTCTGCACAAATAACCATCAACTTACATCTCAAAATAAACCTTGTTTTTTTAAGTTGACTTTCTCAGATATTTTGTCACAGCCTGAGCAAACACTGGTGAACAGAGTGAAGAACAATTATAAACAGAAACAAATGTTATGGTACCCGTAAAACCAGTCGATGGCTCTTGTGAAGGACACATCATTCATTCAGAAGTGTCTGACCTGTGGCTCACAGGTTGTCTGTGTCGTCTGTCAGAGGATGGTTATAAATACAGCTCACAAAACACTGAACTTGCTAAAAACGTGAGCTTTCCTAAAAAATAATTTATTTTTTATAATTGATTATAGTTTTTGAGTGTAAACCCTGGAGGTTGTATGGCAGAGTCAAAAGGTGGACATACCTGGATGATATGACTCCAAAAAGGGCAAGAAATAATTTGATCCTCCTAAGTTCAATTTTACTTGAGTTTTTATTACTGTCATTAGGCTTGCCTAGTATCCCAAAAGCAGCAAGGATTCACAGGCAAGTAGTAGGCAATAATGAAGCTATGTCGGGGGGGAGGCATGTATTGAGACGGTTTCTCTGTGTAGCTATGGCTGTTCTGGAACTCACTCTGTAGACCATGCTGACCTCGAACTTAGAGAGATCCACCTGCCTCTGACTTCCGAGGGTTGGGTTTAAAGGTGTGAGCTACCACCGCAAGGTCCATACACACAAAATTAAAAAAAAAACAAAACAAACATCTGGGCAGTGATGGTTCATGCTTTTAATCTCAATCCTTGGGAGGCAGAGGTAGGTTGATCTCTGTGAGTCTGAGGTCAGCCTGGTCTACAAAGTGAGTTCTAGGACAGCTAGGGCTATACAGAGAAATCCTGTCAGGAAAAAAGGCCAGACATGGTGGTGTATGCCTTTAATTCCAGTATTCAGGAGACAGAGGCAAGCAAGCAGATCTGAGTACCACCAGTCCAGACAGTTACATGATTGAACTCTGTCTCAAAAACAGTAACAACCAAAAAAAAAAATGTTTTTAAGCCAAGAAGGCCGATTTAAAATGTTAGTAGATTAACCAAAGCAAAGGAAAAAGCTGGGTGTGGTACCCTTGCTGGTGGATGCCTATGATTGATCACAGCACTCACAAGGCTACGGTACAAGGATTATTCTAAGTTCCAAGCCAGCCAGGGATACATGTAAATATATTGTGTCTCAAACAAACAATCAACTTACGTGTGAACACCATCTGATTTTCTTTGCTCAAAAACTAAGGTTCTGCCCTCTGGGGAGGTAAGATGGAAATCAATATCTAATCCTGCTCCATCTAAAACCTACAGAAGAGAAAAAAAAACACGTATTACAAACCCCGAAAATAGAAACTTCTATGAGTAAATCATGTGATGTAAAGGCTTTTAAAATATTTTACCTATTTATTTACTTATTTATTGGACACAGTGTTGTAAGGAGGCTGCTTGTTGATTTCCCAGCTGCTCAGCCCCAAAATAATCACACAGAAACTACATTATTTAAAACACTGCTTGGCCCATTAGCTCTAGCCTTTTATTTGCTAACTTTTACATCTTAATTTAACCCATCTCCATTAATCCGTGTATCACCATGTGGCTGTGGCTAACCAGGTAAAATTCCATTCAGCTCCAGAGGGCTCCATGGCTTCTCTCTGACCCTGCCTTCTTTCTCCCAGCATTCAGCCTAGCTTTCCCCGCCTACCTCAGTTCCTTTATTGACCACTGGTATTCACAGCATACAGAGGGGAATCCCACATCACAGTGTCTCTTTATGCGGCCCTGGCTGTCTTGGAACTCACTGCGTGTCTCAGAGTTCTGGGATTAAAGCCATGTGCCACCATGTCTTTAAAGGTTGTGCAAGTGGAGGCCAGAGGTTGACATCCTCCGCTGTGTTCCACCTTTTTGAGAAGGATCTCCTCACAGGCTGGCCTTAAGCTTGTCATTCCTCGCTTTCAGCTTCCTTAGTGTTTAGAATTACCAGCATTTGGCACCATTCCTGGCTATCAAGGAAATCTTTGATTAATAAAAATTATTTTCCCATCCAGACTCACTAACTCCATAGTTGGTTTCTCTGTGTCTAATTTTGCTTCCTTTAAATCTGCTTTTCACACTCCATCCAACGATCTGCTTAAATTTTATGTGTCTGCGGCGTAGTGGTGGCAGGTTGTGGGATATTTATCTTTTTTTGAGACAGGTTTCTCTGTGGCTTTGGAGCCTGTCCTGGAACTGGCTCTTGTAGACCAGGCTGGCCTCAAACTCAAACTGCCTGTCTCTGCCTCCCAAGTGCTGGGATTAAAGACGTGCGCCACCACTGCCTGGCTGATTCTCTTTATTTGTTCCTCCTCCCTACACAATTTCTTACACGCATTAACTGTTCAGTAAGTGCTGAATTTTTGCTCACATGCTAATTTTTGCTTAGGTTTTAGATACTATGATTTCAGATACTTAATGTAAGCTATAAATCGTCCTAAAGTTTCTTCATATAAAACTGGACATTAAGTTTTTTAATAAAGATTTAATAATAAACGTATTTGTCCACGTCAGTGTACATTTGTGCACCACGTGCAAGCAGTAACTTCTGAGCTTTCATTCCATTCCACTACATGCATTTTATTCTGCTCTAATTAATAGCATTTGGAACTTTATTTTTAAAAAAGCCTCAAAGATAAAACACATCAACATATATTTTGGTGCAAGGCTATTTGGAAGCACAGAAATTTGCCAGGTGGAAACTTATAGACTTTTTAATTAAGACACTTCTATTGCCGTATTCTGCTGATATTAAAAAGAAAACAAAGACAAGGGACGAATCCTGATGTTACAATATTTTTATACACTATTATCTTAATAGAAAGTAATGGATATGCAGCTGGGATGGAAATATACCACTAAATACGGCAACAGCTTCCTTGAACACATTTCAAAATCTGACATGTGTCACACTCCAAATTCCTTAACTGAAGCAAACACCGTGATGAATCTGGTGAAAGTGGTGAGGGTAACGCAAACAGTGGCATCATTTCGTTCAATAATTAAAAAATAAAAAAGAACGTGTACCATCCCAGTACCGTGAAACTCTTAGAACTAGTGTATACTCGCTAGGAAAGCTATGGGTGAATTAAGAAATAAAGACTAACGCCACCGACGTCACCAGTGCTGGCCTCTTTCCGACCAGAGGAAAGGGAAGAGAGGGTAAGTGTCAATTTTACGTCTGGCTAAATTTGAGCCTCGCCTGTGCGCCTGCGCTGAGCAGGCCAGCTTCCCGGACGACCCTCTGGATGCACCTCGCCCGCATTCCGCAAGTTTCCCAAGCCGGTAAGCGGCGAAGGCCAGCTCGCCCCCGCGCTTACCTGGTATTCGATCTCCAGCGAGGCCTTTAGGGGCATGGGCTGGTAGAAGCACTCCTTCTGGCCGGCCGGGAGCGTGAAGGTGAAGTCGCTGTCCAAGGAGGGCTTGAAGCCGGCCGCCCCCCGCAGCAGCGCTGGAGGCAGAGCGGCCAGGAAGAGCACTGGGAACGGCAGCCAGGTCCTGCCGCCCATCACGGTGGGATCGATCTCCAGGAAGTGTTTAGCGAGATGTGGGATGCCGGCGCCTCCGCTCCGAACTCCCGAGCTCCAGGGAACTTGGGGCGACCGCGGCTCACGCCGTCTTCGAAAGGGAAGCGCTGCCTTCCGCTGGGCTGGGTGAGGGCGGGGCTACTCCTCCCTTCCTGCACTCCTCCCCCCCCTCCCGGTTTCGGATCCGTGCTTTATACTGGACTTGTAGGTTTAGGCTTCCCTCACACAGACACACAGACAGAAAGACATAGACACACAGACACACACAGATATAGACACAGACACACACTCACAGACATAGACACACACAGATCAATGAGTATCGGCGGCGGTAATGATGGGAATTGTAGTCCAATATGAACTCTGCGTGCAGCCCCTCCGCCCCTTGGTTTCGGATCCATACTTTATACTGGATTTGTAGGTTTTGGTTCCCTCACACAGACACACAGACACACACCAATGAGCATCGGCGGCGGTAATGATGGGAATTGTAGTCCAACATGAACTAGGCGTGCAGAACCCATCCGCACGTCCGGCCTCATTTCCCGGCACGCTCTGCGCTCCGGCGGAGCCTGTGTGGGGGCGGGGCTCGTGGCCCGGGAGGCGCGTCCCAACGGCTCCCGCGGCGGTTCGAACTCGGCGCCTCCGAGGTTCGCTGGTTCTCTAGGTCGTGTGTTGGAGGCTTCCACGTCGCGGCCTGCGCTGTCCTAGGCTTCGAGCGCAGAGGAGCCGCGCTGCGCCTTGGCCTGGGGTCGCTAAGTACAGCTGCGACCTGGTGGTGAGCAGACGTCCCCTGACTGGAAGCGGGCTTTCAGTGCGCTCAGTGCGCTCCCGGGCGGTGTGTTGGGTTTGAGGATGCCAAATGCTCTGCTCCCTCCAGGCAGATGGAGCCCCTCTTCAGTAGATTGAGCGTCCTCGAGATAAAATAATGTATAAAACCATGGACTTTTTCCCAAGCGGGAAAGCCTGTCTCATCCAGGGAGTATAGAGTGCTGGTTCTTCCCTTACTGAGAGTACAGCTAGAACGCTTTTTCCCCCCAAGTAGGCTTGAAGATACCGTTGTCAGGGCCCCGAGGTAAGATGATGAGCCTTTCCGCGTACATACGACTGGTAAAAGTCCTCAGGAACATGACGATGTTTGAATACTAGACGTATTCACTGATGCTTCAGAACGGTTAGAAAATTCTTACATGAGAATGCAGAAGTTGTTGAACATAAAAACTTGACTTTAGGTGGTGTTATACAGTGTTGAGCGGCATTTTTCGATCCAATTCTTCTTCTTTTTTCTCCGTCATTGTCCGATATGAAACTCGAGATGTTGTTGAACAGATGTGATTGAAGCAGAATGGGGACCCAAGTCACTATCTGACTGGGGAAGTCTTCGAACTTAAGCAGAAGCAGATTTGTGAAAACAATATCGGAAAGACAGTAGAAACATTTTATTTTCTAAACATCTTATTTAATTTCAATACTCAGCTTTTTCAAATAAGGTGAGAGGTTTTAATAACCCACCCCACTCTTGCAAAATTTTGAGTAGAGAATAAATGTACCAAACTATTTTACCAGAATAGAGACGGAGAAGGTAGCTTATTCATTTATCCATTCAAAATATTGAGCTTTTCTAAATACATTTTTTTACTTTATAGCCTTGAACATGGGGATTATATTGGTAGCCTAGCTTTTAAGAAGGGCGATAAAAGAGGCTCCACAATGAAAAAGAGTGAATGAAGTGTGAACAAGAGGTGAAATTTTAAGAAGAGCTATAGCAGGAGTAGAAATTCTAAAGCTTTGAGTGTTATTTTAATAATTAAAATAGCAAAATATTCATTGCTATGATTTTAAAGATATTATTTTTGCTTTATGTGTGTGTTTGGGTTCCTCTGAAACTGGAGTTACAGACTAGTGTGAGTCACCATGTGGGTGCTGAGAATAGCAATAGCAAGCCTTGGAAAGAGCAATCGGGACCCTTGAATTCTGAGCCATCTGGCCAGCTGCATCATGATTCTTTCCTTTTAGTTAATCCTAGACCTGCTTGCCCACAGCTGATGCACCCGAACTTTCCCCCATGTAGTTTCTGAGTTGAATTACTAAATGTCTTTTTGTTTTGTGTCTTTTTTGAGAGAATGTCTTAATATGTAGACCAGGCTGGCCTTGAGCTCACCTGCCTCTACTTCCCAAGAGCCAGGATCAAAGGAGTGGTAACCGTATTCAGCCTCTCGATGTCATTTTGATCTGTGATTATGACTTGTGAATGTGAGTATATTTAAATTTTACAACCACTGTGAACAGATGATAACTTATCTGGTAATACCACCTTTTAAGAAAATATGGAAAAGTGTAGTGGTAACATCTTATCGGATGCCCCAGATTTGTAAAATGATTATTAAATTCTAACACCTCATATTGAAATTAATTAGAAGAGTATACCTTGATTCAGATCTTGGATTGATCCTCCAAGATTTGCATGACTTTGAATAAATTTTTAAAAAATTGCATCAGTTCATTGTATGTGTGTGCATGTGTGTGCGTGCGTGCGTGTACATGAGTGTACAGGTCAAGGGACAAATCTTTGTGTCTGTGTGTACACATGAGTGTGGAGGTCAAGGGACAAATCTTGTGTGTGTGTATGTGTATGTGCACACGAGTGTGCGGGTCAAGGGACAAATCTGAGACGTCTGTTCTCTCCTTTGACCTGTGGGGTTTTTTTTTCTTTTTTTTTTTTTTTTCTTTTCGAGACAGGGTTTCTCCGTAGCTTTTGGTTCCTGTCCTGGAACTAGCTCTTGTAGACCAGGCTGGCCTCGAACTCACAGAGATCCACCTGCCTCTGCCTCCCGAGTGCTGGGATTAAAGGCGTGCGCCACCACTGCCCGGCTGACCTGTGGTTTCTGAGAGGAACGAGATTAGGTTGTGTGTCTTGGTGCCAAGCACTTTCACAGTTTCTTCTTAAATTTTACTGCTATAAGAATATTTTGGCTGATACCATAAAGTCTTCAGGCAGAATATAAGAATGTCTTTGTTTTCTTGTTAGGAAATGGAATCTAGTTCATCCGACTACTACAATAAAGACAATGACAATGAGGAAGAAGGTTTGCTTGCAAATGTTGCTTCATTGAGACATGAACTGAAAATAACAGAATGGAGTTTGCAGAATTTAGGAGAAGAGTTGTCCAGGCAAGGAAATAAAGTCACATGTATAAATTAAAGTGTTAATTTATAAACATAAAATGACTAGATTTTATTATATGTCATGTTTATTATGCTTCTTGACTAAGATATATTTTTCTGTCCTTTTTTTTTTTTTTTTTTTTTTTTCGAGACAGGGTTTCTCCGTAGCTTTTGGTTCCTGTCCAGGAACTAGCTCTGTACTTTTTAATATAATTCAGTTTGTGAAAATGGAAATATTAACAAGCATTTACATATTAAGAAAACATCTTGCTGGGCAAGCATCTTTAATCTCAGCACTTGGAAGGCAGAAGCAGATTATCTGAGTTCAAGGCCAGCCTGGTCTACAGAGTCCAGGACTGCCAGAGATACACAGAGAAACCCTGCCTTGAGAGATAAACAAAACGAAGCAAAACCCAAACATCTTTAACATATCAGGAATCAGTATAAACTATATATTCATAATTTTTATTAATCTTTCATTATTGTAGCTGCTTTTTTTCCACTCCTGAAGTAAAAGAGATTCAGGAAATAGATTGACAAGTGTTTATGTGCTTATTTGGGACTGGGCAGTCAGGACAAAAGAAAATCTCTACCTCTGTTTACAGTTATGCTCATAGCTGTGGATCTAATTTCTGATTAGTATATGCAGAAATTTGTGGTGAAAACTATTGTCAGACTGAAGTATAATTTTTCTTTGTTCTGTAGTGTTAGTCCGAGTGAAAATTCTGATTATGTCTGCAATCCTTCAAGATCTGAAAGGCTTATTTTGGAAGAGCTTACTCAACCTAGCCGCCTGGGACTTTTAAAGTATCCACCTTATAAGAAAGTTTGTAAAACGTCTGGTAGTACTGATTATCAAAAGAAGACAAGAGATAAGGTTATTATTTTTATACCTATTTAAAATGATTTTTCTTCGCATGTTATCCGTAGTCTTTAACTACAGTGTTTGAGATGGGGATATAATTGTTCTTTTTCAGTACTATTATATGTGCATGAGTGTTTTGCCTGCAATTATGTCGTGGAGGTAAAAAGTGGGTATTGGATCTCTTGCAACCAGGTTATAGATAGTAACTTCGCATTATGAGCTTCTATGTGGATGCTAGGAATTGAATCAGGGTCCTTCAGAAGAGCAACCAGTGTTTTCATTGTTGAACCATCTCCCCAGCTCCATAATTGTACCTTTTACATCCTAATCTTTCATGCAGTGAAAACTCTGCAGTTAGGAGGAAAACTGAGTTTTCCAATATATTTGTTATGGAGAAATTGTTAGTTTATATTATTTAAATAAAAATATATTAAGTATGAGAGTTTTTGTATAAAGAGAAAAGGCAATTGAGTAATTATATATGTTTGGAACCACTAGAAAGCTAAACTATAAAGTTAAAGTAAAATGTCAGGCAGGTCGTGGCTCATGTCTCTAATGCTAGCACTTCACAGACTGAGGTAGGAGAATTGCTTTGAGTAAATAAATTGGGCATGATGACTTTGTCCAATAACGCTGGTACTCAAGAGTTAGAGGCAGAGCCAGGCAGTGGTTGCACACGCCTTTAATTCCAGTACTGCCAAGGCCAATCTATGGGAGGTGGATCTGTGGGAGTTCGAGGACAGTCTAGTCTACAGAGCAAGTTCCAGGACAGCTAGGATTGTTACAGAAAGAAACCCTGTCTTGAAAAACATAAAACAGTAAAAAACAAAACAAAGAGAGGCAGGAGGATTAGAAGTTTATAGTCATTCTTGCATATATAAGGAATTTGAGGTCAACCTGGGTTAGAGAACTTGTCTCAAAAAAAAGTTAATCTGAAAAACAGTTACTAAGGATGGCAGGATGTATTTTTATATGCTTTTTCTTTTATGTAGCTTGACTTTATAGTCTATACATATATGTTCCTCAAAATTTTGAAAATAACATTGAAAATGTATTATAAGATATATTTAACAGCATAGTAAAATACATGCATAAGTTAAAGAATATTTTGTCTTATCTTGGTTGGCATATGTATTCCTCCATATTCTCTTTTGTATGCAGGGTAGCTGTGAATATCTTTAGGTGCAGAAATACAAAGATTTCTGTCATATTTATACTCAGGAGTGATATTGTTGATTCTTTTGCCAGTGTATACTTAATTTGTACTACTACAAGTGGAAAGGAATGTTGTCTCTCTTTTGTTTTTATCAATATTTACTAATGTTCATTGCGCTGAGTTCAATGATTTTAATGGTAATTGTTGCTGTTTTCTATTAATTATATATAAACATCAAAGAATTAATGTACATTGTTATTTTCTTTTTTTTTCAGGTTTCTTTTTCATCTGCTTCTATGGATCAAGAGGTTAAAAGCCTTCGAGAGAAACTTAATAAACTTAGGCAACAGAATGCTTGTTTGGTCACCCAGAATCACTCCTTGATGACGAGGATGGAGTCTGTGCACTTTGAACTTACACAGTCAAAAGCAAAAGTATGTTTTTTGATCTGTTAAGAGAATATTTGTAATATTTTATGGTTTGTAAATGGAAAATATTTATATTGCCTATCCTAGTAGGCAGGAAATTTTATGTTACTTGAATGTTAACAAGGAATGAAATCATTATACTATCTGAAGATAATTTAGGAGAACTTTTAATTTTTTTTCCATGAGCATAGATTTTTATTTAGAACTTTTAATTTTTTTACTTGGATAAATCAACTTTTTAAAAACTGATAGGAACTTAGAAAGCAGAAAAAGAAGGGACGCTTAATGGTTAGAGAACCCAGGTTCATTTCCCAGCACCCACATAATGGCACACAACTGTCTGCAACTACAGTTCCGGCTATTTTCTATGCCCTCCGAGGGACCAGGCATTCATGTGCTGGACAGATGGACACACAGGCAAATCACCCATACACGTAAAATAACACTTCTCAAGTTAAACAAATCATGATGTCAAATTTTAGTTCGTAAAGGTTTTCAATTGTCTCAAAAGCCAAGCATCTATAAACAGTCTCCATCAGTAAATTATATGATATTGAAGGAAAGTCTGCAAAATAAACTTCAAGTGATAATTTAAAAAAAAAAAGATAAATCTTAAAAGAAGAAAAAACCTTTTTTTCTATTTAAAAACTTGTTTTATTTTGTGTATGGGTATTTTTCCTGCATGTATGTTTCTATATTATGTGTAGGCAGTACCTGTGGAGGCCAGAAAAGGGTGCTGGATCTCTGGGACTGTAGTGGTGGGTATGAGCCACTATGCTGGAAGAGCAGCCAGTGCACTTAACTGCATAGCCAAACCCTAGATCCTAGTTTTTACTTTATACTCTTAGGCATTTTTTAGTTCTTTTATATGGCTTTTCCATTTTTTTTTCTTGTTAGTGGTATATTTCATTATGTGATACCATAACTCAATTTTCTTATTTAAATTACTGCATTTTTACTATATTATTGGTATTGTATATGTATGTATGTATATGTGTATACATATTGCTATTTATGTGTATGTATGTATCTGATTGTGGTGGCACATACAAATAGCACCTCCCCTTTTAATAAAACACCCCAGTAGCACTCCTACCAGCAATGGAGGAGTGTTCCTTTTACCCCACAGCCTCTCCAGCATAAGCTGTCATCAGTGTTTTTGATCTTGGCCATTCTTACAGGTGTAAGATGGAATCTCACTCAATATGAAGTTTTCAGCCGGGCGGTGGTGGTGCACGCCTTTAATCCCAGCACTCGGGAGGCAGAGACAGGTGGATCTCTGTGAGTTCGAGACCAGCCTGGTCTACAAGAGCTAGTTCCAGGACAGGCTCCAAAACCACAGAGAAACCCTGTCTCGAAAAACAAAAAAACAAAAAACCAAAACAAATCAATATGAAGTTTTCTAGATCCATCCATTTGTTTGCAAATTTCAAGATGTTATTATTTTTCTCTGCTGTGTAGTAATTTCAAACTCACTCAATATGAAGTTTTCTAGATCCATCCATTTGTTTGTAAATTTCAAGATGTTATTATTTTTCTCTGCTGTGTAGTAAGTACTCCATTGTATAAATGTACCACATTTTCCTTCTCCATTCTTTGGTTGAGGAGCACTATGGTTGTTTCCAGGTTCTGGCTATGACAAACAATGCTGCTATGAACATAGTTAAGCACATGTCTTTGTTGTACGATTGAGCATCCTTTGGATAACCAAAAGTGGTATTGCTGGGTCTTGAGAAAGGTTGCTTCCTAATTTTCTGAAAAGTCTCCATACTGATATCCAATGGGGCTGTACTAGCTTGCACTCCTACCAGCAATGGAGGAGTGAGTGTTTCCTTACCCCACAGCCTCTCCAGCATAGTGTTTTTGATCTTGGCCATTCTTACAGGTGTAAGATGGAATCTCAGAATTGTTTTGATTTGCATTTCTCTGATGACTAAGGGTGTTGAGCATTTCCTTAAGTGTCTTTCAGCCATTGCTTTTTTCAAAGAATAAAGTATTAGGACTGGAGAGATGGCTTAGTGGTTAAGAACACTCGTTGCTCTTATAGAGGTCCCATGTGTAGTTCCCAGCATCTTCATGGTATCTAACTGTCTATGCCTCTGCTTCCAAAGAATCTGATGCCCTCTTCTGGCCTTCATGGACAGTCTATACATATGCATAGATATGTATATGCAGGCAAAACACTCATACACATAATTTTTTTTTTCTTTTTCGAGACAGGGTTTCTCTGTGGCTTTGGAGCCTGTCCTGGAACTAGCTCTATAGACCAGGCTGGTCTCGAACTCACAGAGATCCACCTGCCTCTGCCTCCCGAGTGCTGGGATTAAAGGCGTGCGCCACCATTGCCCAGCCCATAATTTTTTTTTTAAAGAAGAAAAGGTAAGCTGGGTGGTGGTAAACTCCTTTAATCCCAGCACTCAGGAGGCTGAGGAAGGTGGATTTCTGATTTTAGGCCAGCCTTGTCTACAGAGTAAGTTCCAGGACAGCCAGGCTAGAAACAGAAACTGTGTCTCAAATAAAAACAAATTACCCCCCCTCCCCCAATAAAAAAGAAAAGGTAAATATATCAGGACTAAATGCAGAGTTGTTTGATTTACATGAAAGGCTATGAGGTTAAATGATAAATGTTTACAGATTATGGGAGTTGAAGAAAAAGAAATCAGATACTCAAGGCCATTGTAGTTATGTGTCCTCTCAGAGCCAGCCTGTGTTTCATGCTATCTATTATTTTGTTGGTAGAAAAGCACTGTCTGTCTGGTTGTGAAAGCTCACACCTGTGATCCCAGCACATGAGACATGAGGGTCCACCATTAGTTTCAAGGCAGTCTGGTCTACTTAGGAAGTTCCATATCAGCCATGGCTGGTCTCAAAAACCCAAAGCTATCTTAAAAAATCATTATGGAGTTATACACATGTAAAAGTCTCAGTGTTTTTTGTTTTTGTTTTGTTTTTTAAACTTTGGTTTTTGATGGAGGGTCTTATATATCCCAGTCTGTCCTTAACTCACTATAGTTAAAATGACCTTGAATCTACTTCTTTCACTTCCTGAGGGCTAAGGTTATAGGCAAGTACTGCTATATCTAGTTTTTGAGGTGCTCAAGATAGAACTCATAGTCTCCCGCATACTAGGCAAGAATTCTACAAACCTATCTAAATCATTTGCCCTTGTTTTTTGTTCACGTTTTTGTCTTGTTTTCTGAGATTTTATGTAGCCTGTATTGGTCTTGATCTCAGGTAGCTGAGGATGACCTTGAACTCTTGATTCTCCTGCCTGGTCACTATTAGGATTTCAGGAATGCCTCTTCATGCCTAGCCTTTCAGTTCTCCTTTCGTAAAATCTACTCATGTTTCCTGTGTATATGTTTGTGTGTGTCTGCGCACATGTGTTCATACGTGCAGGTGCTCGTGTGTGCGCTCACAAACAGTTCATGTTGTAATATCTTTTAACAGTCCGTTATTGCTTATATTGAGTACATGAAGGGCACCTTATACAAGGAGAGTTGCAGCTAGTTTTTCTTATATCTTTTTGTATGATAATGGAACTGTTCTTTCTTTTATTTTGCCTACTAAGTATGAAATTACTTGTGTTTTCTCCCAAATCTTCAGGATTTGTTGTTCTATAAAAATCAAAAGTATTTTTTCATGTTATTTGATTTTTTTCCAAGATATATTCTCAGTATTATCTTAATACTTCCATTGAGTCTTTTGGCTGTGGCTTTATTTCTTCCTTTTGTGAAGCTCTTTGTTCTACTTGTTTCATGTTTTATAACATCCAGATGCAACATAAAATGTAATGACTTTTGTTTTTCTGTGCTGTTGCAAGCTTCTTATAGAAAATTATGATGCTTTGGTTATTCATATCTATCTATCTATCTATCTATCTATCTATCTATCTATCTATCTATCATCTATCTATCATCTATCTATCTGTTTAAGACAGGGTTTCTCTGTGTAACAACGGCTCAACTGTTCTGGAACTCACTTTGTTGACCAGGCTGGCTTCAAATTTGCAGAGATCCACCTGCCTCTGCCTCCGGAGTACTGGGACTAAAGGTACCACCACATCTGGCTCATTTTTCATATTTAAGAGAAAAATAAATCAAACTTAATTGTAAGTTGTCCATGTGTTGGCAAAGTCTGTCCATTTATGAATGGTGGTTTATAGAAGTGGTCATTTTCTAAGAGGGTATTCACCAACCCCAGAGGAGGACTAGGATGTAATGGGCTTCATTTGGAGCTAATATCTTCAGTAAGGGATGTTTGGATCTGGGCATGCTGGTGCATCACTTCCGGGGCAGAGGCAGTAGCGGGCAGTGCTGGCGTATGCCTTTTATTCCAGCACTTGGGAGGCAGAGACGGGGGTATTTCTGTGAGTTTGAGGCCAGACTGGTCTACATAGGGAGTTCCAGGATAGCTAGAGCTGTCCAGGATAGAAAAGCCCTGTCTCAAAACAAAAACTGGAACAAAACCCACAAAAATCTTTGGCTTTTGCTTGAGGGATAGCCCCAACTGAGATGAGAGTAGAAACTTGTGAGCGATGGCTTTATATGGGTTTCGTTCTTTATGTCTCTACCTCGTCTCCGAGGCCTCTGTGCTCAGTCTTCATCAGCTGTCGCCTTTGCTTTGCTGTCGGTGTTCTGAGAGTGGGGGAAGCGGTGCGTAGTTCATTTGTAGTCTCTGGACTGACTTCTCTTTTTCTAGTCAGGGTGTCTTCCCTGTCCCCTACTTCATGTCCTAAGTTTACTTTTCAAGTAAAAGCAGTTTTCATTGATATTTTGATTATTGACTAATTCAAGAAAATCAATTATTGCTGGCAGTTGTAGTGTTTTTAATCTCAATACTTGGGAGGCAGAGGTACACGGATCTGTGTGATCTCGAGTCAGCCTAGACTTGATATGATTCCAGGACAGGCATGACTGTTTCACAAAGAAACCCTGTCTCAAAAACACAAAACAAAAAAAGACAAAAAGACTATTCTTCACTATTATATTTATATTGTGTATTCCTTTTTTGCTTCAGTAGTTTTACTGAATCTTTCTGGCTGTAGGGCTAGATAATTTTCTCGATTATCTAGGTTTTCTCTATTAAGCATGATTACTAAAATCAATTGTTTTGTTTTGTTTTGTTTTTTTGAGACGGTGCCCTGTCTGTCCTGAAACTTACCCTGTAGTCCATTCTGGCCTCGAAATCACTGTGATCTGCCTGCCTATGCCTTCCAAATGCTGGGGTTAAAGGCATGTACCACCACTGCCCTGTTCCTAAAATTAGTTTTTAAGTCATAAAAAATTCAATATATATTTCTTATCTATTTTTTCACTTTGATCTCTCTCACACACACACACACATATATATACCTTCTAACGTATGTGAAATTAATCTTTGTAGATGGTGTCAGGAGTTTATACTGAGGTATTTGAGTACCTCAGTCATGTACTGAGTTGGTCTTCTGATGGTGATGTGTACATATGAACGCTCATGAAAGGAATAGGTGAGGTTGGCTTTAGGTTTGGCAGTGACTGGAGAGTGCTATTGTACTTTCTCATATGACAAAGAAAGGCTAGAATCCAAATAGATTGATTTATTTCCTGAAACTTAGTACCATAAAAGTTTTTATCTTTTAGATATCTTTGCTTGAGTCTGCGCAAGAGCAGGCAGCCAACATCCCAATCTTAGAAGAACAGATTATAAATTTGGAAGCAGAAGTTTCAGCTCAAGATAAAGTTTTAAGGTAAATACACTTGTGTAGCTTTATTTAGTATTTCTCTGTGTTGTATCTTATTAAGTATTGTCCCTTACCCCCATTCCAGTGAATCTTCAGTGACCTAATAAAATCTTAACTCAGCATTAAATTCCTTTCAGTCAATTATAGCTACTCATAGCTGTAGCTTGCATTCAGAGTACAGGAATTAAAGATGGATTATTTTAAGATGAGGTGCTTATTTGCATAATTTTATTTAACATAGCATGAATTCAAATTGTTCTTAATAATAAAAACCCAGAGTCAGATTTAGGGGTCAATACTAAAAGATCAGAGAAGCAGAGCGGCAGACACCACAGAGTTCTTAACCTCTACCAGTGCTCAGAACAAAGAGCTGATCCTGTTTCCCCTCCTCAGACTGAATGCTATCTCTGTGAAACCTCGGACTTCATCTGTCTCTATGAATCTCCAGACTGCATCCAGAATGCATCTGAGCTCCTCTCTCCGCCCAGCCATATTGCTCCTGTCTCCTCCTCCCTAGTACTGAGATTAAAAGCATGGGATCTCAAGTTCTGGGATCACCTTTGTGTGAGCTCTGTTTCTCTTTTAGACAGATTCAATCTCATGTAGCCCAGGATGGCCTGAACTCACGGATTGTCTGCCTCTGTCTCCCGAGTGCTGGGATTAAAGGTGTGTGCTGTCACACCACCCAGCCTCTATGGCTAACTAGTGGCTTAGCGCTGCACTTTGATCTTTAGGCAAGCTTTGTTAGATTACAAACAAAACAGCACTACAATTTAATATGAATTACTTTATTTCTTACTTTGTAATGCAACAAAAACTCATTATTTCAGTATAGTTTAAGGACAAGAAATAGGGTATTTTGTCATTTATTCTTATCTTCTGCTTTGAATGTAATGTGTATTGAGCATCATGCTATATTTGTGTAATTCCTGTAGCGGGAGATCCCACAGAGCATTGTATCTGGCTTGAATTCCAGAGTGTTGGCACCCGAGCTTTGAACTGCTTGTGTGATGATGCTTCCTTTTGTTACTGTCACCTTTTGTCTGAAGTGTTTGATTCTTACCTGGGTTCTTCCTGAAGGCTTCAAAACCTTTACAAAACTTGTTTATGAGAGGACTTGGAAAACGAAGAGGTCTGGTGATTGAGAATTACTTGGGCATTTGGTTCCTTTAAACAACTCCAGAAAAGACTTGCTAAGAGGTGTAAATTGTACAGCATTTTAAAAACATCTTTAGAGAAGCAATGGGCAGTCAGTTCACCAGAAGCTGATTCCGCTGCTACTCCTAAGCCAAAATTCATCTTGGAGTGACCCTAATTTTTCCATGGACCCAAGAAAAACAGAACACTGACAGTTCTTACTACAGTTCTGGGACCAGCAGTATTAGCATTGTCTGGGAACTTGGTTGAGCCCTATCTCAAACTTACTAAACCACAAACCCAGAAATACGAAGCTCAAATAGACACACACACACCCCTTTGAAAAGATGAAGCTCAGATACACACACACCTTTTAAAAGATGAAGCTCAGACACATACACACAAACCCCTTTTAAAAGATGAAGCTCAGATACACACACCCACCCCTTTTAAAAGATGAAGCTCAGATACACACACACACCCCTTTTAAAAGATGAAGCTCAGGGCTGGAGAGATGGCTCAGAGGTTAGGAACACTGCCTGTTCTTTCAAAGGTCCTGAGTTCAATTCCCAGCAACCACATGGTGGCTCACAACCATCTGTAATAATATCTGGTGCAGAATACAGTATATATAATAAATAAATAAATCTTTAAAAAAAAAGATGAAGCTCAGATACACACACACCCCTTTTAAAAGATGAAGCTCAGATATGTGTGTGTGTGTGTGTGTGTGTGGTGGGTATGTGTATTTGATATATTTGGGCTTTTTTGTTTGTTGTTTTTGTTTTTTAAGATAGGGTTTCACTGTGTAGGCCTGGCTGTCCTAGAACTAGCTCTGTAGATCACTCTGGCCTCTAACATACCAGGACCTACCTGCCTCTGAGTGCTGGGATTAAAAGTGTGTGCCACCACTGCCTGGCTTTGTTTTTTGTTTTTTGTTTT
This sequence comes from Microtus pennsylvanicus, assembly GCF_037038515.1. Classification (NCBI taxonomy): domain Eukaryota; kingdom Metazoa; phylum Chordata; class Mammalia; order Rodentia; family Cricetidae; genus Microtus; species Microtus pennsylvanicus. The sequence continues at coordinate 895,573 of NC_134590.1, read as the reverse complement.
TTTTTTTTTAAGATACAAGATTTTCTGTGTAGCTCTGACTGTCCTGGAACTTTCTATATAAACCAGGCTGTCCTTGAACTCAGATATCCTGCTACCTCTGCCTCCAGTGTTCTTTGTTTAAAGGCATGTACCACCATGTTCAGCTAAATTTTAGTAAGTATCATAGGTGATTCTAATGTATAAGCTTTTCCGTTTTAAAACTTTCTTTGTAATACATACATTAAATTTAATGTATTTTTGGTTTTGTGAATTTTTTCTGATTAGTTTTTTTTTAATTCTTTGAGAATTTCATGTGGTGTATTTTGATCATCTTCATCCACCTTTTCCAGTTCTTTCCTGATTCGCCCTTCCCTCCCTATGCATGCAACTTTGTGTGTGTACACAAGGTCATTCACTTACCTGCTCCCCCTACTCTTGGCCAACTACTCTTAGATACTGGGCCTGTCCTGGAGTTTGGTTGATATACCAGAGTTTATACCATTAAAGAAAAATTATTCTCCTTTCAGAAGCTATCAAGTGCTAATAGCTCCTCAGTTATGGGTAGGACTTTGTACTCTCTTCCTTTTTCCGTTCGGAATTTCATGACTTGAGGTTATAGAGGTCTTGTGTATGTTCTCATAATTGTTGTGATGTATCTTCCCTGTTATTTCTAGAATACACTGTCTTCCTTAAAGTCACACACTCTTAAAATCTTAAAAATCTTTCAGCTTGTTTTCTTTTCCAGTAACGATAAACTTTCCGTTGAGTGGTAGCTAGATTTCTCCATGTTCAGCAGTAGGATATTCCCATCAGATTCTGGAGGGTGACTAAGAACAGTGGCAGTACCCTGTAATCTTTGGGGTTCCATGAGCTTATTGGCCAATAATTCAAAAAGAGGTAACCTGTTACTGGTATGGGGAGCTGGTACCTTTTTTTGGGGGGGGAGAGTATGGTATCTACTTAGGGAACTCCCTTCCCCATCATAGGATATGTATATATTTTAGGAAGTTTCTACAGTAGTATGTTTCCATATGGCTTTCTCAAAAGGCCTGTAGTGTCATCCATCCCTGCCATCTCCCATGCCATTTAATACTTCCTGTCTTATTTTTTCACTTTCCCTGTTATAACACTTTATTTCCCCTCTCTTTAAAGATCTTTCCTGTGTACCCTTATAACCTCTATGGGTTTAAGAGACAAAGTCTTGCTATGTTGGCCAGGCTGGTCCTGAATCTTTGGGCTTAAGTCATTCTAATGCCTCAATATCTTAAGTGTTTGGACTAAAGGCATACATCATTGTATCTGGCTTGATTTCTATATCACATGTAATAGTTACTTGTAATTGAGTATTTCTTTTTAAAAGTGTTTTTGTTACATTTATTTCTTCACTGGGGGTGGGCGGTGGTGTGAGCATGTCATGGCACACATGCAAAGGTTAGGGAGTTACTTTACTAATACCATGTGGGTTCCAGGGCTTGAACTCAAGTCATCAGCCTTAGTGTCAAGCACCTTTACCTCTTAGCAGTCTTTCTGGCATTTGTTTGCATGTTAAGATAGTGTGTCATTGTGCAGGGCAGGCTTGCCTTCCTGTCTCCTAGGTGCTGGTATTAAACGTGTTCTGTGGTTTTGGTTCCTGTCCTGGAACTAGCTCTTGTAGACCAGGCTGGTCTCGAACTCACAGAGATCTGCCTGCCTCTGCCTCACTATTTCTTGTATTCTTATTTACTCTAATTATTTTATGTGTATATGTATTTTGTCTGTACATAAGTCTGTGAACCATGTGCATACCTGCTGCTCATGGAGGCCAGTAGAGGGTGGGTGTTAGATTCTTTGGACCTGGAGTTATAGGTGCTAGGAATAGAACCTTGGTCCCCTGGAAAAGCAGCAAGTTTTCTTTCTTTTTTTTTTTTTTGGTTTTTCGAGACAGGGTTTCTCTGTAGCTTTGGTGCCTGTCCAGCAGCAAGTTTTCTTTTTTTTTTAATTTTTTTTTTTAAATTTATTTATTATGTATACAATATTCTGTCTGTGTGTATGCCTGCTGGCCAGAAGAGGGCAGCAAGTTTTCTTAACCACTAAGCCATCTCTCTCTGCCACTGTTATTCTAGTAATTTTTCATTGTGATCATTCTCAATATTCTAGGTAACTAAATTATAATTACCAGCAAATAACAAAAATTTTCCTGCTCAGAATTTGTACTTCTTTCTACTTTTCCATTTTTGTGTTTTTCATTGGGTAGAACAGTTAAAGATATCTTTGGTTGTAGAAATGATATCAATTATATTTGCTTTGTTTCTGAAGTATATAGTAGTGCTTCTAGTTTGCATGAACTATGTTTGCTTTTGTAAAGACTGCTAAGGATGACTTTAATTCCTGACCCTTTTCCTCTTAAATGCTGTAAATATGAGCGTGTTCCACCATGCTCAATTGTTGGCTGTGAAATCTGGTGTGGACTTTTACTTTATGTGGGTTTTTCATTTGATCAAAGTATTCTTTTATGCCATATATATAGTCTTCCATTGATTATAGTGCAGTATTATTTGTATTTTAATAAATCTTGCCTGAAGACGAGAGGCAAAGCTAAAGCCACCAGAGATCAGGCAATGGTAACACACACCTTCAATCCCAGGAAGACAGAGACTGGTGGATCTCTGAGTTCAAGGCCACCCTAGGCTACACAAGATGGTTGCAGAAACACGTTGAGGTGGTGGTGCCTCACACCTTCCTTTACTCCCAGCACCAGAGGGAATGTAAAATGGGAGGCGAGAGAGGCTTAGTGTGCGGTTGCCCAGCTTTGATAGAGGTAAGACTTTTCTAGTGGCTTAGCTGCCTTGCTTTTCTGTTCTTCAGGCGAGATTTATTTGTTCAAATACAAATGATCCACCACTGTACTTGATGACTCATGGACACGTGCTGTTCCTCTTATATTGTCTTTTGCATTCCTATTGTCACATTATTGTATTTCTCCAATATCACTGTCATAGTTCTTAAGTTTTTTCTCTATTTATAGAGAAGCAGAAGATAAATTAGAGCAGAGTCAGAAAATGGTGATTGAAAAGGAACAGAGTTTACAAGAGGCCAAAGAGGAATGTATAAGATTGAAGGTGGACTTACTTGAACAAAGTAAACAAGGAAAAAGGTATGTGAGATTTTCTTCCTTGTTTTGTAACTCTGAGTTGAACCTGTGCATTCTGTACAACAGCTGTACCACTGAGCCATATCTCCTTTTAAAACAAATAACTTATATTTGAGATAGGTTGTTGCCATGTAATCTTGGCTGGCCTGGAACTTACAGGGTTGCCCAGGCTGGCCTCCGATTTGCTGTGGTCCTCCTGCCTCTCCTTTTCTGTTGTTTTTTTGAGATAGGGTTTCTGTGTAGCCCTGGCTGTCCTGGAACTCATTCTGTAGTCCAGGCTGGCCTTTAACCGAGAGATTCACTTCCTGAGTGCTGGGATCAAAGGTGTGCGTCACCAGATGACCACCTCAGTTTCCTCAGGGCTGGTGTTGCAGATGTTCTAGCGGGTTTGCCTAGTCATCCTGCCTGACTGTAAGGGAAATTCTGAAGTGAAAATATTTTAGACATTTGACAGTAGAATAAATCCTTTTATGTCCATTTTTATTAATATTTTCCAAGTACAAGTTTCATTACATTTTTTAAAATTTATTTATTTATTATATTATGTGTATAGCATTCCTTCCACGTGTGCCTGCAAGCCAGAAGGGGGCGCCAGGTCTCATTATAGATGGCTGTGAGCCACCATGTGGATGCTGGGAATTGAACTCAGGACCTCTGGAAGAGCAGTCAGTGCTCTTAACCTCTGAGCCATCTCTCCAGCCCTTATTACGTTTTTTATATATTTGTGTGTATGTATGTGTGTGGTCACATACATGCCAATAATGTGTTTGGAAGTCATAGGACTACTTACAGCAGTCAGTTTTCTCCTGTTATCATATGAGTCCCAGAGATTGAACTCCAGACCGTAGGCTTAGTGGTAAGTGCCTTTGCCTTCTGAGTCTTCTCTTTGGCCTTCCTTAAAATGTTCATGTGTTGATTTTGTTACTGGTATTCTAGACTAGGATTAATTTTTTGTATATTTGTAACGATTATTAATATAATTTATATCAATTATCACTATGTTATATATTATATAAACTAATATATAAATTAAATTATATATTTATAATATTTATAAATTATATTGTGTTTAACACATAATATAATTGTGAAATTAAATTGTGTTAACTTCAAACCAGTAAGTTAATTTTCTGTACTTATTTCTTCTAAATAAAATACTGCATACACTCTAAAATTTCAATTTTAATAATAAAGAAAATAATAATAATAATAATAAGAAAATAAGAATAATAAGAAAAGTCAATTCATGAGCAAGTGATTAGTCCACTTCAGAAATATATGAATAACAAAAATTTTTTGTTTTCTATATATTGTCTTTTGAGATGAGGCTTTGTAATTAGTCCCAACAAAGGAACTATAAACTTTTATTTATTAATTTATCTAACACAAGGTATTTGGTTGCCATCTTTCATCTCTTTCATCTTTTTTGTTTGTTTATTTTTAGCTGTCTGTTCTTTTCTTTCTTTTTTGGCGGGGGGAGTTTAAAACAGGGGTTCTCTGTGTAACAGCTTTGGAACTCACTCTGTAGACCAGGCTGGTCTCAAACTCACAGAGATCAGCCGGTCTTTACCTCCCGAGTGCTGGGATTGAAGGCATGCACCACCATTGCCTGACTGTTATTTCTTATTTCACACACAGATTATTTTTCTTATTTGCCGATGCCCTTTACCTCATCCAGTACTCAGAACACATTGCTTTATATTTCTGCTTTTTTGTTTTATTTCAAAAATACGTTTTTAGAAACACATGTTCCAACAGTTGCATTGCACGTCATCATGTGACTCAGTCACGTTTCATTTATCTTCCTCTTGTTGAACATTCGCTGTTTTCCCAGGATTAATAAGACTCTGTATGTCTCTCATTTCATATATGTAACTTTTTTTTTTTTTGAGACAGGGTTTCTCTGTAGCTTTGGTGCCTGTCCCGGAACTAGCTCTTGTAGACCAGGCTGGCCTCGAACTTCCAGAGATCTGCCTGCCTCTGCCTCTCAAGTGCTGGGATTAAAGGCGTGCGCCACCAACACCCAGCTCATATAGGTAACTTCTAAGAAATAGAATCTCTGAATCAAAGGACAATGTTTTAAGACTTTTAAGAAAATAAATATACCAAATTGCCCTTCAGAAAATTGTGTTTGTCTTTTACTTTTTTAATTAATTAAAAAAATTTAAATTTATTATTTTGCATCCTGACTGCAGCCTCTCCTTTCTCCTCTCCTCCCTTTCCTTCTCCCCACCTCCCTTCTTCTCCCTCCTCAATCCCCCTCTGTATTCTCTCAGAAAGGGGCAGGCCTTCAGTGGGCATCAGCAAAGCCTATCAAGCTACAGTAAGACCAAGACTGGACAAGGAGATCCAGCATGAAGGATAGGTTCCTAAAGCCAGCCCTGCTCCGATTGCCACGACTCTTACAAATAGACCAAGCTACACACTGTCGAATGTCTAGAGGACCTAGGTCAGTCCCATGAGCCAGGCCAGCCATTTCTATAGGTTTTCTTCCAGTGTCCCTGACCCCACTCCTGGATCCTACATTGCCTCCCTCAGCTGCCGAAAGAAAACTAAAACAAACACAGGATTTAATAGTGCCTGGGCTCTCAGAGAAATATTCCAAAAAAAGAATAAGAAATTCCTTTAAAGTAATATTCATAGCCCAAAAAAACGTAACAAAGCATAAAGCATTCACAAAGGAAAAGGTTTGATTAATAGAAGCCTGCCCCATCGCCATATTGCTTAAAGCAGTGCCACAGTATAGTTTGAGGAATAGAAAGACGAATACAAATAACTAGTTTGGCTCACTGATCAATACAAGGGGGTTCCTTACCGGACTTCACACAGTGCTTTCTGCTTGATTGGGACTCACCAGGAGGCTCATCAAGAGAACGATAGGTGTCATTCTCAGGCTCATCACAGGATCCTTTCCCATCATTTCCCACAGCCCGGACATATCGCTCTGGTACCCAAATGGGCTTGTCCGTTCCTGGAGGAAAAACACAAACAGCTCCTCTCACCCTAGTCAACAGGGGCGTGGGCTCCTTCCATTGTCCTGTAAGAAGGTCTTTCCATCGTACCTATCCCAAAGACTGAGAACTTTGGGAATCAACACTAATTGTGCTATCCGCTCACCTTGAGGAATTACTACCACCTCCTCTTGGACAGATGTCATAACCTTAATCTCCTCTTGATAGTCTGCATCTACTCTCCAGGATGCATTTGGATCCCCTTTAAAAGGGCACTGCTTCTGCCTAATATAAGTCCCATGGTACCCGGTGGTAAGGGCCCATATACTCCTAGGGAGTGCTTGCACTCCCATTTGTGGAGTTAAGACTGCTCTGGCTGAGGCACAGAGGTCCAATCCTGAGCTCCCTGGTGTGGCTCCTACAAGGTTTGCAATGCGAAAGGATTTCTCTGCGGAAGGAACTGGACATGGCCTCTGCTGGGGTACCGTCCCTGTGGTCCCACCGTCATTGCTCCATACACTGAGGTTTTGGGGCCCTGGAGCAGGGCCCTCTGCTAGTTTCCCTGCTGTTGATTAATGGTACGTGGCAGAGGTTTCCCATCTATATCTGTTTTAGAGAAACAGTCTTTAGCCCAATGTGCTCCCCTTCTGCATCTAGGGCACAAGCCAGGTTTCCTCCTTCCCTTCATTATCAGCTGTGGGCATTCCTTTCGAAAATGATCAGGAGTTCCGCAGTTAAAACAATTACAGCCTCTGGCCCTCTCTCCCAGTGCTCTTATGTTTCTCCGAGGTTGAATAGCTGCTGGTATAACCTGGCCTTGAATGAAATTCCCATCTATATCTCTGCATATCCTGATAGATTCATTTAAACTCTTTGTTTTATGAGGGCGTAATGCTTCCTTACAATATCTATTGGAATTTTCAAATACAAGTTGTTTTATCATAGGCATGGCTGTTGTCTCATCTCCAAACCATCTACCTGCTCTTGTAACAGTCTATCTATGTAATCTTGGAATGGTTCAGACTGTCCTTGTAGAACTTTTGTTAACTGATCCCCAGCTGCTTTGTTAGGCAGGGCCTTCCACGCTTTAGTGGCAGCTGCAGCTATTTGGGCGAATACTCCTGGATCATAAAGAATTTGTTGCTGCAAATTGGCATAAGCCCTAGCCCCTGTTAACATATCTAAATTACATTGAGCTTGACCCGCTAGAGCATTTAACTGGGCCGTTTGCTTACAATTTTCCTGATATTCTCCTCGCCATAGGAGATAATCTCCCCCACATAAGACAGCACGACATAATTGCTGTCAATCACTGGTGTTAAATTCATAGCAGAGAAAGATTCTACCATGGCCAACATGAAGGGCGCTTGAGCCCCATATACAGCTGCAGCTTCCTTTAATTGTTTCATTTCTTTAAATTGTATTGCTAAATGTTGGCGAATTATTTGCCCTGGGTTGTTGGTGTCTGGCACCTCCATCACCGGTGCAACCATGTGTACAGGACGGAAACAAACTCCCTTGTTTTGTTCAGTGCCAGAGCCCCTACTCAGCTGAGACCACCAACCTGGTCTGGGGCCGAGGGAGTTGGGTGTGAATTTTTTTCTTACTTTATGTTTTCTCAGTTTTCTTAAGAGATTTCTTATTTCCTTACATATGATCTCCTCCTCTTCTTCTGATGAATCCTCCTCACTGTCCTCTACAAACTCTGAATCATCAAACTCCTCCCTATCGACTGACTCTTTTCTGAACAAAGAAAAGATACCTCCCATCTTTACTCCTCAATACGTCCCTGTCGGCCAGGAACGACGCTGTCTGCTTACCTCTCTCTGCAGGGCTTCCAAGGGCGGTCTCTCAGTGTTCCCTTTCCCAGTATCTCGGAGGGACCTCCAATTGCCGTGCACTGCGGCCCCCCCTCCCCCTCTGCGCTCTATGCGCTAGAACCCAGTTCGCGAGCTTCGGGCAAGGGGCTGGAGGTTGAGAATACACATGCAGAGACAGACCGACACACAGACCTTCAAACACTGGTACCAAAAGCCCATCTTTAATAGCACCATGGAGGCTTAAATACCCAACAGTCAATGGCCAACAGGTGAAAATCCCATCCTCTGATCCTCTAAGCTAGGCACAGCTTTTAGTAACTTCAATTAGAAGGCTCTAGACAGGGAAGAGCAGCTGAAGGCCAGGACTTAATTGGTCTCAACACTCAGCTCAGCAGGATTCCCCGAGCTTGTCCCAATGTTTGCTGTGGTCTCTGAACCATCAAACCATCAGTCACTGCATCTAAGGTTCTGCTGTAGTCACCAATCCCATCACAGGGGATGGCCCATTCAGGCTATTCGTCCACTGTGCTGGGGTCATCCTTGTAGACTTGTAGAAGTTTCCCTTGCATCAGGCTTCCTCCAAACTGTAAAGAACCCCCCCCCCCCCAACCTCCCTATTTTGTTTTTCAAGACAGGGTTTCTCTGTAGCTTTGGAGGCTGTCCTTGGAACTTGCTCTGTAGTCCAGGCTGGCTTCAAACTCACAGAGATCTGCCTGCCTCTGCCTCCCAAGTGCTGGGATTAAAGGCATGCGCCATCACTGCCAGGCATAAAGCCCCCCTTTCCATTCATCTCAGCACTCTCCCCTTCTTATCCCCCAACCGTATTCCTCAAGTTCCCATGCCCACCTGCTCCCAGTCCAACCAGGAGATGGCTTCCCTTTCCTGGGAGACCCATGCCTCCCTTCCTTGGCCCCTCCTTGTTACCTAGCCTCTCTCTCTGTGTGCACAGATGCAGAAATTATCTTTTACTTTGCAGTTAATATCTATTTTTGAGTGGGTGCGTCCAATGTTTATCTTTCCGAGTCTGGGTTACCTCACTCAGGATGATTTTTTTTCTCATTCTGTCTATTCGCTTTCAAATTTGTTGATGATGGGATTACAGATCTAAGGCACTAAGCCTTGCTGGAATGAATGATCAACTTCAAATACTAATAAATTTTTACATTAATAAATAACACTTTTGAGTTCAAATCAATGAAATTTATTGCAACTATTAGGGAGTTTTTGTTTGACTTTATTTTCTTTGTTGGGCTTGGATTCAGTGCCTTGTGAATTTTAAGCAAGCACTGTACCAACTGAGTTGCATCTGTAGTCTATTGCAACTTTTATATAGGATTAAATCATAATCTACATGTGAAAACCTTTTATTTAATGTGCATGAGCAGTATGCCTGCCTATGTGTATGTACACTACATGTGTGCCTGGTACCCATGAAAGTCAAAATAAGCCATGAGATTACCTGAAACTGGAGGTGTTGGTGGTTGTGAGCTGCCATGTGGGTGATGGGAACTGAAACTGGACCCTTTGAAGACCAGCAAGTGCTCTTAACTGTTGATCTGTTATTCTAGCCTCATAATCTATATTTTTATGTTTGACAATAAAATGTCTTGTAGATTTATATTATGGCATATATTGTATTATAAAGAAAGTGACCTTAGCTGCCCAGGAGCCTGAGGAGGTCCATGAGTTTAAGACTTAGCTGAGCTACAGTGAGTTCACCTTCAGCCTTTCAACTTAGCCCTTGTTTTAAAAGAAAGTAGTTTAAAGCGTGCTGGTGATACACCTCAGAACATCACCACATTGTAGGTTCAGTCCTCAGTGTCACAAGCAAAGAAACAATCACGTAAATGAATAGGTAACTTTGTCTTCAATAGGCTAAGTATTTGCTTTCATACGCAGTTAAGACTCCTAAAGACTACTCCAAACATATATAAAAGTTATTTTTTCATGTAAATAGGTTTGGAAGAAATTTTTTACAGCAATATTTGTTATTTGTTAGACAGTATTTTGTAACAAAAAATGTTTAAACTTGGGCGTCAGCTAATTTTACCTCTCATTGTCTTTGTTATCTTGGAAAATCATTTAATTTTTAAAACTTCAGCTTTTCATATCTGTAGTTAGACTTTCTTGTCAGACTTTCTTTGGACCACCAGCCCCCAACTAATGATGGAGACTTAGTATTAATTATGAAAACTTTGTCTTTAGCTTAGGCTTGTCCCACTACGTCTTATAACTAACATTAGCCTGTTTCTATTCATCTATGTTTTGCCATATGGCTCTTTACATCCTCTCCATTCTGTAAGTCTGATTCCCTCCATGTCTTGCTGACTTTTTCTGCCACGCCAGATTCTAACCTTGAGTTCCTCTCTCTGCCTGGAAGCCCTGCCTTTTGTCCCCTGCCTAGCTATTGGCAATTTAGCTAAACCAGTTATTATTATTGCCAATTTATTAAACCAATCAAGTGCCTTAGGCAACACATCTTTCCACAATTTGTGCAAATATCCTGTAACACATCTTTTAAGTTGATACTTCCTTGGTATGCATGAGAAAAAGACATGTTAGATGCCTATTATATAATTAAGTACTAACAAATATTAATTATTGTATATGTTATGCAGTTTAATGTCTTAGTTATGGTTTTTATTGCCGTGAAGAGACACTATGACCATGGCAATCCTTATAAAGGAAGACATTTAGTTCAGTAGCTTACTGTTTAGAAGGTCAGTTCATGATCATCATGGTGGGTCATGGTGGCATGCAGGCAGACATGGTGCTGGATGGAGAAGCAGCTCAGAGTTTTAGACCTTGCACGGGCAACAGGAAATAATCTGTCTCACTGCATAGCTTTGAGCATATATGAGACTTCAAAGCCCACCTTCAAAGTGACACTTCCTCCAGCAAGACCATACTTCTTTTTTTTTTTTTTTTTTTTTTTTTTTTTAAAGATTTATTTATTAATTATGTATACAGCATTCTACTTGCATGTGTCCCTGCAGGCCAGAAGAGGGCACCAGATCTCATTACAGATGGTTATGAGCCATCATGTGGTTGCCGGGAATTGAACTCAGAACCTCTGGAAGAACAGTCAGTGCTCTTAACCTCTGAGCCATCTCTCCAGCCCCAAGACCATACTTCTTAATACCCCCTTTGGAGGCCACTTTCAAACTACTATAGGTGTGATTTAATTATAAAAAACATTCTTATATGGGGATAATATTAATTAATGAAACTTAGTGCTCTCAGCTAACTGAGAAATGTAAGAAAAATCAGGCTCACCCAGGAGGTAAGGAACAAGGTCTAGTTTAAATACTGCATGGTGGTGGTCAGTTTTGTTGTTCAGTTTTTTTTTCATTTTATTTATTTTTTTTATTAAAAATTTCCGCCTTCTCCCCGCCTCCCTTTTCCCTCCCCCCTCCCCTCCCCCACTCCCCTCCTCCTCCCTCTCTAATCCGAAGAGCAGTCAGGGTTCCCTGCCCTGAGGGAAGTCCAAGGTCCTCCCCCCCCCTTCATCCAGGTCTAGGAAGGTGAGCATCCAAACAGGCTAGGCTCCCACAAAGCCAGTACATGCAGTAGGATCAGAACCCAGTGCCATTGTCCTTGGCTTCTCAGCAGCCCTCTGTTGTTCATTTTTATGTTAGTAAAAATTACTGGATTTGTTTATGTTTTGAAACTCTGGATGTCCCAGAACGTAATATGTAGACTAGGCTGGCTCCAAACTGAAAGAAATCTGCCTGTTTCTGTCTCCTGAGAGTTAGTGTTGTTACTGTTGCTTGTTTTTGTCTTTTAAGTACCTTTTAAAAACTAACTTAAGCCGGGCGGTGGTGGCGCACGCCTTTAATCCCAGCACTCGGGAGGCAGAGGCAGGTGGATCTCTGTGAGTTCGAGACCAGCCTGGTCTACTTCCAGGACAGGCTCCAAAACCACAGAGAAACCCTGTCTCGAAAAACCAAAAAAAAAAAAAAAAAAAAACAAAAAAAAAAACCTAACTTAATCTTTGCATGGGTCATAGACTTGGTATCTAATATTCTATGCCATAGGTTGAGTATGGAAGACTTAGAATTTATTTTTCAGTGTCAGAGTGCTCCCATGGTCTGTGGAATTGCTTATGTGTAGGAACTTATGTATGATCCCGAGTTGATAAGCACTTCATGCTATATTTCATTTATTTTGCCAGAGTGAGAAAGTTATTGTTGTGAAATCAGCCATCCTTTCACAGTAAAACCTTCTACTCTTTTAAGTTTAAAAAAAGGAAATTTCTTCTGGGCCTGGAAAGATGATTCAGTTGGTAAACATGAGGACCTGAGTTTGGATTTCCAGTACCCACTAGGCCCTGCAGCCTGCATACATAGATCTGTAGTCTCAGCACTGGGGAGATGGACACAGGTGGAGTCTTGGAACTCGTTGACTAGCCAGCCAGGTAAAAACAGTGATACCCAGGTTTATTGAAGGGACCCTGTCCCAAAAAACGGAGTGGAGAACCATTGAGGAAGAAACTTGATGTTGACCTATGGCCTCCAAATTCATGTTCAAACACATGGGCATGTAACCATGTACACATGTGTACACATATGCAGTGACATATATACCACATATGCTCATACGTATATACAACATATACTCATATGGCCTGCACACGCATGCACACAAATTTGCTTAAAGATTAACTTCTCAATATAGAGATTTTCTTACTTTTTTAAAATTTCTTTTTAAACTTTAGAGCTGAACGACAAAGAAATGAAGCGCTGTATAACGCGGAAGAGCTGAGCAAAGCTTTCCAGCAATATAAAGAAAAAGTGGCTGAAAAACTGGAAAAGGTGAGAGAACTGTTTGCTCAAACTCAGTGTCTTGAATTACTGTCCATATCTAAAATTAGATTATGTATTACATAGGATGTTTTTATTTATGGAATAACAATTTTTAAAAAATATTTATTTTAGTTCATATGTATGGGTTTTTGTATGCATATCACATGTATGCTTTCCAGAATAGTGTGTCAAAGCCCCTGGCCTTGAAGTTACAGATGTTTGTGAGCAATCATGGAGGTGCTGGGAATTGATCTTGGGTCCTCTGCAAGAACAGCAAGTGATCTTAACTCCTGAGCTATCTCTCCAGCCCTGGAATATACTTTTAAAGATTTTTTTCATAATAAAGTAATTGAAATAAAACCTTTATTTCAAATTTATTTTAATTTTGTGGTTTTTTAAAATCATCATAATTTTTTAAATTACATGTCTTTTTGGAAGGGGGGGCTATATACATGAATGTAATGCTCATATAGACCAGAAGGAAGTGTTGGATCCCCTGGTGCTCAAGATATAGGAAGCTGTCAGCTGACTGATGTTGGTGCTGGGACCTGAACTTGGGTCCTCTACAGTTCATGCTCTTAACCACTGAGTTATCTCTCCAGTCCTTATGTTACAGATAGGCCTTGTGATGTTGTCCAGACTCGTCCAAATTCAAATTCAAGGTCCTACTGACTCAGCATCCAAAGTATCTGGGATTATAGCTATTTGGAACATTATGTCTAACAACATAAAAAGTTTGAAAATATTGGTTAAGGAAGATGTTCACCAGCATCTTTACTCCTAGGAGATACTAGTTAAGGAAGATGCTCACCAGTGTCTTTACTCCTAGGAGAAACCTTTACTGAAGGACTAGGAGAGCAGGTACAAGAAATAGAAAAAGTTAGAGAAGGAAGGAGTGAGCAGAGGTTGGAGCTAGAGAAGCAGAACCAGGAAATTCATTCCCATTTTTACTGAAAATGGAGACAGAGATAATTGTTCAACCTTTTTACTGCTCTCTTGATCTACTGTCATAGGAGGGACTTACTCTGCCTCTCAGAAGGGACATCTTTTCATCTGATCCTATACAGAAATGCAATGATTTAATTATCAATTTAATATCTTTAAATAATACAGTATCATATACTATAAGCCTATATTATAAACCTATATCAAAAAAGACCACAGGTTGGATATTCAGGTATTGAGCTCAGAACAGAGGTCTGATGAAGTGATGTTGATAAGAGAGACTTCTACTTTGAGATTATAATATAAGCAAAGGAATATAATGGTTCTGTTAAAAGAAACAAGGTCAGAGAACAAATTCTTTAGGGAAAGTGTTAGAATAAGAAGTTACTAGCTGGGTGTAATGCACACGTCTTTAATCCCTGTACTTGGGAGGCAGAGGCAGGCAAATCTCTGTGAGTGAGGCCAGACTGGTCTACAAAGAGTTTCAAGACAGCCAGGGCTGTGTCACAGAGAAATCTTCTCTTGGGAAACTAAAACCCAAACCAAAACAAAAAAACAGAAAAGTTACTACTGAGTATGGTTACCTTTTATTAGTTGTTTAATTGTAATTACAATTAATTATTTTATATATGGAGCTAGAGCTCGAGTTCAGTGGTAGAACACTTGCCTATTATGTATCAGGCTCTAGGTTCAATGACTAGTATTGCAAAAAGAAGAAAAATAAAGAAAAGAATCATTGTAGACAGAAGTTTCTGTCTCACCTGGTCCCACAGCCATCCAGTCCCAAAGAAACACAGAGGTTATATCAACTATAACCTGTTTGGCCTATTAACGTCGGCTTATTATTGACTAGCTCTTACAGCTTAAATTAACCCATAATTCTTGTCTGTGTTTAGTCATGTGGCTTGGTACCTTTTCTTAGTATGGCATTCTCACCTCACTTCTGCATCTAGAGGGTGAGTGCATCTCTGCCTTTTTCTTCCCAGAACTTTCCTAGTCTGGTTGCCCCACCTATACTTCCTGCCTGGCTACTGATCAATCAACATTTTATTAAACAAATACAAGTGACAAACCTTTAACAGTATACAAGAACAGTATCCCACAGCGTTCCCCATTTTTCTTTTCAAAACAAGAACCCTGAATCTAATCTCCTTTTTTTTAACATTTTTCCTGACCATTATCCATAACAATTTGTAGCCAACATGCTAAACAAAGACAAACGTCCATAATCCATTTTTTGGAAATGTAGGTGTAGTTTTCTAGGCTACTTCTTGTGTAATGGGGATTCTGGTAATCTTATAGGGAGCCAAAGAAAATTTAGAATTATGGTCAAGTCTTGACTGGAGTATTCTGTGAGACTGGATCATCTCAGCCAACAGCCTTGAAGCTGTTCTGGATATAGAACTCAGAGGAAACTGCAACAGATGTCCTCTGAGACGTTGGATCATCTGGGCCATCTGTTCCCATTGGAGATTTTTCAGGGGGTTTTTCTTGATCAAACCTGATTTTTTTAAACCCAGAATGAATCCACAGCCTCTCATTTCCTGTGGAAATAAAAGTAGACCCTCTTTCCTAAAGTAACATATCTTTTGACTTAAATTTTGAAGTCAAGATATTTTTAAAGTGTATATGTTGGTTTAATCCAGCAGCATTTATAATCAAATGTCTTTTAGCAGTTGTTGCTCCTTTCTTAGCAGTCACAATGCAAAGACAACACAATAGCATACAGTATCCATCCAGACTCTCTGTGTATTTTCCATCTTTATGTGGCTTTTTTTTACTCTATTTCTCTTGTTCTTGAGGACTTTCTCTATTGTTTTTCTTTTCTCTCCCAAACCTACATATATTTTTAAACACACTATAAACTGTTTAGAGTTTTTTTTTCCATCTGAATCTATCTTTACTGCATGTCTCTATCTTTTTCTGGCCACATGAGTCTTTCTGCTAAGCAGCATGGCTAGGATTAAAGCAGCAGCTTTGGCAGCTGGCTCCACTCCATCCCTTAGCTTTTTGAGAGTCTAGCTTCATGGTGGAAGTACTGGTGGGAGCCATATTTGTTGCCACAACTCTGTGGAGTTTCAAGGTCTATGTCACCACCAAAAAGCTTGATGCCAGCTGCTCATAAACACCATTTAAGTGTTTGATGGAAGAGCCTCTTAAAAGAGCTACGAGGTTTTTGCCTCTAATGTTGAGTCATGAAGCCTCTCTTAAAGGAGCCGCACCTCTGTTTGCCTTTAGCAAACAAGCCCACCTAAGACAGTGCTGCTACCAAGAAGCCTTGCTTGATTCTTTTGTGTTTAGAATCCCCTCCTAAACTCTCTCAGGATTTATGTGGATATAGTTGCCAAACACTGGATGCTATCTTAGACAGAAGTTTCTGTCCTGCCCAGTGCTGCAGCAATTTAGTCTCAAAGAAACACTAGACATATTAATTATAACCTGTTTGACCTATTAGCTCAGGCTTATTATTAATTAGCTCTTAAAACTTAAATTAACCCATAATTCTTTTCTGTTTAGCCACATGGCTTGGCATCTTTTCTTAGTAAGGCATACTCATCTTGCTTCTTCTGCATCTTACGGGTGACTCTGTCTCTGTCTTTCCTCTTTCTAGAATTTTAGTCTGGTTGCCCCACCTATACTTCCTGCCTAGCTACTGGCCAATCAGCATTTTATTAAACAAATATGAGTGACAAATCTTTACAGTATAAGAGCATTATCTCACAGCAAATCATCATGAAATTTGCAAGCAAATGGATGGAACTAGAAAAAAAACATCCTGAGTGAGGTAACCCAGATTCAGAAAGACAAACATGGTATGTACTCACTCATAAGTGGATAGAAGAAATAAAGCAAAGGACAGTCAGATTACAACCCATAGCTTCAGAGAATTGAGAGCATGAGGGAGGGTGGATGGTAGAAGGGAAGTGGGAAAAAAGATAATAGCTTGATAAAAACAAGAAAAAAGAAAAAGACAGTTGTTTGGGGCTGGAGAGATGGCTCAACGGTTAAGAACACTGACTGTTCTTCAAGAGGACCCAGGTCCAATTCCCAGCAACCACATGGCGACTACAAGTGTAACCCCAGCTCCAGTCCTTGTACACAGACACACATACAGGCAAACACCAATGTGTACACAATAAAAGTAAATTTAAAAAGTTACATATCAAACTAAGTGCTAGTCTTTGGGAAATTTAGTAATGCTTACTATAAAAAGTTCACAGTCTACTAACTTATGTAGAAACATGTATTAGTATTTTGGAATAATGTAATATAAATGTTAGGTGTAGTTGGAGTCATGAAAGGGGTCTTTGGGGAAACTCAGAAGGCTTTATGAAGTGGGTGATGCTAGATGTTTGAGCTTCTGGGTATCTCAATGATAACTATGTATTATGGACCAGTGTAAAGCTGAGAAGATAGTAAAATACATGTTCTGAAATGCACATTTACATCTGAAACTGTATGGAAGTGGTGAGATTCAAGTCAAACATATTGTGAGATACCAAGCAAGAGTCCTTGAAGATGACATATCTGAACTGGTGAGATAGCTCAGTGGACAACGACAATTAGTGTCAGGAACCAACATCAAGATGAAAGGAGAGAACCAAGTCCCCAAAGTTGTCCTCTGGCTACACATGCACATCCCTACGTGCATTCATTGTGTGTACACATATAATAATATTTCTTAAAAGTTAGATGATTAATCTGAGTAGATCGGAGTAAGAGATATGAAAGCCAGGGAATAGATGAGATGACTTGAATATGTTAGAATATGATAGTAAAAAAGAGAGAAGTATTGTTGAGCTGAGTGATAGTGACATGTCTTTAATCCCAGCATTTGGGAGGCAGAGGCAGAATCTCTGTGAATTCCTGGTCTGCAGAGTGAGTTCCAGGAAAGCCTAGGGTACACAGAGGAACAAAGTTAAAAAAGTTTTCCATAGGAAGTTGAAGGGTTTTGTACTGCATGTTTTTGGTGTGATGAAGACGCTGCTAAGATGATTTGAATGGCGTATCTGGTGAGTTATGGGAGGGAGTTTAGAAATGTAGGGTGAGTGCATCTCATAACAAAACTGTAAGGAGAGGGAAAGTAGCCAAAGTTTTCAAAGGTATGTGCAAAAAGACAAAAGCATAATGAAATCAACAGCTGGTAAAATAAAGTAAGAGCGGCCAGAGTCTTGTAAGTCTAGTGTAATACTGGCATGACAGCTGAAGAGGTCAGTCTTTGGGTACTAAGGGAGAGAGAGTGTGCATTTGCCATTCCTTTCCAGGAAAGTTGTTAATACCATTTACATCATCTGTCTCTGTTTCGTGTGTGTGTGTGCGTGTGTGTGTGCGTGTGCCCATTTGGAGGTCAGAGGACAACTTGTGGGACTTAGTTCTCTCTACTTATGTGAGTCCTAAGAGTGGAATCAGGTCATTAGGCCAGGCTGAAATTGCTTTTGCTCCCTGAGATATGTTGCTGGCCTGTAAGCACCATTAAATGACACAATGTTAATAACTTAGTAGATGTTGAGAACCTAAGTACATCTTAATCAGAAAACGTTTGATTTTTAAATGTCTTTGAGAGGGTTCTCATGGGGATGTATATCCTAGAAGGGACATTTAGTAAAGTGACATGTGAGAGAAAAGTACTTTTAGAGGAAGAATGTCTTCAAGGAAAAAGGAAAATGTAATTGATTTTTAAAATTTAGTTAGGGTTAATAGTTTGTAATTTTGCTCAGCAAAATCCTGTAGTTGGATTAATTAATATAACAAAGGATAACATAGGGAATGTCATAGGTTATTTCAATCCTCCACTCTTCTTGTTCAACCTGAGTGCCATTGTAACTTGTTATTGTGTGTGTGTACGTGTGCGTTTGTTGGTGTGCACAACACTGTACATGAGGCAGAGAACAACTTTGTGGAATTGTTTTTCTTTTCCACCTTTACGTGGTGCCTTAGTTCTTTTCAGTTGCTCTGACATGAACACCGTGACCAGGGCCATCTATAATAGAAAGCTTTCCTTTGGGGCCATGATTCCACATGGTCCAGAGTAAAAGCCGGGTGACAGAAGCAGCTGAAAACTCACATCTGGATCTTCAAGCAGAAGGTGGAGAACACATTGGAAATGGCGGCAGTCTTTTGAAACTCCAGTGCCTGCTCCCAGTGACACACCTTTTCTAATAAGGCCATACCTTCCCATCCTTCCCAGACAGAGTTCAAACAGGAGCCTCTGGGGCCATTCTCATGTAAACCAATGCACTTGGGTTCCAGGAAACAAACTTAGGTTGTCAGACTTGCATTGCTAAACAGCAAGTACCCTACCTACCCTCTGAGCTGTCTTGTTGGCCGCTTGGGTTGTTATTTCATTAGGAGTATTTTAAAATTAGATTTCTGAAACACTTGTACTGAAGGGCAATTCTTTTTTTTTTTTTTCCAAGACAGGGTTTCTTTGCATAGCCCTGGAACTAGCTCTGTAGACCAGGCTGGCCTTGAATTCAGAGATCTATCTGCCTGGCGTGTGCCACCATCCTAACTAAGAGCAATGAGGTTTGATTACTTGGATATACAATCCCTATATGAATTGCTTGCTTTATTCATGTTTGACCTGAGCATTTTGCTTTCAGGTGACATTGTTTTTGCCAATTTGTTACTGGCCCTTAAGGATTTCTGAATAAGTACTAATGTCCTCTTTTTGTCTTTTGTGTTAGGCTGTTTCCTTTCATTGCAGTACCAGGAGCTGGAATGTATATGAGATATTTAGCCTGTTCCTGTTTCCTTCCAGAATCACTGCTCACTGTTCTAGTTTAAACAAAGTGAAGCTTGTGATTGGATTAGTGTACTCACTTAAAACAAATTTTTGTTTTAGGTTCAAGCTGAAGAAGAAACATTAGAGAAAAATCTTAGTAACTGTGAAAAAGAAAACAAAAGGCTTCAAGAAAAGTGTAATCTGTATAAACGTGAACTTGAAATTTTGAAAGAGAAATTCAGGTACATTATCATGGAAAAAATTTTAATATGCAAATGAGATAAAGGAAAACATTTAAAAGCATTTAAAAACATTTTTACTGTAAATATAGAGTTTTTAATGTAATGTAGAAGGCTAAGATTCATGACTAAAATTTCTCTAGGTATAAATCCATCATTTTTTAAATTTTTTTATTGAGCTATATATTTTTCTCTGATTCCCTCCCTTTCTCTCCCCTCCTCTTCTACCCTCTTCCATGGTTCCCATACTCCCAATTTACTCAGGAGATCTTGTCTTTTTCTACTTCCTAAGTAGATTAGATCCATTTATCTCTCTCTTTCAGGGTCCTCCTTGTTGTCTTGGTTCTCTGGGGTTGTGGTGTTTTTTTTTTTTTTTTTTACTTTATGTCTAAAAGCCACTTATGAATGGGTACATATTATATTTGCCTTTCTGGGTCTGGGTTACCTCACTCAATATGATGTTTTCTAGATCCATCCACTTGCCCACAAATTTCAAGATGACATTATTTCTTTCTGCTGTGTAGTACTCCATTGTGTAAATGTACCACATCCTCCTTATCCATTCTTCTGTGGAGGGGCATTTAGGTTGTTTCCAGGTTCTGGCTATGACAAATAACGCTGCTATGAACATAGTTGAGCACATGTTCTTGTGGTATATACCCAAAAGTGGTATTGCTGGGTCTTGAGGAAAGTTGTTTCCTAATTTCCTGAGAAATTGCCATGCTGAAATCCAAAGCAGCTGTACCAGTTTGCACACCCACCAGCAATGGAGGAGTGTTTCCTTACCCTAATCCTCTTTAGCATAAGTTATCATCAGTGTTTTTGATCTTGGCCATTCTTACAGGTGTAAGATGGAATCTCAGAGTTGTTTTGATTTGCATTTCTCTGATGACTAAGGATGTTGAGCATTTCCTTAAGTGTCTTTCAGCCATTTTAGATTCCTCTCTTGAGAGTTCTCTGTTTAGGTCTGTACTCCATTTTCTTTACTGAATTTTTTTTATAAACCCATCATTTTAAATATAATAAGACATGTTAATTCTAACACATTGTAAACGTAGAATAATACAGATCAATACAGAAAATGCTCTTGGAGTGTAATCACATTAGCTAGCTTCTAAAGATCTTTCAAGAGGAAGAAAATTATCGAGTGTAATTTTCTTTCTTTTTTTATATAAAAGAAAAAACAGAGGCTCAGAGAGTAGCCACTATTTTTCCTTAGTCAGGAAGGTAGATTAGGGACTGGCTAGGTGTGGTAAAGGCACTTGCTGCATAAGCCAGCCGATGTGAATTTGATTGCTGGCACCCACATGAATGTGGAGGGAGAGACCTGACTCCTCATGGCTGTCTTCCAGCCTGTGCGTGAGGGCTGTGGCCTTTCCCTCCCTTCTTTTATCCCTCCCTCACACACATTATTTATAATGATCAAGAAATTTTAAAAATTAAAGATGTTAACTGAATCGGCTGACTCTGATACTCTATACAGTATAATTTTTTAATAACTAATAATTCTGATCAACTTTCAGAAATTTGTAGCAAGGAGGCCACTTGCTTGTTCCTGGTCACTTAACCCCGAAATAATCACACAGAAACTGTATTAATTATGTAACCTTAGACTATTAAGGTAGGGAGAACAATTAAAATAATTTTTTTGTAATTGTATAATTGCAACACATTTTTCTTAAAGTGGGTACATTTAGTATTTTGCCTTGGTAGATGAGATAAAATTACTCGAATAAGTCCTAGAATCTGATGTTATTAATTAAAACATATGATTCCAGAAGTGAAATTCTGCTAATTATTCTCTGATAAAATGTTTGATCACTAAAATTTTTATTTTATATTTTATAAAATAACTTTAAAAAAGATTTTGTCTTTATTTTAAATGTGTGTATATTTGTGACTGCGTCCAGGTTGGGGTGTTGTGTTTGTCAATATGATATCTTCAGAGGTTAGAAAAGGGCATTGAGTTTCTGCAGCTGGAGTTACATGTGGTTGTGAGCCACCTACTATTGGTACTGAGAATTAACTTGGGCTTTTTATAAGAACAACAATACCATTGAGCTGTATCTGTATATTTTATAGTACTTATAAAATACTTTTTATACTTAGATACTTCTGTCCTGATGCTTCCCCGTATACCAGTACTGGAGATCAACTCCATGACCTTGCAGATGTCATGCAAGTGATCTACTACTGATCTCTGTCCCTCGTCAAGTAATTAGACTTCTATTTTATTAAATTAATATTGTTTTTTGACAATTTCATATGTGTGCGTATGTACATAATATATTCTGATTACTCTCGTCTTCCAATCTTGCCTCTCCCTCCTACTTCTTTCAGTATCACCCCCAAGTTCTTGTCTTCTTGTGTTGTGTACAACTGAGTTTACGCAGGTCTGTCTCTGTCCAGGTTTGGGACTATGTAACGGAGCTTGGTGTTCTCCCCAGTGGGTATACAGATGAGGACAGTGACCCCTCTTTTCACACTCATCAGGGAAGGGCAGGAGCCTGAGTGTCTTATAACAGATCCAGTCTTACACCTGTGTGGTGTAGGCAGTGCACATGCTCTGAATCCGTGATTGCAGTGGATGTTTCATGTGCAGCAGATGACATTTTGAAGTCCTTTGTGTTTTTTCTATTTCACATAATGTTGGCTATGAGTTTGTCATATTTAGCCTTTATTGTGTCGAGCTGTGTTTCTCTATACTTTTCTCTCAAGGAATTTTAGTATGAAGAGATGTGGATTTTGTCAGAGATGTTTTCTGTATCTGTCGAGATGATCGTGTCTCGACATGATTTCTGTCTCTGTCCATTTGTATAACTTGTTATATTTGCATAAATTAACCCCCCTCTGCATGTCTGGAATAAAGCTACTAATCATCGCTAATTTTATTAATTTGAATCTTCCTTTTCTTTTGGTTAATTTGTCTTACAGTTTTCCAATCTTTTTGTCTTTTATTTTCATTATTTGTGTGCATTCTTTTAGTGTGAGTACAGGTGCATGTCGTGGCCCACAGAAATCAGGAGATGG
Source organism: Microtus pennsylvanicus (assembly GCF_037038515.1). NCBI lineage: Eukaryota > Metazoa > Chordata > Mammalia > Rodentia > Cricetidae > Microtus > Microtus pennsylvanicus. The sequence continues at coordinate 872,949 of NC_134590.1, read as the reverse complement.
TAGTGGACCCCTTGGAGCTGGAGTTACAGCAGTTGTGAGCCACCTGATGTGGGCGCTAGGATCTGAACTTCATTCCCCATATTAGGAGTGGCAAATACCTTTAATTGCAAAGCTGACTCCCCAGCCTTTGTTTATCCTTTCAAAGAACCAACTCTTGGATATTTGTTTCCATTTTATTACTTTTTACCTCTTCTCTCTCTGTGTCTCTGGTTTTTCAAGATAACTTTTCTTTGTGTAATAACCCTAGCTGTCCTAGAACTTGCTCTGTAGACCAGGCTGGCCTCAACCTCACAGAGATAGATCTGCCAGCCTCTGCCACACGAGTGCTGGGATTAAAGGCGTGTGCCACCACACCCAGGTATTTCTGCCTGGTTTTAATTATTTTTCCTAATTTTTTTTTTTTAGTTTGGTTTGTTTTTTCAGACTGTCTTGTTGTTGTTTTTCAACACAGGGTCTCTCTCTGTGTAGGCCTGGTTATATTTACTGAAACTCACTTTGTAGATCAGGCTATTCTTAGATCTCCTGCTTAATCCCCGGAGTGTGGGGATTAAAGGGATGCACCACAATGCCCAGCATAAATATTTTTCTCTGTAATCTGTCCTCAGGAAATTCAGCCAAGAGACATACAATTTAATCAGAAGTTTCCTTAGGAAAGCAAAGTAAAGCATACACACCAAAGAGAGATAGGAGTGGGCTGTGCTGAGGGGGTAGGACAAGCCCTTGGTTTTCTGTTTGGGTATTTACAAATATTTATGAAGGGAATGGTATTCTCATGGGGGTGTGTTAGCATTTCCCCCTCCCAGATCCTGGTGAACCAGATCTTCCTTCAATTCTGTTGAAAGTCTACAAAGATGAGAGGGGCTGGTGTCCAAACAGTAATATAAATGGTGTAATGATATCAGACCCTTGGAGTCCATGGCGTTTGTTGGTATGCTTGTGTGGCAGGAAAGTGCCCTGGCACCTCAGTTTCTCCTCTTGTGGGAAGGACATATCTCCAGCTTTAAGAAGGTTTAACTCTAACAAGGCATTCTTACATTCACGACACAGCTCCCAACAGTTCCCTGCTGTCCTTAGTTCTGTAAGCATCTGTTTCTCTTTTCTTTTGTTCAAAAGATAGATTTATACACTGTAGCCTGGGCTGGTCTGCATGCACGGTATAGCACAGGCTGGCCCCAAACTTGCAGCCGTTCTTTTGCCTTCCCCTCTTAAGTACTTGTAAGACATGCAAGTCACCATACCTGGCCTGCTGTTCTTGTGCCCTCGGGATAAATGTGACGAATCTTCAGAACATAGTTGTGTTCAGTGTGCAGCATTTTGTTGAGAATATTTGCTATTTTCATATAGAATATTGGCTTCTACTTTTCCCTTTTTTTTTGTGCCCTTGCTTTAAAGTAAGACAATGTAAATGTGACTATTGAAAATGTATGCTCATTTTATTTTAAGTTTAATGCTGTTTTCTTTATAGGCAGTTAAAAGAAGAGAATAACAATGGAAAAGAAAAATTAAGAATTATGGCAATGAAAAATTCAGAAGTCATGTCACAGTTAACTGAATCTAGGCAAAGTATCCTAAAGCTAGAGAGTGAGTTAGAAGATAGAGATGAAGTATTGCGAGAAAAATTTTCTTTAGTAAATGAAAACCGAGAATTGAAGGTTCGTGTTGCAGCACAGAATGAACGACTGGATCTGTGTCAGCAGGAAATAGATAGTTCAAGGTTGGAGCTGCGGAGCTTAGAAAAACTGATGTCCCAGATGCCGGTAAGTGTGTGTGAAGTGCAGTAGGCTTGACTGCGGTGGAAGAGGAAGCCGCTGGGGTACAGAGCATCATTTGTGGCTGCTCTACTGGCTTACGTTCTTCTCCTTGTCTGTTCAGCCGGTTGTTTCCCTCACACTTACCCTTTCTTAGTCTCTGAGATGCCATATAGAAGAACTGCACAGAATTTTAAAAGATTTTTGTTGAAGTGTTATTTATATATTGAAAATTCATTCCTTTAAGGTATGCTATTAAGTGAGTTTTAGTAAAGCTACAACTTTGTAACAGTCACCACACTCCAGTGTCACATATTTTGTCACCCGTGGAAGATCGCTGGTGCCTCCACAGTTAGTACACCCACTTCGGGAAAACCAGCTATAGTTTTTTTTCTATAGATTTGTCAATTCTTGACATTTTATATGAGTACAGTTATAACAGCATGTTGTTTTTTCTCTATTTTTCATTTCTTGAGAGTCATTCACATTGAGATATTAGTATTTCATTTCTTTTTTTGTGTTGAATAGTGTCTTAGTTAGGGTTCCTATTGCTGTGAATAGATACTATGACCATGGCAACTCTTATAAAGAAAAACATTTAATTGAAGTAGGGTCTTACAAGTTTCAGAGCTTTAGTCCATTATCATTGTGGGGAGCATGGTTTGCATGGCCGTGCTGGAGAAGGATCTGCTACATGATATGCAGGTAACAAAGAAGTACACCGAGACACTTGAGCATGTATGAGACCTCAGTGCCCACCTCCACAGTGACACCCTTCCTCCAACAAGACCACACCTGATAGTGCTACTCCTTTTGTGATTATTTTCTTTCAAACCACCACAAAAAGTATTCAGTTGTATCCATATACCATATCTTATTTAAGTACCAATTGGTGACCATTTGGGCTATTTCTGCTTTTAGTCTGGATTAATAGTGCTTATGTGAATATTGGCATAGAAGTTTTTTTTGATGACATGTTTCAGTTTTTCTTGGATAGATACCTAAGAATAAAATTTCTGGGAAATTCATATCAAAATGTTTCCTAAAATTCCTACACAGTTAGAACTCTTCTAGTACTGATTCTTGTTTCTCTTCATCTTTGTTGACATTTGTTGTGTCTCTCTATGTCCATCTTAGTCTGTGAGAACTAGTGTTTCACTGTGGTTTTAATTTTTATTTTTCTGATGGTTAATGTTCAGAAACTTTATATATACTTATTAGACTAACATGGAATTAAAAATATTCATGTATGCCAATGAGATTAGAAAGGCGAATGTCCATGTGCCAGAAATTTGACATTGATAGGTATGAAATAAAGGTAAGAATGAGAAAATTATACAGGTGTGACACAGTTTGTTTACTTAAGAATGGATGTAGAGTGCATGGCACATTCTCCCCAGTATTAACGTGTCGTCAGTCATAAGGAAATCATCAGATTTGAGAACGTCATTTCACTATTCAAAAATGTGGTTGCAGAGAAATATTAACCTAATGAGCAATTAGCAGGAACAGGTTCTAAGCTCCTTGCCTTTGCTTTATCTGCTTAGACGTTATTTACCAAGATGGTAGTTTACAATTTGTTGCCTTTTAAGAGTGAAACATAATATGCAGATATATATTCATTTTAATATACTTATTTTAAATTGAAATTTGTATTTGTGTTCAGTGTCAAGAGTGATTTCACATGATTCTAAAGGTGGTTATAATATATGTTTAGTCCTTTGTTTCATAAAATGCTAAGTCTGACTTGGGAATGTGGAGTTCTTTTCATTTCTAGAAAACTTGATTTGGTTATAGCTCGAAGCTTTTAGTCATTGAGTGCTTCGCTCTTTGTCATAACTATGTTGTAAAATCCTGTATTAGTTTGAAATTCTTATATCTTTCCTATCCATATTCCAAATATTGCTACATATAGATGCATCTAGAAAAACTTCACTTTGTGAGATTTTGAAAAAACTATATGTAAATACTGTAATTCATTTTAATTAAGTATTAAGTTTTGAAATGTATTCATATTGATTTGCACAACTCAAACATGCTTATACATTCTACTGATAGATGCCAGATTGTTTCCATGTTTTTTAACCTGAGAATTCTAAGAAAACAGTTGTATCTTATACATAAGTTTATAAATGTTTGTTTTCACACTTGCAGTTAAAAAGAGAAGTAGTTGGCTATAAATCATCTTTTTCTAAGCACCAGACAAATACTTTTTCTAACAAGGAGGACAATTGCCTTGGCTGCTGTGAGGCAAATAAATTGATGATTTCGGAATTGAGGTATGCTTTTCAGTTTTGAAAGTTACAGTAAATAGAATGTTTTGTTAATCTTTAAGTTAAGATGGTTAGTTGAGTAGTTTAAAAAACATAGGAAATTCCAGAGAATCTTATAAAAATGTAACTTCCCAAGTTAAAATTGATTCTTAATATTATCTATATTGTAAATGTTTATATTCTTACATAGTTGTAAATATGTATACTAATGTTTATATTAGCTTAGCATCATTTAAAAAAATCTATTCTTTAGGGCTAGAGAGAGTGAGAGCATGTACCGCTGTTACAGAGAATGTTGAGAGTCCCAGGATTCATGTCAGGCTGCTAACAACAACTTGGAATTCCAGCTCTAGGATATCTAATATCTCTGACTCTGCCGGCACCTGCATTCATGTTTACATACCTTATCCTATAAGACATACATATACACATAATTAAAAGTGAAATAAATCTTACCAGGTGATGGTGGTGCACACCTTTAATCCCAGCACTTGGGAGGCAGAGGCAGGTGGATCTCTGTGAGCGAGTACCAGGACAAGCTCCAAAGCTACACAGAGAAACCCTATCTCTAAAAACCTATATGTAGATGTGTAAATATATATTTATACATATATATGTATATAATAAATCTAAAAAAAATTCCATCCTTATTAAGATAGAGTAATTGGTCAAAGGATACATTTGTTTGGTTACCTTAATAGTTGTAGGAATTCCAAAGAATCAATAAAGAATTATGTTTAAAAAATTAGTTGTAGTAATCTTTCCTAGAACTGTGTCACAATTAATTTATCCATCCTCTCTGATAGTTACCTAGTTTTTATTTTTTGTTCCATTATTAACAGAGCTTATAGGTTGTAGAGTATTTATATTTTCATTTTTTTTAAATCATGTTTGAGAAGTGACTGAAGCAGCTTGCAGTCCAGATAGTAGTTTGTTAGGAAACCCATTCCTAACTGGCTGTGTACATGCTTTCGATTCCAACACTTAGGAGGCAGAAGATAGTGGATTTCTAAGTTTGAGGCCAGTCTGGTCTACGTAGTAAGTTTCAGGACAGCCAGAGCTATGTGGAGAGATCTTGTTTCAAAAAAGAAAAACAAAAATACCAAATGAAGAATTTGTGTGTCTTGCATAAGAGTTGACTGTTATCAGATTTTTAAAGTTTTTACTCATTTCCTTATTTTATTACACACACACACACACACACACACACACACACACACACACACACACACACTCACCATAGCAGTTACATGGAGTTAAACTCCACTTCCAGGAGTCATTTCTCTCTTACTGTAGGACCCAGGGGCCAAACTCTGATGTGGGAGTGTCATATATCAATCTGTTGATTTTATTGGTTAAGCAATAAAGAAACTGCTTGGCCCTCATAGGTTAAAACATAGGTGGGAGGAGTAAACAAAACAGAATGCTGGGAGGAAGAGGAAGTGAGCTCAGACTCGACAGCTCTGCTCTCTGGAGCAGAGACGCCATGCTCCCGGCTCCCAAGCAGACAGACGCAATTCAGCTCTGACCCAGGATGGACGTAGGTTAGAATCTTCCCGGTAAGCGCACCTTGGGGTGCTACACACATGATTAGAAATGGGCTAGTCCAGGTGCGAGAGTTAGCCTAGAAGAGGCTAGATAGAAATGGGCCAAGCAGTGTTTAAATGAATACAGTTTGTGTGTTGTTATTTCGGGCATAAACTAGCAGGTGGCCGGGGTGCTGGGGACGCAGCCCTACCGCTCCTATTACAACAGAACTCAGTCAAGCTTCTGCGACAAGCACTTTCCTCACTGAATCATCTTGTTGACCCAGTATTTACAGTTTTAAAGGTGAAAAATATTACTTTAAAAATAGAATCTTAGTCATTTCTGCTTCTTTTCTTTTGTGCTAGGATTAAGCTTGCAATAAAAGAGGCTGAAATTCAGAAGCTTCATGCAAACCTAACTGTGAATCAGTTGTCTCAGAAGTGTGCTTCTTGTGATGGTGTTCAAGAAGGTGGCAAAGTAAACAATTTAGAAACAGAGCCTGTTAAACTAGGTGGTAGTCAAATTGGTGAGTATTTTAAATTGAATTACTTTAATAAATGATAATCAGTTTTTGTTAATAGTGTCCTAAAGGAACAGGTTATTGATAGCATTAAAAAAAGTACGCTTAGTCTCCTATTAATACTTATGGTTTGAAAAGACAGCAAGAATTATTGTATGTTGCGGGAGGTCCTTCCGCTCCTCCAGCCAATAGCCCCTGAGATACCAGCCCATTGGGGCGTGGTCTCTCTCTTTAAAAAAGCAGCATCTTCCCTCCTCGCTCTCTCTTACTTCCTGCTCCGCTTCCGGCGACTAGACTCCTTCCTGATTGCACAGAGGGCTGTTGTCTGGGATGGTGATCTGTAAGTTTTTTCCCCTTTAAATAAATACCACCTTATTAATCATAATTCCAAACTGCTGTGGGATTGTTTGTGACTTACGCCTTCAATTGTATAATTGTTAGACTATCCATTATTTTAAAATTATATTGCTGAGGGGCTGCAGAGATGGCTCAGCGGTTAAGAGCATTGCCTGTTCTTCCAAAGGTTCTGAGTTCAATTCCAGCAACCACATGGTGGCTCACAACCATCTGTAATGAGGTCTGGTGCCCTCTTCTGGCCTGCAGACATACATGCAGACAGAATATTGTATACATAATAAATAAATAAATAAATATTTTTTAAAAATTATATTGCTGAAACAAAATTTTATCCAATAATATGTACCTGTTTCAAATAGACAGTCAGGTTACCAATCACCCAGCCATTTGGGAGGTAGAGGCAGGTGTGTTATTTTTACTTTGACACAGTGACTGTGCCTTACTCTACTGCTATCTGAGTCAGCAGTTGCAACTCTGCAGTCAATGGCCTGCTTCTCAGGCCGCAGCCTGGCTGCTCAGGCTGCACCTGGTGATAATTCTGTTCCCACAGGCACCGGCCCTGTTTCTGCCAATAAATGTCGCTTTAATTAAATCTCAAGCATTCTAATTGTGAATAAGATTCAAGAGTCATAGGCTGGGGGGGGGGAAACCTGAGAACTCAGAGAGTCTGACTAGCAACGACCTGACCTTCTCTCCTTGCTGCTGGTGTCTACCAGAGCAGAATTCTCACAAGGCTGTGGCCTGAGCAGAATAACAGGAATTAGCAACCACTGGTCATTAATATCTCTTGATATAAATGGACTCAATTCATCTATAAAAAGACACAGGCTAACAGATTAGATACAAAAACAGAATCCATCCTTCTGCTGCATACTAGAAACACCTCACCCTCAAAGACAGACATTATCTGTAGCATGATTAATAAAAACCCAGAGACAGATATTCAGCCTAAAGGTCAGAAACGCAAAATAGCCAGCCACTGGCTCATATCTCTACCTCAATCTGAAATGGCGGTCCTGCCTCCAGGACTCTCAGAATGAGACTGTGAGTGAGAGCTGTCTTCTCTCATCCCATATTCCTCTCTAGTGCATGGTTGGATTAGAGGCATGCACCACTACTGCCCGATTTCTATGGCAAACTAGTGTGGCTACTAATGGGTTTAAAAGTGTGTGTCACCACTACCTGGCTGTAAGGCTGGCCAGTGAGGCTGTTTTACTCTCTAATCTTCAGGCAAGCCTTATTTATTAAAATACAAGTGAAGTATCACTACAAAATATCTTGGGGTAACTCTAACCAAACAAGTGAAAGACCTGTATGTCAAGAACTTGAAGACTTTGAAGAATAAAATTGAAGAGGATATCAAAAAATTAAAAGACCTCCCATGTTCATGGATAGATATAATTAACATAGTAAAAATGACAATTTACAAGTTCAATGCAATGCCCATCAAAATCCTAACACAATTCTTCATAGATCTCGGAAGAACAATACTAAATTTCATATGGAAAAACAAAACACCCAGGATAGTCAAAACAACCCTATACAATAAAGGAGTATCTGGAGGCATCACCATCTCTTCAAGTTCTATTATAGAGCTACAGTAATGGGAAAAAAAAAGCTTGGTATTGGCATAAAAGCAGACAGGTGGACCAATGAAATTGAAGACCCTGATATTAATCTATACACCTATGAACACCTGATTTTTGACAAAGAAGCTAAAATTTTGAAATGGAAAAAATAAAACATCTTCAACAAATGGTACTAGCATATCTATATGTTGACATGTAGAAGAATGGAAATGGATCCATGTCTGTCCCCAGGCATAAAACTCAAGTCCAAATGGATCAAAGACTTCAACATAAATCCAACCACAATAATCCTCATAGAGGAGAAAGTGGGAAGTACTCTTGAATGCATGGGCACCTGAAAATACTTCCTAAATATAACAGCAGTAGCATATTTCAATCAACAATTAATAAATGGGACTGCCTGAAACTGAGAAGCTTCTGTAAAGCAAAGGACACCGACAAAACAACTGCCTACAGAATGGGAAAATCTTCATCAACTCTATATCTGACAGATGGCTGATCTCCAAAATATACAAAGAATTCAAGAAACTGGACATCAAACTACCAAATAATCCAATTAAAAATGGGGCACTGATCTAAACAGAATTCTCAACAGAAGAATCTGGAATGGCCAAAAGACACTGAAGGAAATGCTCAGTATCCTTAGCCATGGAGAGAAATGCAAATCAGAACAACTCGTAGATACTACCGTACATTGATCAGAATGGTTAAGGTAAAAAACAGTGAAGAGGATGTGAAGTCAGGGGAACACTCCTCTATTGCTGGTTGGAGTGCAAACTTGTACAGCCAGTTTGGAAATCAGTGTAGTGGTTTCTTAGAAAATTGGAATCAATCTACCTCAAGACCCAGCAATACCACTATTGGGCATATACTCAATGGATGTACACTCGTACTACAAAGACATTTGTTCAACCGTGTTCATAGCAGCAATATTTGTAATAACCAGAAACTGGAAACAACCTTATGTCCCTCAACTGAAGAACAGATAAAGAAAATGAGGTACATTTACACAATGGTGTACTACTCAGTGGTTAGAAAACAATGACATCCTGAAATTTGTAGGCAAATGGACGGAACTAGAAAAATCATCCTGAGTGAGGTAACCCAAACCCAGAAAGACAAGTGAAGTATGTACTCAGCGTAAGAGGATATCATACATAAAATAAAGGATGACCAGCCCATAGTCCACAACCCCAGAGAAGCTAGAACCCTCATCCAGAAACAGATGGAAGCAGATGCAGAGATCCACAGCTAAAGCACAGGGCCAAGCTCCCGGAGTACAATCTAAAGTTATGAACTGTAGTGGCGGGGGGGGGGGGGTTTCACTTGTTTGTCCTGGCCACCCAGAACTGAAATAATCACACAGAATTATTATTTAAATCAGTGCTTGGCTCATTAGCTTAGCTTTTTATTTGTTAACTCTTATATCTTAGTTTAACCCATCTCCATTAATCTGTGCATCACCACAAGGTTGTGGCCTACCAGCAAGGTTTTAGCATGTCTGTCTCCAGCAGCGGCTCCATGGCTTGTCTCTGACTCCTCCCTTCTTCCAGCATTCAGTCCAGTCCTCCACACCTAGCTCTGCTCTGCCCCACCCTCCCTGCTCTGTTATAGGATCAAAGCAGTTATTTATTCATTAGTGGTAATCACAGCATACATGAAATCCCACATCAATGCACAAAGTGGTCGAGACCATGATGGGGAAACCCACCACAGAATTAGCTGATCCCGAAATAGTGAGAGGTCACTGACTTTGGACTGACAAGTGGGGAACCTGCATAGCACAGAACTAGGTTCACCCCCTGAATGCAGGTGACAATCATGTGGCTTGGGCAGTATGTGGGCTACTGCCAGTGGGACCAGGATCTAACCCTAATGCATGAACTGACCCATTCTCTAAGGAGAGATACCTTGCTCAGCCTAGGTGCCCACGGTGGAGGGTGTGGGGGAGCCTTGGTCCTACCTCAACTAGGTCATGAGACAGACTTAGTTTTCTTCCCAAGGGAGGCCTTACCCTCTCTGAGGAACAGCTTGGGGTGGTGTAGAGTGGGGGCAAAGTTGGAGGAGTTGGAGGAAAGGAGGGAGGGGGAACTAAGATTGGTATGTTTAAAAAAAAGAAATAGTTTTTCCATTTCTGTGAAAAACACCATTGGAATTTTAGTGGGTATTTCAAATTGGATCTCTAGTTTGTTTTGAGTTCTGTGGCCATTCCCACAATTAATTCTGCCAATTTGAACACAGGAGATCTTTCCAACTAATATTGTTGTCTTTAGTTTCTTTCTACATTCTCTTAATTTTTTTTTATTGTAGAGGTCTTTTGTAGCAAGACCTTTTCTGTCTCATCAGTCAGCTTCCAAATAATGACACAGAGACTTCTTAATAATTATGAATGTTTGGTGTATAGCTTAGGCTTGTTCCTAACTAGCTCTTATAACTTAAATTAACCCATTTATGTTAATCTGCATTCTATTCAATCTTGTATCTTCTGTTTCCTCTCCATGTCCTCTAGTGTCTCTCCTGCACCTAACTTCATCTCTTTCTTCCCAGAAGTCCTGCTTAACCTCTTCCTGCCTAGCTATTGTCCATTTAACTCTTTATTAAACCAATCAGAAGGTGTCTTGGCAAAGACACATCTTTACTGTGTACAAAAAGATTATTAGACAACAACAGTCTTTTGCTACCTTAGGTTATTTCTAAGTACTTTAAATATTAGGTCATATTGTTTCCAAATTGGGACCTCCCCCTCCCTTATTTCTTATATTATTGCTCTAGCTAAGACTTTAAGAACTATTTTAAAATAAGAGACAAGACAGTGAACCTCCTTGTCTTGTTCAAGGTTTTGAAGGAAATAGTCTTCATTTTCTCCCATTTAGTATAATGTTGGCCAAAGGTTTTGTTGTATAAAGCTTTTATTATGCTGACTTATCTTCCTTCTATGCCTAGTTTCTTTAGGTTGTTTGTTTGTTTATTTATTGGTTTTTTTTTTTTGAGGCAGGGTTTCTCTATAGCTTTGGGGCCTGTCGTGGAACTAGCTTTTGTAGATCAGGCTGGCTTCAAACTCACAGAGGTTCACCTGCCTCTGCCTCCCAAGAGCTGGGATTAAAGGCATGTGCCACAACTGCCCAGCTCAGGTTGTTTTATTTTGATAGAATATTGAACTTTGTTGAAGGCCTTTTGTGCATCAATTGAGTTTTTGTTCTTACAAGTCTTTTTATGTGCTATATTACAGCTACTAAGTTGCATATTCTTTAATTATTTAAATAAGAAAATAAACTTTACTATTAAATCTTTCAAGTAATTAAGTCAATTTTTGACTCTTAGAACTTTTATTTAGAGCAATTTTTCTTTTGTGTTAAATTTCAGAAAATGTGAAGGAGAGAAATAAACATACTATAAACAAACAGTATGAAAGAGAGAAAGAAAGACTTGCTACTGGAATAGAAGAACTGCGTGCTAAGCTAATACAAGTAGAAGCTGAGAATTCTGATTTGAAGGTTAACATGGCACACAGAACTAGGCAATTTCAGCTGATTCAAGAGGAACTGCTAGAGAAAGCTTCAAATGCTAGCAAACTGGAAAGTGAAGTAAGTTGATTTATTCGGGTATAAGTACTAAACTTTGAGGTAAAAAAAAATAGTATTGCTATGGGGTTTTGTAAATATTGAAGTCTAGATTCATAGCGCTTTGGAAAATGGTACCATGTCTTTTAAAACTATAATGGAAATGTATGTTTAATTTATATTGAAAGTAGGAAGATACTACCTAGTAGCTAAAAGTTCTCAAATTTGATGGAACTAATAAAATATGTTAATGTAAGATAGTACACGTTTATTGATCTTAGGTTCTGATTGGAAGACAACGAGTGGTAATAGAGAATTTCAAATTTCAGCACCAACTGAAATGCTGTGAACATGGAGATTTCTGGGTTCCTGGCTGTAGACTGATATTTCTTTGGGTCTCCAGCTCACAAAAGAACAACACAAAGCCAGGGCGGTGATGGCGCACATCTTTAATCCCAGTACTCAGGAGGCAGAGGCAGGCGGATCTCTGTGAGTTCGAGGACAGCCTGGTCTACAAGAGCTAGTTCCAGGACAGGCTCCAAAACCACAGAGAAACCCTGTCTCATAAAACAAAAACAAACAAACAAGCAAAAACAAATAAACAAAAAAGAACAACATGGAGACTTATTATTGATTATAGAAAGGTCAGCCTATAGCATAGGGTTGTTCCACTAGCTCTTTTAACCCACTTTTATTCATCTACATGTTACCATGTGTCTTGTGGCTTTTACCTTCTTTCCTGTATGTCTTCTTCCCCTGTGTCTTGCTGGCAACTCTGCCATTCTTCTAGAGCTTTCTCTGTCCAGAATTTCAGCCACACCTCCTGCCTAGCTATTGGCTGCTTAGTGTTTACTAAACGAGTCCCAGGGGCATATCTTTATGCACTGTAATAGAATCTATCAACTGTGACTCAGCAGGTATAACTCAGGAATCTAATTTTAAAATGTTACATGTGAATCTAATACTGTGGGTTATATTCTGAAAGGTAACTATGCAAGTTTTTCAGTTAAGTAATCTTTTAAAAGAAATTATATATTTGTCTCATTAATTTCTGTATGGTATATTTCTTCTGCCTTACAACTTCTAAAAAGTTTCCCAGTGCAAATCTATCAGTAAATAGGTTCTGTCTGAGAAAACTTTCTTCTCATATTATGAAAGTTTTTTATTCATAGATTAGAGAATGTCCCATAAGCCCCTTAAAATAAATCTTTAAATTGGAATATTTTTTTCTTAAAATACATCCTGATCATACTTTTCTTTTCTTCCAAATTCCTCCCAGATCCTACTAAACTCTGCCATTTTTTTCTCTCTTTCATATTAGAAAAAACAAAACAAAACAAAACAGGCAAACAAAAGGAAAAACACCCACACCCTCCCCTAAGTCACACAAGAAACATATACCTACTAAGAAACAAAACAAAGAATAATAATTTAAAAGAGCCCCTGGTCTTTATGTTCCCGTTTACTGCATGAAGAAGCTTCTCTGGTAACGGATGGATGAGACTGATCAGTGGGTATATCAGAATGTCTTTAGGGGTCATTTTATTGATCTGTTCATTTAGCAGAACCAGTAGTATTTGGTTTTCACCTAGGTCCATGGCCTAGCTAGACCCACTCAGATTCTTAGTCACCTGAGCAGTATCAGGTGTGGGTTCCAGCTTGTGTAGTGGGCCTTAAATCCAATCAGAGAGGGGTTGGTTACTCCCACAACATGAGCCGTGATTGCACCAACACCTCACCATTTTAGATTAGGGTTAGTAGCTAGGTTGATGGTTACCTTTTCTTCTGGAGCAGCATGCAGAGTACCTTTCAGTTTATGGACACCGGTCAGTAGGGTTGAAGGCCCAGTTAGGCACCAACTTGACTTTTCCACATCCCATGAGATATGTAGGCATTGTCTTCAGTAATAGGGCCTTACCATCAATTTGTGGAGGGCACCTGCTAGCCATGGCAATAGCCTGAGATGTTTGGGGTTTCCATGGGTCCCCTTTGGTGAATGACTCAACTATATTTAACCCATTCCTAACACTGGAGGTTTCACTTGGTGGCAAAAGATAGATGTCTAGTTGAGGCATTGTCTCCTGTTATTTGTATTTCTTTCATTTATGTATCTATTTTAGGAAGATTCTAATTACAACTGAATAAATAGGTTTCCATTTGAGCCCTCAAATGGCCTTGAGTGTTGGCTGTTCCTCACTGTATTCTCTTCCCTATCCTTCTCCATCCCTTTCCCCATTTAGTCCTCCCAGTCCAGTCTCCCCTACCCTCTATAATTATATATTCTAGTTTCCCTTTACAAGATAGCTAACCTCTGTTGTTATACAGGCTGTAGCACACCTGTTTAAGTCTTACAGGCTAAAAGCTACATCTAAGAGAGGATATACAATATTTGGGGGGGTGGTCTGTGTTACCTCATTGGGGATGATTTTTTTTTCTATCTCCATCCATTTACCTGCAAGTTTCATAATACCAGAGATCCGCCTCTGCCTCCTGAGTGCTGGGCTTAAAGGCGTGTGTTATCACGCCCAGCTAACTTTCACTAGCTGAACAATATTCCATTGTGTAAATGTACCACATTGTGTAAATGTACAATTCTTTCACTGGCTGGTAGACATCTAGGCCATTTATAGTTTATGAATAGAGCAGAAATAAATATGAGTGAATAACTATTCTGGTAGTAGGCTATAGAGTTCTTTGGGTATATGCCCTGGATTGGTATGGCTGGATTTGGTGGTAGACCTAGTCCCAGTTTCCAAGGAACTGCCAAACTGATCTGTATAGTAGCTGTACTAGTTTATACTCCCACTGGCAATGAATAACTTTTCCTTACCCCACATGCTCACCAACATGAGCTATCAGTTTTAGTGATCTTGGCCATTCTGACTGATGTAAGATGAAATCTCAATGTATTTTTAATTTGCATTTTTCTAATTGTAATGGATTTTCTGCAAGTCCCTGGTGGTGGCAGACAGTGGGTCCCAGGATGGTGCAAGTCGCCGGCAGTGGGCAGCAGGAGCAGCCAGTCCTAGGCAGGGACTCTGCACGAGACCATACCACAGGCGGGTGGAAGGCACACAGATAGGCATACCATACCGAGTGGAGTTGGATATTTATTTAGTGGTTATGGAAAGGAAGGGAGAAGGGCAGAGAGAGAGAAGGGGGGAAGGGGAGAAGTGGGGAGAGGCAGAAGCTGCTTCTCCTAGAGGAAGACTAATAATGTCGAACATTTAAGTGATTCTCAGCCATTTGTGTTTTATCTTTTGAGAACTCTGCTTAGTTCTGTACTCCATTTTTAACTTGAGTTATTTGTTTTCTTGATATCCAGGTTTTTAGTTTTTTATATATCCAGATTTTATCCCTCATTGGATGTGTAGTTAATAAAGACCTTTCTGTATGCTGCTGCCTTGCCCCAATAATGTATTCTTTGTCATATAAGCTTTTCAGTTTCCTTAGGTTCTGTTAATCAGTTGTTGGTCTTAGTTCCTGTGCTATCGGTGTTCTGTTCAGAAAGTCTGTTCCTATGCCAATGAATCAAGCCTATTCCCCACTTTATATCCTCTCAGATTCAGGGTATCTGGTCTTAGGTTAAGGTCCTTGCTCCATTTGGGGTTGAGTTTTGTACAGGTGACCTGACCAGCGGGACGTGAATAGAACCAAATTCGCCTGGAAGCAAAGGGCAAGAGACACAAGAGACACAGACTGTCCAGCAAGCCTGAATTCTGATCAAACTGCAAACTTTATTTTTTCCAGGAGCAAAAGGGCAGGGGGCAGGGAAGGTAGGATGCTGGAATGTCAGGTCCTGAGGCTTCTCTGGCTGAGAGAAAGAGATAAAGGGGATACTGAGGGTCTGTGACTTTAAACTAACAAAGGAAATGCTAATTGCTTCTGAAGCCTGGGGCCTGCTGGTCTCACAGGGAGCTAAGATACTGGGTTAATTTCCTAGGCCAGGAACTTGCCCTTCAGAGGTGAACATCTTACTAAGATGGCTATAATCAAAATACAGGTCTTTGCTTCCAGCATGCAGGGTGATGATTATGGATATATTTGCTTCCTTCTACGCGTAGCCGTCCAGTTTAACCAGCACCTTTGTTTATGGTGTCTGTAGGTGTGTGGACTTACCTTTGACTCTTCAATTAGATTGGTTGATCAATGTGTCTCTTTTTATGACAATGTTATGTTGTTGTTTTCATTCCTATTGCTCTGTAGTACAACTAGAAATCTGGAATGGTGATACGTGCAGCGTTTCTTTTATTATCCAGGATTGTTTTTAGCTATCCCGGCTATTTTGTGTTTCCATATAAAACTAAAAAATGATTTTCCACTTTGCCAATGGTTTTCAGTTGTGTGAAGAATTGTATTGGAATTCTGATGGGGATTGCTTTTTTTAGGATGGCCATTTTCACTTTATTAACCCTACTCATCCATGAGTATGGGAGATCATTTCCATTTTCTGAGGTCTTCTTCATTTCTTTCTTCAGTGTCTTAAAGCTTTTATTACTAAAGTCTTTCACTTGCTTGGTTATTCTAAACTTCTTTCTGTTTACTTTTTTAAGATATTGTGAAATTATTGTGAAAGTACTTTGCTGAAAGTACTTACCACCTGTAGAGTATTGTAGGAGGCTGCTTGTTTGTTCTCGGCTGCCCAGTACCGAAATAATCACACAGAAACTGTATTAATTACAGCAACACTTGGCTTGTTAGCTTATGCATATTTCTACCTCACTCTTAGCTCTTAAATTAACCCATCTCTATTCATCTGTGTATCACCATGAGGCTGTAGCTTACCGGAAAGATTCCAGCTTGGTGGCGGCTACATGGCATCTCCAAATTCCGCCTTTTTTCTCCCAGCATTCAGTTTAGTTTCCCTGCCTAGCTCTACTCTTTGCCCTAACACAGGCCAAGACAGTTTCTTTATTAACCCATGGTATTTACAGCATACAGAGGGGAATCCCACATCAGTAGAGTTTAGTGGAATTTTTAGGGTCTTTTTTTTTTTTTCAAGGCAGAGTTTCTCTATGTAGCTCTGGCTGTCCTGGAACTTACTTTGTAGACCAGGAGGGCCTCTCACAGAGATCTTCCTTCCTCTGTCTCCCTGAGTGCTAGGTGATGTGGAATTCCCCTCTGTATACCATTGGTTAATAAAGAAACTGTTTTGGACCTGTTCAGGGAATAGTGGTAGGCAGGGAAAACTAAACTGAATACTGGGAGAAAGAAAGAGGAGATAGTGAGAAGCTATGGAACCTCCATCAGAGACAGACATGCTGATACTTTGCTGGTAGGCAACGACCTGTGGTTATGCACAGATTAATGGAGATGGGTTAAACTAAGATGTAAGAGTTAGCCAGAAATATGCTTAAGCTATTGGCCAGACAGTATTGCAAATAATATAGCTTCTGTGTGATTATTTCTGAAGTCTGGGCATCCAAAAAAACAAACAAGCGATCTTCCCACAACAGCTGGGATTAAAGGCATGTGTTATCACAACCTGGCTTTCCCCCATCTTTTGATTTACTGTTCTGGGGTTGTTTATTCCTTGTGTTTTCTTGGGTGTGCTAAATCTTGAGACTGAAATTTTCCATCTAGTTCCTTCTGTATAGCTAGATTGGTAGATGGATGCTGCTTAAATTATGTTTTATTATTAATGATTTTTTTCTTTGTATGATTGATTATTTTGCTGGCTATAGAAATTTGGGCTATCAGCATGTTATGGAAGTACTCTACTGCTGAGTTGTATCACCAGCCTAGTTCTAGTTCCTAAGTATATACATTAAGAGATTATTTGCTGGGCATTGGTGGCACACGTCTTTAATTCTAGCACTCAGGAAACAGAAACAGGTGAATCTCTGTGTGTTCACAGCCAGCCTGGTCTACAGAGCTTTTCAGAGCTGCTTACACAGAGAAAACTTTCTGTTTTGAAAAACAACCAAAAAAATTTAAAAATTTTCAATGTATTTTTTATCGATTACCATAAATTTCTCTGGTTTATTAGCTATAGTGTATTTCGGCTTTGGAATGATGAATAGGCACTTGATTTTAAAATGTATGTCATTTCTTTTAAAGCTGCATTGTTTTTTTTTTTCAGATGACAAAGAAATGTTCTCAACTTTTAACTCTAGAAAAACAGCTGGAAGAAAAAATTATTGCATATTCTTCTATTGCTGCAAAAAATGCAGAACTTGAACAGGAGCTCATGGTAAAATCTGCCATTTTATTTTGCTTTTTAATTGTTAGTCTTTTTTATCTATTATGTAGTATTGTAGCAGCAAGGAACCACTTGTTCGTCCCAGCCGCCTTTACCCGGAATAAGCACACAGAAACTGTATTTATTCAAACCCTGTTTGGCCCATTAGCTCTAGCTTCTTATTGGCTAACTCTTACATCTTAATTTAAAATATTTCTAGTAATTTGTATATCTCCACATGGCAGTGGCTTACCAGCAAAGATTCAGCATGTTTGTCTCTGGCGGCTCCATGACTTCTCTGACTCTGCCTTTCTTTCTCCCAGCATTCAGTTCTGTCTTCCCCGCCTACCAAAGTTCTGCCTTATCAACAGGCTAAGGCAGTTTCTTTGTTCATTTACCAGGAAAGCAGCACAGACAGAAGGACCTCCCACACTATAGTATGACTTTGAGGGTTCTTTGTTGGTTTCTAATTGCGATTACTGATTTAAAGATGATAGTACAGCATTGAAGTCACCCACTATTATTCTGCCAGAACTTATCTAACCTTTTATTCCTTTTAGTGCTTGGAATTGCAGCCAGAACATTTAGTGTTTGTATATTTACAATTGTTACATCTTTGTGTATACAGGCGTACTTATCCATGTGTGCATATGTAGAGCCCAGATATCAACATTGGGAATCTTTTTTTGCTTGTTTTGAGACATGATCTCACTATGTAACCCTAGTTGGCCAAATTCATGGAGATCCTCCTGTCTTCACACCCTTAGAGTTGGGATTGAAGGCATCTGCCACCTGACCAGGCAAACACTGGGTATCTTCCTTTTCATATGAAGTCAGAGGACAGTTTTTGAGACAATTTTCTCTTCTTGCCATGTGGATCTCAGGGGTTTAATTCAGGTCTTTGGGCTTTGTATCAAGTATCTTTACCCCTTGAATCATCTTACTGAATTGTCTTTGCTTTGTATTTTTGAAATACTGGCTAGAATATGTTGTAGAGAGTCTCTTCTTGGGTCATTTGTGTTTATGGTTCTAAAAGACTCTTGGATTTGAGTGTTTAGCATTTTAAAATTTGTTAAGTTTTCTGCAGTAGCTTTAGGGAATAGCTATTTTTTAGTGGCTATTTTTTACTTCATTTCCTTCTCCTACCCAATGCATTCTTAGGTTTGGTATCCTTGTAGTATCCCAGTGTTTCTGAGTTATGGCTGTGCTGCTGCTGCTTCCTTTCTTCTTCCTTCCTCCTTCTCCTCTTTCCTTCTCCCCATCCCTGTCCACTGATATGTGAAAGTAATATTTCTTCAATTTGATCTTCATCCCTAGTATCTCTCTTATACTGATAATTTGTTTATGTTTTAACAAATAAAGCTTGCCTGAAGATCAGAGTGCAGAGCTAAGCCACTAGAGGCCAGGGAGTGGTGGCACACACCTTTAATCCCAGGACTCAGGAGACAGAGGCAAAGGGATCTCTGTTAGTTCAAGATGGGCTATACAAAATTGAATCTGTCTAAAAGAGAAACAGAGCTCACACAAAGGTGATCCCAGCACTTGGAGTCGTAGGCCTTTAATTCCAGCACTGAGGAAGTGGAGACAGGATTGGTATGGCTGGGTGGAGAGAGCAATGTAAGGTGGGAGGAGACAGGAGCTCAGTGCAGATTAAGGTTAAGCTGGAGGCAGATGGAGTCTGAAGAACAGTATTGCCCCTTCGGTCTGAGCATTGGTAAAGGCAAAAGAACTTTCTAGTGCCTGGCCTCTCTGCTTCTCTGATCTTCAGCATTAACCCCATATCTGACTCTGGGTTTTATTATTAAAACCAGCTAGAATTCGTGCTATACCTCCTCTACTTCCCCAGCTCTGTAGGTGATGCTTTCTTTATTTGGCCCAGTGTGCTTTTCCACCTCGCACATTTATGTCTGAATCTCTAGATTGCTCTGTTTCTTTGTTATTTTATTCCATGATGTCAACTTTGTCCATATTGATGATTTTCTTTGTTGTGTAGCTTACTTTCTTCTAGAAGTCCTGGATTGGTTTCTTTAATTTATTAATTTGCTTATTTGTATCCTCTTCAAGGTATTGGATTTATTTTTAGCTTTTTTTTTCTTTCATTGAAAATAGGTTTTTAGCCAGGCCTTTAACTCCGGCACTCAGGAGTCAGAGGCAGGTGGATCTCTGTGAGTTCAAGGCCAGCCAGGTCTACAAAATGAGTTCCAGGACAGCCAAGGCTACACAGAGATACCCTGTCTCACAAAAGTTAAAAAAAAATACATAAACTATATTCTGGTTACAGTTTTCCCTCTTCATCATCTTCCCTATGCCTCCCCATCTTCCCTTCCATCCAGATCCACACCCATAACAATAAATACACTAACTGGAACCTGACCCATATCCAGACATAACGAAGAGCTGAAGAAGTGCATGTAGATATAGAGGCACACACATAAATCCCATGAACATCCTAAACCAGATGTCATAAATTTTAAAAATACCCTGACTTAACATTATGAGACAAAGAACTTCCCCAAATGTCATTGAGTTCATTTTGTGTTCACCATTTACTGGTGGGCAAGGAGCTGACCATAAAGAGCGGTTTGTTTCTCCAGTGAGACTCCCTTGAAGAAAACCAATTTTTCATTTCTTCGAGGCTATCAATTGGAAGTAGCTTCTGAGTCAGCGATGGGTGTGAGTGTCCACTCTCCTCTCAGCTCTAGGGTCCTGTCTGGTACAGACTGTGTAGGCCCTATGCATTCTGCCACAGTCTGTGAGTTATATGGACAGCCAGTAATATGTCAGAAGGCCTTGATTTATTTATTTGTGTCCTCCATCCCTTCTGGCTCTTATATATTTTTTTTTAATTTTAATTTTTAAAACAATCTCATTTTACATACCAATCCTAGTTCGTTCTCTGTCCTTTCCTCCCTCTCTCATCTCTTCCGCACCTAGCCTCCCCATCCACTCCTCAGAGAGGGTGAGGCCTCCCAAGGGGGGTCAACAAAGTCTGTTGGATCACTTGAAGCAGAACCAAGACCATCACCCCTGTACCTATGCTGAGCAAAGTATCCCTCTATAGGGAATGGGTTCCATGCACTAAGGATAAATACTGGTTCCACTGCCCAGACCACACAGCTGTCACCCACATTCATCCAGTGGTGGTGGACATCTAGGCTGTTTCCACTTTCTGTTATCAGCAACAGTGAACCTGGCTGAGATTTATCTGTTCCCACACTCATCCACTCGCACGCCCATGGCTGTCATTCTTTAGAGTTACTCTCAGCGGATGAAGCCTGCTTCTGGCTGCTAGTTGCAAACTCCCTCTCCAGCACAGCTGACTGTCAGCGTCCTACCCTCATGTTTCTGCAGCTGCATCCCAAGTTTGTCTCTCAACCGGAGCCTGTGATCGTTCCCTTTGTGCTGACCCCCAGAGCGTTTTACTTTTTTTTTTAAAGATTTATTTATTTATTATATACACAGTGTTAATCCTCCATGTATGCCCTCAGGCTAGAAGAGAGCACCAGATCTCATTACAGATAGTTGTGAGCCACCATGTGGTTGCTGGGAATCGAACTCAGGACCTCGGGAAGAGCAGTCAGTGCTCTTAACCTCTGAGCCAGCGTTTTAGTTTTAAGCAGTAGGTTCCCCTTCGAAGAGGTTTATGAAACATGGAAAAACCAGTAACTCCTAATAGATGCCTTTGAGCAATATCATTGTTTCCTTAAGAAAGAGCACATCATCTCCGAATTCATGATATTTACATGAATATGCATGTATTGAATTTAACATTGTTATAAAATAAATTAGTGAGTGTTAAAAAAAAAAAACCAAAAAAAAAAAACCAGTAGGTTCCTTGAAGATAGTGTCCAGCCATGGCCAGGAGAGCTCCTCTACTCCTGTTCTGTTTTATCCAAGAAGTCGTTGTCCTAGCAAGACCAGCAGCTGGATTTGAGGCTCGTGAGAGCTGTGGATTTGTCTTGTTAGCAGGACTCTTGGTCTCATGTTTACTAGGGTTGTCTGGTAATGTTTGGATGAGGCCTTTCCTCTGCCACGTCAGTTGGAACTGCTCTGTGTGACTCTCCCTTGTGCGGTGTCACATCCTGTCTCTCCATGCTGCTGAGCAGTCCGAGCGCTCCTCTTCGGAATCTCCAGAGTTTGCTCTTTTCCTGCTTTCACTCATCCTGGATACTTCACTGGGCCATCACAGAGACAATTTCTAGTCTACCATGTTGTCTGGAAATCAGTCTTTTTGTTTAATTATTGATAAAAGTGTAAAGAATGGAATGTGGCAGGTTTATTGCTAGATTCATGTATTTTTATCTAAAACAGCTTTTGGTTATATCCTTCCCAATATTTTTATTTCTAGGAGAAGAATGAAAAAGTAAGAAACCTTGAATCTAATATCAATACAGAACATGAGAAAATTTGTTTTGCTTTTGAAAAAGCAAAGAAAATTCACCTTGAACAGCATAAAGAAATGGAAAAACAAATTGAACAAGTAAGTTTTTTTGTTTTTTTGTTTTTTTTTTTTTTGGTTTTTCCAAGACAGGGTTTCTCTGTAGCTTTAGAGTCTTCCCTGGAAATAGCTCTTGTAGTCCAGGCTGGCCTCGAACTCACAGAGATTGACCTGCTTCTGCTTCCTGAGTGCAGGGATTAAAGGTATGCACCACCACCAGGCTAATGTATTCGTTAGTAGTGAAAAGAACCTTAATGTAGTGGGAGGCCACTTGCTTGTTTCCTGGCTGCCCAGACTCCCGAAATAACCACACAGAAACTGTATTAATTAAATCACTGCTTGGCCCATTAGCTCTAGCTTCTTATTAGTTAACTTTTACATATTAATTTAACCCATCTATATTAATCTGTGTATCACCACGAGGGTTGGCTTACTGGGTAAATTTTTAGTGTCTGTCTCCTGTGGGGCTACATGGCTTCTCCTTACTCTGCCTTCTTCCTCCCAGCATTCAGTTTAGTTTACCCTGCCTAGCTAAGTTCTGCCTTGCTATAGGTCCAAAACAATTTTTTTATTAATCAATGGTAATCACAGGATACAGAGGGGAATCCCATATCACCTTAAGCATTCTAACCCAAATTTTAAGTGCAAATAAAGAAACAACAGCATAAAAAAATTAACAGCAAGACATATAATAAGAATCTCATTCTTTCTAAATAATTTTTGTTTCGTTTCCTGGGGGTGGGTATTGGGGGGTTAGGGTCTCATATGTATCTCTGGCTGTCCTGGAACTCTCTATGTAGACCAGGCTGGCCTTGAACTCACATACATCCCTGTCTTTCTCTGCCTCCCAAGTCCTGGGATTAAAGACTGCATCACCACTATGTTGTAATAGGAGCTGCGGGCTGCGTCCCTGGCACCCGGCCACCCGCACAGCTAGCTTTACCCGAAATAATTACACGGAAACTGTATTCTTTTAAACACTGCCTGACCCATTAGTTTTAGTTTCTTATTGGCTAGCTCTTACATATCGATCTAACTCATTTCTATTAATCTGTGTAGCCCACGAGCTGGCTTACCAGGAATGATCTTAACCTGCGTCTGCCTGGAGTAGGAGAATCATGGCGACTCCTTGACTCAGCTTCTTTCTCCCAGCATTCTGTTCTGTTTACTCCTCCCACCTATATTTTAACCTATGAGGCCAAGCAGTTTCTTTATTACTTAACCAATGAAATTAACACAAAACAGAACACTCTCCCCCCATCATTTCCCCTTTTTCTGTTTAAACAAAAAAGAAAGGCCCTAACATATTAAGATTACATATAACAAAACAGTTATCAAGTAAGAATTATAGTTACAATATTTATATCTACTTTATCTTTTATCATAACTAAGGAAAACTATAAGTAACCATTCTTCAACTCCATCAAAAACTCCATAAGGATATAATATTACCTAACAAACACGAAGGCCAAAACTCTAGAAATAACAGAGACATCTTGCTGCCTGTACAGTCACCCAAAGTTCCTCTGTACCTTTGGGGCATCCATCTTCAGCCTTCAGGCCCATAGTATCCAGCAGACATTTCCATGAAGCAGAAAATTTCAAAGACAGTTCAGTCACTATCTGCTGTGTCCTGCAGAATGTCTCGCAGACTCTTTCAGGAATCAGGAACCCCGAAAGACCATCTCACCTTTAGGCAAGTTCAGCAGTCCTCTCTCTGAAGGTTCTCTGTGTCCAGTTCATGCATCAGTCCAGGCAAGAGCAGTTTCTTGCCCAAATGGCTATCAAACTCCATAAGGATCCTCTTTGATGCCCATCTTCTTCTTGAAGTAGATTGGTGCTGCCAGGAGCAGAATGGCTCATTGTCATGAAAAGTCCTAAGTTATTAAAACATTAAATGCCATATTCTGCAGTCTTTGAAGGATATGAAGAATGTCTATCTAACTGAAATGTATCTCTATATATCTAGAAAATCTAACTAACATGACTACAAGCCTGACTATTACTGATGATTATCCATTAACCTATATTTCTTAATTATACACTACATTTTTAATGAACTACACAATCACAATACCTTAATCAAGATCAGAAATACATATACATATAACAAAATTGACTGTAAAATCCATACCAATGCAAATTATTCATACCTATATCATTTCCCCCTTTAAATGTAAAAGAACATTTATAAACAATATTTTGGGAACATGGGCACAGTTTTTTCTCTCCAAACTGCTTCCTGATGAATGGGGGCGCTGTTAATCAGATCATTTAGGGTGTAACCTGTGTGCCAGGTTTATCTCAGTTGGCAGTGGAGTGAAGTAATTTTTTGAGGGTGTTCACAGAAACTTTTCGGGAGGTCGTGGTCTATCATACCATATCGGGATAGATGCAATCCACAGGGTCTGGTCCTCTGTGAAAACAAAAGAAGACCCTCTCCAAAGCCTCATATCCTTAGACCCAAATTTTGAAATCGTAATACCCTTATATCTATTCTGGTTTAGCTTGGCAGCCCATGTAATGAAAGGTCTCTCTGTACTTAGCTCCTTTACAGTCCAAAAAAATTTTTTTTGATATTTATTTAGTGGGTTATGGAGGCAAAAGGGAAAAAGGGAAGAAGAGCAAAGAGAAAGAGGCAGAGCTACAGTCAAAAATTTTAAAGAAAACACAATAATACAAAAAATCCAGACTCTCTGTGAATTTTCCATTTTTATGTGGCTTATTTTTCTTTATTTCTTTTAATCTACAACTATCTGTACTCTGTCTCTTTAAAGACTTTACCTTTTTTTTTAAAAAAAAACCATTAACTTTATTCTCTATATTCTTTTCTTCTCTCTCTCAAGCCTACGTACACTCATCCAACACTGTGGTCTTTTATGTCTGAATCTGTTTTATTGTGAATCTGTAACATTTTTTTACTATCCAGGAGCACTTTGTTTTGCGCCTTTAAATCACTAAGCGCTTAAGAATCTAAGCTGTGACAATTTCTAGGTCAAAAACAGGTACTGCCTACTTGCCCCGCCCAGTCCAACATGGCAGAGCTGCTCGTGCCTCTGATCCTTGCACATTGCACCAGTAGCGTGGTAGAGCTGCTTGTGCCTCTGAGCCACAGCACACAATGACTTCCTTTTAGGCACACAGCGAGTCTAGTTGCCATCAAACAAATCGTAGCACTTTACTCCAAATGTTCCATTCAAAAGCTCTGTCTCCCGCAGGAGCCAGACAGAGATCGCAATGGCGGCCCAGCCCAGAAAGCTGGCATTTTAAAACAGCCAGTTATTTCCTGCTGCTGAGTCAGGAAAATTTCAAAATGGAGGAGGGGCCACCAGGTAGGAGCGGCACTCAGCACTTTAATTCTGAGACTGAGCTTGCAGCACAGAAATTCTTTTCATCCAAGTTACAGCCAAATCTGACACGCAGAGCACTGCACAGTCTAAAAACACGTTTCTTTATGGTGGCAGGAATCCGCCATGCTCTTCTGCCTGCCTAAGCCTGATTCAGCCGTCTGCCCAGGTGCAGGCGGGGAGCGCTGAGCCATCAGCATGGTCTCAGAGCACTCTTCTTCCGATCCCAAGCGGGAACACAAACATCCAGTCCCATAAAATCCATTGAAATGCTTTAAAGCCAGAGTTCACGCTGGCAGCACAGCCCCAGGAAGCCATGCTTTAAAATGACGCAGCGTTTTTTCTGCTGCTGATGCTGAATCAGGAAATCTCTCTACAACACGCCACCAACTAACAGCCAAAAGCTGTGTTAAACTCTGTTTTTTTTCTCTGATTAAAATTAAGCTTTCTCGGGTTTTACGTGGAGTTCTTTACCACGCTGGGCGCCACTCTGTTGTAATAGGAGCGGCAGGCTGCGTCCCCAGCACCCCGGCCGCCCGCACGGCTAGCTTTACCCGAAATAATTACACGAAACTGTGTTCTTTTAAACACTGCCTGACCCATTAGTTTCAGTTTCTTATTGGCTAGCTCTTACATATCGATCTAACTCATTTCTATTAATCTGTGTAGCCCACGAGCTGGCTTACCAGGAATGATCTTAACATGCGTCTGCCTGGAGTAGGAGAATCATGGTGACTCCTTGACTCAGCTTCTTTCTCCCAGCATTCTGTTCTGTTTACTCCTCCCACCTATATTTTAACCTATGAGGCCAAGCAGTTTCTTTATTACTTAACCAATGAAATTAACACAAAACAGAAGACTCTCCCCCATCACCACTACACTTGAGTCCAATGCTATCATCATCATCATCATCATCATCATCATCATCATCATCATCATCATCATCATTTTTTAGTTCTGGGGATGGAATGCAGGGCATTGTACATACTAACCGGATACTCTATTAATCTGGCTCAGCAGATAGAGCTGCCTATTGCCAAGCCTGAATACTGGAGTTTAGATTCCAGGATCTACACAGGGGAAGGAGACTGACTCTTGGAAGTTGTCCTCCAGCCTTCATGCATGTAAACACACACACACACACACACACACACACAAAATGAAATAAAATGTGATACCATCCCGCCTTTTCTTTAAAAAAAGAATACATCAATAGCGAAAATCTCTAAAAATGTTCAGTAAAAATTTCAAACTGGTAATCAGTTGGAGCTAGAGGTTTAAAAGAATCAGGAATAAAAGAACTGTATCATGCAGGGTGATGGTGGTGACAGTGGCTGCAGCCACTGCTTAGGAGGCAGAGGCTGACAGATCTCCCTGAGTTGACGGTGAAACACAGTGCTGACAAACTGAAGAACGCACTTGGTAGGCCATGAAGTCAAGGCCAGTGTGGGCTATGTAGCAAGTTTCAGACCAGCCAGGAATGCATCATGACTTCTGATTTTTCAAAACAAAA
Source organism: Microtus pennsylvanicus (assembly GCF_037038515.1). NCBI lineage: Eukaryota > Metazoa > Chordata > Mammalia > Rodentia > Cricetidae > Microtus > Microtus pennsylvanicus. Next base: position 845,896 of record NC_134590.1, on the reverse strand, counting down.
TAAAGGAAACTTAGTTTCACATTATTCCAAAAAATTTCAGGTCTATATGGTTTCACTGGCAAATTCTTCCAAACAGGTAAGGAAGAAATAACATTATTATATAGTATACTAGAAGAAGATGAATTACTTTCAAACTCATTTAACAAAGAAGGCAAGTACTTTATAAATTCCAAAAATGAGACAAAGACAATAAATACCATTTTATTCTTATTAGAACATGAAAGTATGAAATAAGAGGAAAGACAAAAAAACACTGCAATAATTGTAATTGTCATTTGTTGATAGATTGGGACTCAGTCTAAAAGACCAGAAATAATAAAGGGTAAAGGTAGAGAGAAAAAAAATTTGATCTACTTGGAATAGAATGTCTTCTGAAATGAAAATGTTACAGAAATCAAAGCAAGATATCAAAGTAAACCTTAATTTCTTATATTAAGTCTAGTACTTCCTAAAATAAATGAACTAGACCCATACATGTCAGCACAAACAAACATCTGAAACTATATTGATTAAAAGAAAAAGCAAATTATCTGGGCAGTGGTGGTGCAAGTCTTTAATCCCAGCATTCAGGAGGCAGAGGCAGGCAGATCTCTGTGAGTTCAAGGCCAACCTGATTGACCTACAGAGTGACTTCCAGGACTGGCTCCATAGCTATTGAGAAACCCTGAACTTTTTTTTTTGAGACAGGGTTAGAAACCCTGAACTTTAAAACTTAAAGATATTGCTATAATAAATGTAAAATTTCAAGACAGAAAATTTTATTTCATATTGTTTATGACTGCACATATTTAATAAAAGCATGAAAACAGACCAGTCAATAATATAATAAGAATAATGAAAGAAAGGGAAAAGAGATTTATGATTTAATTTTTTTAATTAAGGGAAACTAAAGGAAATTCCTAAAATGCAGAAATCTGTGTACTTTCAAATATATTTATGTTTAAAGTGTTCCCAGTGTTTTAAAACTATATAACCTGAAAATCTTGATTTTATATTTAGCTTGAAAGTCAACTAGAGAAAAGAGACCAGCAATTCAAAGAACAAGAAAAGACTATGTCCATTTTGCAGCAAGATATACTATATAAACAACATCACCTTGAATCACTAGACAGGCTCTTGACGGAAAGTAAAGTGGTAAAGTCTTCTTTTTAAAAGTACTATTTGAAAGCTAGCATTTTAAGTTTATGTTTCTGTAGCATATATTTAATATACTCTCAATATTTATTTGAAAATATTTTTTCTATCAAAATTTGTTTACAGGAAACGGAAAAAGAAAATACAAAGAAAGATGAAGCTTTGAAAGCATTGCAAATTCATGTATCTGAAGAAACAATCAAGGCTAGTATAGTATACTTTTTGTGTATGTGTGTGTGTGTTTGTGTGCATACACATGCCATGGCATGAGTGTGAAATCATGGGACAACTTGCAAGAGTTAGTTTTCTCCTTCTATCATAAATGGATCTCAAGAATAGAATTCAGGTAATTAGATTTGGAGACAAGAATCTTTATCTGCTAAAGCCAGCTTATCAGGCCTCTGTTTTACTATTACAGACATTTTTATGGCTTTTTTTCCAATAAATTATTAAAATTGTAATATATAAATGTCAATTAAGTGGTTAAGGAATTGGCTCAGTGATTAAGATTGTGTACGCCTTTGGTTTTATTGTTTTGTTTTGGGTTTTCTAGATAGGGTTTCCTTGTGTAGCAGTTCCAACTGTCCTGGAACTAGCTCTCGTAGACTACACTAGCCTCAAACTCACAGAGATCCTCCTGCCTCTGCCTCCTGAGTGCTGGGCATCTGGTTTGTGTATGCTAATCTTGCACAGGTCCTGAGTTTTGTTCTAGCAGCCTGTTGGGCAGTTACAACTGCCTGTAACTCCAGCTCCCACACCCTTTCTGGCCTCTGAGAGTACTTGCATGCATAAACACATACACACACACAAACGTATTTTTAAATACTTTGTTTTTCATATAAAATTATGAATGTTATCAAAACTTATTTTTGTTATGAAGGGGCAGGGTTCATGCACACATATCTCCCCTACCGACACACAAATAAATATAATTTAAACAAATTTAAGAAACAAAAAGTACTAATTTTACTGTTGTACCTCACAGTATAATAGCTGTAGCCACAGAGCATGATAAATGCTTAATTAAGATATAAAAAGCATTAAATGCATGTCTGTCTATATGAAAAAGGAGTATATTTAGTATTCAATCATATAATCTTTGAAATGTTTCTCTTGTAAAAATGGAAGAACTACTATATATTCCTTATATTTTTATTTGTGCTAGTAGGTCTAAATATGCTGTCATCTTGTACCATAAATACCTTCAATATAAAGATGACTACTTTTGCCTAGAATTCTTTTTATACTCTGTTTTATGATTGCATATACCTATGTAAACAATATGTCTTCAAGGTAGGAGGGGGAGAGAGTGAGAGAATATGTTTGTGTTGTGTAAACAGAGGTTTCTGTCCCGCCTGGTCCTGCAGCTGTTCAGTCCCAAAGAAACACACAGGTACTTACATTAATTAAAAACTGGCCTTTTATCTCAGCGTTATTATTAACTAACTCTTAGAACTTATATTAACCCATAATTCTTACCTATGTTTAACCACATTTCTTGGCACCTTTTTTCAGTGCAGTATTTTCATCTTTCTTCCTCTGCGTCTGGGTGGCAACTTCCTTTCCTCTTCCCAGAATTCTTAGTCTGGGTGCCCTACTTATGTCTCGATACTGGCCAATCAGAGTTTTATTAAGCCAATATGAGTGACAAACCTTTAAAGTGTAGGAGAGTATTTCCCACATCAGTGTTGTTTGTGTAGTATATATGCATATGTGTGATTGGAAGTTAGAAGTTGAAATCAGGTCTCTTCCTCGGTCCTTTTTTTTTTTTTTTTTTGAGATAGGATATGTCACCAAACCTGGAGTTTGCCAATTCAGCTATTTATCTGGCCGTGATCTGCCTGTCTCTGCCTCCCTAATGGTAGAATTGGATACACACGCATGCTGCCATACCTGGCTTTGTACTTTAGTGCTGGAAATCTGAACTCTGATCTCCACGCTTATTGTGAGCTATCTTCCCAGCCCAACAGTTATGTCTTTATTTGTTGTTATGGGTCTGGGGTTACTTAGAGATTCACTATGACCATAAATACATTTTAATAATAGGCTGTATATTTTAAATATTGATGTACAATGTGGGGCCAGGACTGAACCTGAATGCGGCCCAGATTTATCACCTAGCCATATCAGCCCAAAGCTGATGAAGGAAAAGCCACGAGACTGGTGTATTTTGTCTACATGTAGGCAGGGTCTAATTTATATGTCTTGCACTTGTCCTAGTCATCTTTGAGCAGAGTAGCAGTTTGATTACAAAAGTGGAGACTGAGTTAGTCTGCTATCCTGCTGGAACAGATCTACTATCTTACAGGACCAGTCAGTTTATGGACACTCTTTAACGTCTGGGGAAGGGAAGTGGGCTGCTATGATACATGCGTATACAAGCCAGGGGCTAAAGCTGGACTTGCATGGACCGTCAGCTCCCAAATAATGATGTGGCAACTTTTTATTAAGTATGAAAACTTGTCCTTAGCTTAGACTTGTTCCCAACTAGATCTTAAAGCAAATTAACCCTTTCATACTAATCTAAATTCTGCCATGTGGCTCATTATTTCTTCTCCATACGGTACATCTGACTTCCTCTGTGTCTCCACTGGCGAATTCCTACCTCTCAGATTCTTCCCAGAGTTCCTGTCTCTGCCCAGAAGTCCCACCTATCCTCTCCTGACTAGCTAATGGCCATTCAGCTCTTTATTAAACCAATCAGAAGGTGCCTTAGGCAGATGAGGTAAAAACCTTACATCTCCACAATGTCCAGGAAGATTATCCCACAACAAGGGGCTTACATGTTAGAGGCATTTTTTCTTTTTTGTCTCTCAGGCATAGTAAGTCTAAAGTTTAAATGTAATGTTGACTGTCTCACTATAGTCATTCCTATAGAATTCAACAATTATTTAACATTTACTGTCATATCAGTTTATTTACTTACATAAGAGTAAACTTAATTTAAAAATATTAGCATACAAGTCAGTCATAGTAGCCCCTGTCTGTGACCCTAGCACGTGGGAGAAGAGTCTAGAGGATTTCTGAAAGTTTGAGGCTGGCCTGGTCTATACAGTGTGTTCCAGGCCATCTAAGAACCTTGTTTCAAACAAGAAGGAAAAAATAAAAAAGATAGATAAATATTAATGTTGTAGGCATGAAACTATTTTGTTAAATAATATTCAATAGCTATTAAACTCCTAGTTCTTCATTTAGTAAGGAATTTCCATATATTAATAGCCAGATAAAAGATAAGAAATCAGAAAATGAATGAATTATACATTGAATTTTTTTCCTTGATGCTTTTAATGAGTTTTTAATTTGGGGAAAAATAAATATGAGGAAGAAATATAGAATCAAAATTCCTTAGTTCAAATATAAATAATTTTGTAATTTTAATTATTTATTTTGCTTTTTGGGACAGGATTTTCTGTGTAACCCTAGGTGTCCTGGAACTCTCTTTGTAGACCAAGCTGGCCTCGAACTCACAGAGATCCACCTGCCTCTGCTTCCCAAGCGCTGGGATTAAAGGCGTGCGCCACCACCGTCATCATCATTCATGCCCCGGCAATGCTTAAGCATGCATGGGCAGCCCGTTTATGGCAGCTCTCCTGTTGTTCCTATGCCTGGCAGACCTAGATGCTGTTCCGCAGTCTTCCTTTGTGCTGTCTGTGCAGCTTTCTGTCCTCAGCATGAAGCAGTGCCAGAGCTCCGCCACACTGGCTCAGTACAAACCATTTCAACCTGGAATATCCGTAGCAATAAAATAACAGTCTGGGGTCCTTGTTCCTGATTATCTTATTATCCTTTCCAAGTACCTTTGCAAGATTCTATTTGTTAATTTCAAGGCTCATATATGAACTGTGTGTAGGAAAGTTCAAACTGTCAGTTTAAAATCGCATTTTCAAGTGTGGTCAGTGAGAACTAAAAGTTTGATGAATCTGAAGATGTTGCTCAGTATTAGGCCCCTTGCCAAGTGTGTTCACAGCCCTGCATTTGATTCCTAACACCAACATAAATAAAATAATTCTGAACAGGTAACAATATCCATAAAGTAAACAAATGTGTTTGTTACCTGTTAAATAGATTGTTGAAAGACCATGCCTTAGGTTTAAATTATATTTCTTTCTTCCCTATAATTTCTGTTTACTTTCTCTTCGGATTCTCTGCCTCTCCCAATGAATTTGTGGACAAATGAGCATTACTGAAGCTGCACATCCTCGGGTTGTCACTGTGCACCAGAGGAGGTCATTTGGTGCAGCACACTAGTTGTTCTGATTTTATTCATGTACAAGAAGTTTATATACAGTACATGTTGATTATTTACATAGGATTAAGATAAACTTTGTAACATAAGAAATCTTTTTGTTATTCATTGGTTTTGCTTGATTTATTAATTTTTACATAACTCTGTTTTTAAAATGTCAAACCCACAAAAGAATTCAAAGAATAGTACAAGGACACCTAGCTACTCTGTCACTAAAGCTATAGCTGTACTTACATCGCCCATTTCCCTCACCACATCCATGCATGCTTATGTATGCATCACCTTTCCCATACACATTCTTGCTTTTTGGTAGCCGCCTGAGGGAAGGTGTTGTTTAACAGCTTCCCAATTACCTAAATATTCTTTATAGTTCTGCTAGTTAACGCATCAGTATAACCTTGGAACTTTTTAGACTTCCAGAATATCTAGCCATCTTCTGTGTTAGTCTTGACAACTTCCTGAACGTGTAGTGATTGATGTATCTTAGACATTTTTTTTAAAATATCAAACCCAGGGCCTTATATATGCTGTCCTTTTTTTTTATTGGTTTTTCTTGGTTTTTGTTTGTTTGGTTTGTTTCTTTTTTTCTTTTTTGGTTTTTGAGACAGGTTTTCTCTGCAGCTTTGGAACCTGTCCTGGAATGCACTGCCTTCTGTAGCTGAGGCTGACCTTGAACTCACAGAGATCTCTACCTTCTGAGTGCCGAGGTCGAGGTCGCCACACTGCCTGGCCTTTTTTGTTGTTATTTTTTTGTGACAAGGTTTTTCTGTGTAACAGCTGTGGCTGTCCCTGATCTTGCACTATTGACCAGTCTGGCCTCAAAATCATAGAGATCTGCCTGTCTCTGCCTCTCGAGTGCTGAGGTTAATGGCATGCACCACCACTGCCCGGTTTGTTATTGTTTCTTTGAAACAGGCTTTTTCTGTGTACCCTGGCTGTTTTGGAACTCTCTCTGTAGACCAAGCTGGTCTCAAATTCACAGAGCTCTGCCTGCCTCCCAAGTGTTGGGATTAAAGGCCTGCGCTACCACTGCCCAGCAGGCATGTTGTCCTTATGTATGCTGTCTTCTTCCACTGAACCACAGCCCAGCCCTCAGATGTCACTAGTTTAAGAGGAATTTTATTGGACTGTCTTTGGAGTGGTTTGGGAATGTCTGATTTCTCAGTAACCTTGTAACAATGGGTTTTATCATCTTTTAATGAATCCTATCAGAGTAATTTATTGTATTATTATCAGGTACTAATGCCCATTCTCTTGCTTAAGAGAGATAACATAACAAGGGTTTTTGCTTTTCTATCTTCTGTCTGTCTGTATGTCTGCCTGCCTGTCTATCTAGACAGGGTTTCTCTGCATAGCACTGGTCATCCTAGATCTCTCTTGAGACCAGTCTGGCCTCAAACTCATAGGTCTGTCTGCTTCTGCCTCCAGAGTGCTGGGATTAAAGGCCTGTACCACTGTGCTTGTGTGGATTAACTCAGCTGTTTATTTAAAGTTTTAAAACTAAGGACTTCAGAGATGGTTTTCTCTCGCAGATAAACTTCTTTTACAAAGGACTCCAATCTGGTTCCCCGCACTCACCCTGGGTATCTTTGCACCTGCCTCTTAACTTCAGCCCCAGGGGGATCTGACACCTGAATTCACATGTGCACAAATCCACAGAAAGACAGGCAGACAGACACATACACACAATTTAAAAATGTTAATCTTTAAAAATTGTTGTTACTAGGACAACAGTTTTTTTTTAAAGTGAGATAGTCATTCATAATGGCAGCCTTCTTGGCTGTCAGTAGTTATATAAACAAACTAAGATAGTCTCTCATAATGGTGGCTTCAGAATTCCCTTTTAGAAAGAATTACTAGGGCGATTTTTTAATGTCAAATTGTGTAAGACACATGGCTTACTTAGTACTTCTGTCAATGAGGGATTCTCATCTTGCTTCCTCTGCAGCTGGGTGACAACTGCAGACTGACCTTTCCTTTTCCCAGCATTCTCCTGTTATGGTCACCCTGCCTCTTCATCCTGCCTGGTCGCCTCACCTATCCTGCCTGGCTACAGGCCAATCAGCGTTTTATTAAAAATAATACATGTAACAGGATAAAAGACCATTGACTCACAGCTTCAAATAGTTCCTGAGAAGAAAGTTTCTCTTTTTTCTCTCCAGTCTTGTTGAAATTTCTTTCATAGTTTCAAATGTGATGTTTTTATTCAGAGAAAAGATGTTTTAATTTCCCCTGCAAAATTAAAACTCAACATTATAAGGGGAAAGAAAAAAGCAAGGTAAGAATCTTAGTAATAGAAGGGTATGGACATGTATTTTGAGCTAATTTTTTTTTTAGTTACTAAATTTGATTTGCTCTTTAATATTAGATAACACAAAGCATTACACATAACACATAAACACTTGAGTCATGTTATTGGTTTTTTAAAAATATTTATTAATTATGTATACAATATTCTGTCTGTGTGTACCAGAAGAGAGCACCAGACCCCATTGCAGATGGCTGTGAGCCACCATGTGGTTTCTGGGAATCAAACTCAGGACCTCTAGAAGAGGAGGCAATGCTCTTAACCTCTGAGCCATCTCTCCAGCCCCTGGATTTTTAAAGAATATTTTTCACAGGTACTAAGCAAAGAAGATGTTTTTCCTGTGTGATAAATTTTTTCTTCACAAACCAACATTTCCAAATATTCTCATCTTAGCAACATTTGTAGGATATCTGTACTCACTTTCCTATTTCATTGGTCTAGGCTTAAGAAATAATAAGCTTGCCTTCTTAAGGGAGTGTTTTGGGGTTTCTATTTGACATTATTTCAAATGACTTATTCCTGACAAATTTAAACTTCCAGCGTTTCACTGTTGCCCTTCCGACTGCCTTGCCCTGAGCACGACCCTCTTTCTAGAACGTGCTGCTATACCTGTGTTGTTCAGGACTGTTCTTGCTTCTCCTCGTTCCCTGGTTTGCCTTGATGAATGAGCTTTTTCAGCCAATCTCTCCTGTCAGATCATTTCATACTCTGAATAGACCTATCTCAGGTTTAAATTTTGTGTATTACTCTGTGTGCTGCAATTGTTTGCTGCAGTGCACGTGTGCAGGTGTTGCAGCAGATGGGTGGAGGTCAGGAGAGCTTTGCTGAGTTGACTGCTCTCTTCCACTAGAGGTTCTGGGAGTCAGTCTCAGGCCACCAGGCTTGCGCAGGAAAGTGCCTTTGCTGACTTAGCTATCTTACTGACCTGATTTTAGTGTTTCAAGCGGTAAAGTAACCTTAGGAGATCAATCTGTTAAATATTGTACAAATAATAAATATTCATTAATTAATAATTCAGTGTTTTGTTTTTTGAGACAGCGTCTCTCTACATAACCCTGGATGTCCTGAACTCACTGTGTAGACCAGGCTACCCTGGAACTCATAGAGATTTACCTGTCTCTCCCTCCCAAGTGCCTTGATTTTTCTTTTCTTTCTTTTTTTTATTTTATACTTTGCTTTTTTTTAACTTTAGGTCAGACAACTGGACTCAGCTTTAGAAATCTGTAGGGAAGAACTTGCTTTGCATTTGAATCAGTTGGAAGGAAATAAGGAAAAATTTGAAAAACAGCTGAAGAAGAAGTCTGAAGAGGTAAATTATTCTTTTATTTAGCAAAATTTTCAAATGCTTGTTGGTATTGTTAATTTTTTAATTTTTCTCAATATGCTTTATTTTGTTTGGGTTATTGAAAGACAAAGTTGGCCTCGGTTATCCAAGGCTAACCTCAGACTCTCTATATAACTGATGGTATAGAATTTATGATCTTCCTGCTTCTGATTATCAAGTGCTAGGATTACAGGTGTGTACAAACATTTGTGTATGTTTATATGGTGCTGGGAAAGGTGTGCTGGGTATCAAATTACTTTTCTACCACTGTGATAAGACACTATGACCAAGGCACCTTAGAGAAGGAAGAGGTTATTTGGGACTTCCAGTTTCAGAGGGTGAGTCCTTGACCAGCAGACGTGTCAGGCGTAGCAGCAGGAATGGGACTGGAGCAGTAGCCACTGTTGTGAGGCAGAGAACTAACTAGGAATGGCTGTGTCTCTTGAAACTTTAAATTTACCCCCAGTGACACACGTGCTCTAACAATGTCACACACTTCCTAATCTTTCCCAAATAGTTCCTCCCACTGGGGACAAAGTATTGTAATATCTGCGCCTCTGGGAGCCATTCTCATTCAAACATCACACACTAGGCAGACGCCCCACTGAGTTACATCCTCATCGCCTTCATATGCTCTAAACATACATCTGTAGAAAGAGGACATTAAATGTAATTTTTGTTTGTTTTGAGACAAGGTTTCTGTCTAACAGTGCAGGCTGTCCTGTAACTCACATTGTAGACCAGTGTAGCCTTTATATATATGACACTAAAAACATATTTTAAATTATATATTCTTTAAAGAACAGACTTTATTTCAGTATAGCATAAAATACCTTAAAATTCAAATTCACTTATTTTTAGGCCATCAAAATAGTAAGTTATAATTATTACATAGTATTTTTAATATAAATTGAATAATATTTAAAGCATTGTTTTAGACGTAGGAGTTTAAAATTTTTCAAAACTTTTTGTTGGTGGTGGTGGTTGTGGTTTTTTGGAAACAATCCTAAAAGTCATTCTGTAGACCAGGCTAGCCTTGAACTTGGAGATTCACCTACCTCTACTACCCTTGTGCTGGCAAAACTTAAAAAAAATTGTTTCTTCTTGCCTGAAGAGTTAAGAATCAGCTTTAGAAGGTGGATGTGGTGGTACAGACTTAAACTCCCAGCCCTTGGGTTGCTACTTACGAGGACGGTGAGTTGTAGGCAGGCCTGAGCTACTTAGTTATAAGCCATCAATGGCTACATAGTGAGGTACTATTTTTTAAAAAAATTAGGTTTAACAATTTTTAAACTTTATTGAGTAAAATTTTCAGTTACTAAAGACCTTTTCTAAAAGGCTGAAGAGTTGGCTTGGCAAGTAAAACCTGTGTGCTCTCCCTAGTACCCACACGGTGGAAGGAGAGAACTCCTCCAAGTTTTCCTCTTATCTCTACATGTACACACACGTGAAACAAAAATTAAGACTTTCATTTGTTGTCTAAGGCTTTTGTCCTGCCCAGTTCCCACAGCTGTTAAGTCCCAAAGAAATCACACAGAGGTCTATATTAATCATAAACTGATTGACCCACTAGCTCAGGCTTCTTATTAACTCTCATAACTTATATTAGCCCATTATTCTTATCTATGTTAGCCATGTGGCTCAGTACCTTTTTCAGTGAGGTAGTCACATCTTGCTTCTTCTGTGGCTGGGCTAGGACTGCAGAGGAATGGGCTTCCTCCTTCCCAGAATTCTCTTGTTCTCATTGACCCGCCTCTACTTCCTGTCTGGTTGTCCTGCCTATACTTCCTGCCTGGCTACTGGCCAATCAGCATTTATTTAAAATATAACTGACAGAATATAGACCATGGTCCCACACCATTTATTAAGAGTTGTCTTATTATCTCTACAACCTCAGCATCCACCCACATACACAGGCAAGGCCTTGCTGTGTAACCTCTAGGCAGCTTCTAAATCATAATCCTCCTGCTTTAGCCTCCTACGGGCTGGGATTTTACCTATGCACCGTCATACCTACCTTAAAGACGTCTTTTAAAGAAATTTTGGAGACCAGCATACTAAGACCTTAAATATTTGTAGAGAAGTTTTGTAGTTGATATTGTTATTACTTTATGTGTTGGAATATGAATATTCTGGATCAATTTGTTGTGATATAATTTTACAAACTACTATAATAATAACACTATGTAGTATGATAAATATCACCTGATTTTATTATGTAGTAATTTTGGTTTTATATCTATAAATGGAAAAGAAGGTTCATTAAATGCACTGTAGATCAATCCAGAGCTACCTCTGACTTTCCCTTTCTGGGGTGGGTTGCACAGAGCATTCTCTTTCCTGTTACAGTAAAAGATGAGATGATGGTGTGTGGTCTCAGTACCTAAAGGAAGCTGTTTATGACTTCAAAGTAAAAGGTCACATAAGAATAGTTGATCAACTGTCGTAGGGTTTCTGTTGCTATAAAGAGACACTATAACCATGGCAGCTCTTATAACAGAAAACATTTAATTGGTATGGCTTGCTTACAGTTGAGAGGTTCAGTCCATTATCATCATGGTGGAACATGGTGAAGTACAGGCAGATATGGTGTTGTAGCTGTAGTGAAGGGTCCTGTATCTTGCAGGCAACAGGAAGTGATCTGTGTGACACTGACCGAAGCTTAAGCAAAAGAGACCTCAAAGCCCACCCCCACAGTGACACTATTCCTTCAACAAGGCTACACCTCCCAATAGTGCTGCTTCCTATGGATTTATAGGACCCAATTACATTTAAACTACCACACCAGTCCATAAGTATTAAAATGCTTTCCTTCTCAGAAAGAAATATGTTTCAGAATCCTAGCCAGCCCAAACAATGCACCGCATGGGAACATTTCACAATGATGCCAAACAAGAGCAAGCCCTGTCAGCATCTTCCTGTATCCATACCTTTTATAGGAACAACCATATCTTCATCTCCTGTCAGCATCTTCCTGTATTCACAACCTTTTATAGGAACAACCCTATCTTCATCTCCTGTCAGCATCTTCCTGTATTCACAACCTTTTATAGGAACAACCCTATCTTCATCTCCTGTCAGCATCTTCCTGTATTCACAACCTTTTATAGGAACAACCCTATCTTCATCTCCTGTCAGGATCTTCCTGTATCCATAACTTTTATAGGAACAACCCTATCCTATCTTCTTCTCCCAGGCAGACTAATGAACCATGCCCTTCTCCGGGACCAACTGGAATACATGAGAAGTGGGATAATTACGGAGCTGTTTTTATTTGAAACATTCATTGTAACAAGGAATATATCTCTCTGCTAGGTATACTGTTTGCAGAAAGAGCTAAAGGTGAAGAGTCATAGTCTTCAGGAGACGAGCGAGCAGAATGCAGTTCTGCAGCACACTCTCCAGCAGCAGCAGCAGATGTTACAGCAGGAGACACTCAGAAACGGAGAGCTCGAAGACATTCAGGCCAAACTTGAAAAGCAGGTATATTGTTGGGTAAAAATAGTTGGAATTTTTATGGAATAGAATTTAAAGATCATTTGCAGATTTTTAATCAAGAAAATGTACTCAGATCTAAATCTCATACTATGGTGACAATACTTATAATGCCACAAAATTTTATTATAATTTAGACTCCTTGACTGAATTTTTTTCTTGAATCTATAAATTTAATACCTATATGAATTATTATGTCTTCTGATGTCTCCATTTTGAATACCACATGTGGTATAGTATCCTTTAAAGAACTGAAAAAACAATACAATAAAAGAAGAGTCCCTTTCCCCAAAATAGAACACATGTAAGTTATGATCGTGGGATTGTAACTTGTGGTAAAGTGGTTGTATAGTACACACAAGACTGTGGGTTCAGTCTCCAAGACCACAGCAAAGATTTGTTTAAAGAAAATGAAGAAGTCATCATTCCACTGAAAGACTCCTAACACTTTGACTCTAGAGTCTTAATTTTTCTTTTTCTTTTTTTTCTTTCCTTCTTTTTCTTTTTTGTCTTTTTTGTCTTTTTTTATATTTGGTAATTTTTATTTTTTATTTATTTTATTTTATTTATTTAAATATTGTTTATTAAAGACTTCTGCCTCTTCCCCGCCACCGCCTCCCATTTCCCTCCCCCGATCAAGTCCCTCTCCCTCATCAGCTCAAAGAGCAATCAGGGTTCCCTGACCTGTGGGAAGTCCAAGGGCCGCCCACCTCCATCCAGGTTTAGTAAGGTGAGCATCCAAACTGCCTAGGCTCCCCCAAAGCCAGGACGTGCAGTAGGATCAAAAACCCATTGCCATTGTTCTTGAGTTCTCAGTAGTCCTCACTGTCCGCTATGTTCAGCAAGTCCGGTTTTATCCCATGCTTTTTCAGACCCAGGCCAGCTGGCCTTGGTGAATTCCCGATAGAATATCCCCATTGTCTCAGTGTGTGGGTGTGCCCCTTGCGGTCCTGAGTTCCTTGCTCGTGCTCTCTCTCCTTCTGCTCCTGATTTGGACCTGGAGATTTCTGTCCGGTGCTCCAATGTGGGTCTCTGTCTCTGTCTCCTTTCATCGCCTGATGAAGGTTAATATTCAGGAGGATGCCTATATGTTTGTCTTTGGATTCACCTTCTTATTTAGCTTCTCTAGGCTCGCAAATTATAGGCTCAATGTCCTTTATTTATGGCTAGAAACCAAATATGAGTGAGTACATCCCATGTTCCTCTTTTTGGGTCTGGCTTACCTGACTCAGGATAGTGTTTTCTATTTCCATCCATTTGTATGCAAAATTCAAGAAGTCCTTGTTTTTTACTGCTGAGTAATACTCTAATATGTATATATTTCATACTTTCTTCATCCATTCTTCCATTGAAGGGCATCTAGGTTGTTTCCAGGTTCTGGCTATTACAAACAATGCTGCTATGAACATAGTTGAGCATATTCTTTTGTTGTATGATAGGGCCTCTTCTTGGGTATATTCCCAAGAGTGGTATTGCTGGGTCCAGGGGTAGGTTGATCCCGAATTTCCTGAGAAACCGCCACACAGCTTTCCAGAGTGGTTGCACAAGTTTGCATTCCCACCAGCAATGGATGAGTGTACCCCTTTCTCCACAACCTCTCCAGCAAAGGCTATCATTGGTGTTTTTGATTTTAGCCACTCTGACAGGTGTAAGATGGTATCTTAAAGTTGTCTTGATTTGCATTTCCCTGATCGCTAAGGAAGTTGAGCATGACCTTAAGTGTCTTTTGGCCATTTGAAGTTCTTCTGTTGAGAATTCTCTGTTCAGCTCAGTGCCCCATTTTATAATTGGGTTGATTAGCCTTTTACGGTCTAGTTTCTTGAGTTCTTTATATATTTTGGAGATCAGACCTTTGTCAGTTGCGGGGTTGGTGAAGATCTTCTCCCAATCAGTGGGTGTCCTTTGCTTTACAGAAGCTTCTCAATCTCAGGAGGTCCCATTTATTCAATGAGGCCCTTAATGTCTGTGCTGCTGGGGTTATATGTAGGAAGTGGTCTCCTGTGCCCATGTGTTGTAGAGTACTTCCCACTTTCTCTTCTATCAGGTTCAGTGTGTTCGGACTGATACTCTGTTTTCTTTAAGTGGGCACTTAGTGCTATGAACTTTCCTCTTAGCACTGCTTTCATAGTGTCCCATAGGTTTGAGTATGTTGTCCCTTTATTTTGATTAAATTCAAGGAAGATTTTAATTTCTTTCTTAATTTCTTCCTTGACCCAGGTGTGGTTCAGTAGTTGACTGTTCAGTTTCCATGAGTTTGTTGGCTTTCTGGGGGTAGCATTGTTGTTGCCTTCTAACTTTAATCCGTGGTGATCAGATAAGACACAGGTGGACACTGATATTTTTTTGTATCTGTGGAGGTTTCCTTTGTTTCCAAGTATGTGGTCAATTTTCGAGAAGGTTCCATGAGCTGCAGAGAAGAAGGTATATTCTTTCCTATTTGGGTGGAGTGTTCTATAGGTGTCTGTTAAGTCCATTTGCTTCATTACCTCCAATAATTCTTTTAATTCTCTATTAGGTTTCTGTCTGATTGACCTGTCCCTTGGAGAGAGAGGTGTGTTGAAGTCTCCTACTACTAGTGTGTGTGGTTTGATGTCTGCCTTGCGTTCTAGTAATATTTCTTTTACGTAAGTGGGTGCTTTTATATTAGGGGCATAGATATTCAGGATTGAGACTTCATCCTGATGAATTGTTCCTGTTATGAGTATAAAGAATCCATCTCGATCTCTTCTGATTGATTTTAGTTTGAAGTCAGTTTTGTTAGAAATTAGTATGGCCACACCTGCCTTTTTCTTAGGACCATTTGCTTGAAACGCCTTTTCCCAATCCTTTACTCTGAGTAGATGCCTGTCTTTGTGGTCGAGATGTGTTTCTTGCAAACAGCAGAATGTTGGATCCTGTTTTCGTATCCAATCTCTTAGCCTGTGCCTTTTTATAGGTGAATTGAGCCCATTAATATTAAGTGATATTAATGACCAGTGGTTGTTTACTCCTGTTATTCTTATTGTTTTTGGTAGTAGAGTTTGTGTGTCTCCCTTCTTTAAGATGTGCTGGTGAAGGGTAGCTAGATGCCTGAGTTATTGTAGGCAGTGTTGGCAATGTTGGAGTCCCTGGGTTGCGATTTTCCTTGTATTACTTTCTGTAGGGCTGGATTTGTGGCTATGTATTGTTTAAATTTGTTCTTATCCTGGAATGTCTTGTTTTCTCCATTGATAGTGAACAATAGCTTGGCTGGGTATAGTAGTTTGGGTTTGCATCCATGGTCTCTTAGTTTCTGCAGTACCTCTATCCAGGACCTTCTGGCTTTCATGGTTTCCATAGAGAAGTCAGGTGTAAGTCTGATCGGTTTACCTCTATAAGTTACTTGCCCTTTTTCCTTTGCAGCTCTTAATATTCTTTCTTTAACCTGTATATTTTGTATTTTGATTATTATACGGTGAGGAGATGTTTTTCTTTGATCCAGTCTGTTTGGTGTTCTGTATGCTTCTTGAATATTTAAATGAATATTCTTCTTTATGTTGAGAAAGTTTTCTTCCATAATTTTGTTAAAAATATTTTCTGGGGGAGACAGAGACAGAGACCCACATTGGAGCACAGGACTGAAATCTCAAGGTCCAAATCAGGAGCAGAAGGAGAGAGAGCACGAGCAAGGAACTCAGGACCACGAGGGGTGCACCCACACACTGAGACAATGGGGATGTTCTACTGGGAACTCACCAAGACCAGCTGGCCTGGGTCTGGAAAAGCATGGGATAAAACCGGACTCTCTGAACATAGCGGACAATGAGGACTACTGAGAACTCAAGAACAATGGCAATGGGTTTCTGATCCTACTGCACGTACTGGCTTTGTGGGAGCCTAGGCAGTTTGGATGCTCAACTTACTAGACCTGGATGGAAATGGGGGTTCCTTGGACTTCCCACAGGACAGGGAACCCTGATTGCTTTTCGGGTGGAGGGGGGAGGACTTATATGGGGGAGGGGGAGGGAAATGGGAGGCGGTGGCGGGGAAGAGACAGAAATCTTTAATAAATAAATAAATTTTAAAAAAATAAAAAAACATTAAAAAAAACAAAAAAATATTTTCTGGGCCTTTGAGCTGTGACTCTTCTCCTTCTTCTATTCTTATTATTCTTAGGTTTGGTCTTTTTATTGTGTCCCATATTTCCTGAATGTTTTGTGTTGAAAATTTGTTGGCTTTGCTGTTTTCTTTGATCTGTGCATTTATTTTCTCTATTGTGTCTTCAGAATCTGAGATTCTTTCTTCTATCTCTTGTATTCTATTGATTATGCTTGTTTCTGTAGACTCTGCTCATTGACCTAGATTTTTCATATCCAGCTAATCCTCAGTTGGTGTTTTCTTCCTTGCCTTCATTTCAGATTTCAATTCTTGAACTGTTTCCATTACCTGTTTGATCGTTTTTTTTCTTGGTTTCCCAGGGTATCATGTACGTATTTACTCATTTCTTCAAACCTTTTGTTATACTTCCCATCCATTTCTATAAGGGCATTTTTTACATGTTGTTTAAGGGACTCTATTGCTTTCATAAAGTCAATTTTTTCCACTTCTTCTGTGTTAGGGTGTTCAAATACTTCTGTTGTAAGATCATTGGGTTCTGGTGTTTTCATGTTGTTTTTCAGATTATTGGGTGAATTCTTGCCTTGGCGCCTGCCCATCTCCTCCTATCGATCCTATCTAGTGGGTCTTTTAAAACTGGATCAGGTTTCCCTGCTGGCCAAGGGCTCCGCTTACAAAATACCCTCGCTCTGTTTCCTGGCGCCTGCCGCAGGCCAAGAACCCTCTCACCCCTCAGAAGGGTCTTCAGGACAGGACCAGGCTCCCTGTTTGCCAGTGACCTCGCCAACAAAAGGCCTGCATCTTTGATTTAATTGTAGTGGGGTGATCTGCTCTCGTTATTGTGCGCC
This sequence comes from Microtus pennsylvanicus, assembly GCF_037038515.1. Lineage (NCBI taxonomy): Eukaryota > Metazoa > Chordata > Mammalia > Rodentia > Cricetidae > Microtus > Microtus pennsylvanicus. The sequence goes on along the minus strand of NC_134590.1, from coordinate 828,467 downwards.
TGTCCCGCCGCTTGCGTCTGCCGCCGCGCTGGTCCTTTTTTGTCTTTTTTGTTTGTTTTTCAAGATATGGTTTCTCTGTAGCTTTGAAGCCTCTCCTGGAACTCACTCTGTAGACCAGGCTGGCCTCAGATTTACAGATGCTGCCTGCCTCTTCCTCCTGAGTGTTGGGATTAAAGGCGAGTAATCTTTTTTCTTTTATTCAATATCAACTTTGTCTCAATATCTTTCATATATATTCTGTTTTTATCTTTTAAAAGAAAAAGTTATAAAAACATAAATTTTCTGATTTTAGGATAATCATAACTTTTTGTCATATATATGTATGTGTGTGTATGTATGTGTGTGTATATATATATATACATATATATATGTATATATATATATATGGAGAGAGAGAGAGAGAGACAGAGAGAGAGAGAGAGACAGAAAGTCTGGATTCATCTTCAACCACCCTCTCCCTTTTTTTGAAATAAGAAGAAAGAACTTGGTTTTGTTTTGTTTCTCAGTGTAGCCTTGGCTGTATTGGAACTTGCTCTGTAGATCAGGATGGCCTCAGACTCAGAGAGATCCTCCTGCCTCTGCCTCCTGAGTGCTGGGATTAAAGGCATGAGCCACCACTGCCCATCTCAAAAGAACTCTTCTCATCGGGATAACAGAAAGGGAAATTTTTACTATTGTGTTCTTCCTCTCTGTTATCTTTGTCTTCCCTTTTCTTCATTGTGGTGCTGATGAGGGATTCAGGTCTCACCTGTAGCACCCAAGCACCAGACTCAGCTGTCACTTACTGTTCAATGTGCTCACTTCTGTGAAAACAGGAAGTGATTATGAATGACTTACCTATTAAACAGTTAGTTATGCTTTTCTGGTTTCAAAGCATCCTGATTTATATTTTAATTATACTGTTATTATTAAATTTAATTTTTGAAATGGGGTCTTTTTATATTGCCTAGACTGGTTTTGAGTTCCTCGACTCATGCAATCAGGCAGTCTCTCTGCCTCAGCGTTTCCAGTATCTAAGACTATAGTTAAATTCTACCACACCAAGCTTACTTTGATTTTTGGAATACATCTTGAAACTAAATGATAGGTTAGACTATAATCATATGAAAGTATTTTTCTTCTGTATAATGTTGGGGTGTGATTGAATTTAAGCACTTAACTGAAAACTGGCTTTTCAGGTATCAAAGCAGGAACAAGAGCTTCAGAGACTAAAGGAAAGCTCAGCAGAAAAGTTGAGAAAAATGGAAGAGAAACATGAAACAGCCATACACGATGCTGATGTGAAAAGGCAAAAAATTATTGAGCTTACTGGTACTGTCAGGTAAAACTTGAATATAACAGTTTTATTTTCCTTCTCAATTTTGTTATCAGTAATGTCTGAGTTTCAGAGTTTGATAATAATCCAGTGAGATATTTATGTGAGGAATTAATTTCTTCATAACTTATGTTCCTGTAGCATTTTGTTATATTTCCCTCATAGCCTTCATTATATCCTTTTTTTCTTTCTTTTTTTTTAAAATATTTATTTATTTGTTATGTGTACAATATTCTGTCTGTGTGTATGCCTGCAGGCCAGAAGAGGGCACCAGACCCCATTACAGATGGTTGTGAGCCACCATGTGGTTGCTGGGAATTGAACTCAGGACCTTTGAAAGAGCAGGCAATGCTCTTAACCTCTGAGCCATTTCTACAGCCCCGCTTTTTTTTTTTTTTTACAATATAGTATGGAATCTATTTAACTTACTGTAGAGCTCCCTACAACATTGGGTAAAGAGCACAGATCCTTATCCTTTATAGGCACTCAGCACTGCTGTTTTAAATTACAAAGAACGCTGCAAGTTGCAGGCAAAGATCTCTTCACTGGGGAAACTCTCAGGGGACCTGATTGGGTTTTTTGTTTGTTTGGTTTTGGTTTAGTTTTTTCAAGACAGGGTTTTTCTGTGTAGCCCTGACTGTCCTGAAACTTGCTCTGTAGACCAGGTTGGCCTCAAACTCTGCCTACCTCTGCCTTCTGAGTGTTGGTATTAAAGGTGTGTGCCACCATCATCTAGCCACGGAACCTTATTGTGTTTCGGATAAATAAAATAGTTGTCTGCCTTGACTGGACATTCAGACTCATCTCAGTGAATCTGTGAGGTGAAACATATATACTTAGCTTACCTAGATTCTACTTTGTCAATAAGAATTAACATTTTTCTACCCCATTTTATATCATTAGCAGTCAAATGTGAACTTACATTCAGAAACTAAAACCTCAAGTCCCCAGATTTCTTTTCTCATTGACAGGGATTGAGTATTAAGATAGGGTCTCTGGGTTTAGAGTGGTACTTGCTTTAACAGATAAGCTTCTCTTAACAGTGACAGTGACATATTCTTCCTTCAAGATTTCTCTTTCCTGTGATGATGTTTTGTTTGCTTTAACAAATAAGGCTTGCCTAAAAGATCAGAGAGCAGAACTAAGCTGCTAGAAGCCAGGCAGTGGTGGCACACACTTTAATCTCAGGACTCGGGGGACAGAGACAGACGGTTTTCTATCAGTCAAGGCCACTCTGGGCTATACTGTATTGATTCAGTCTCAAAGAGAAACAGAGCGAGGCGGTGATGGCCCAACTTTTAATCTCAGTACCAGGAAGGTGGAGATGGGAAGTGATATGGCTGGGCGGAGAGAGGAATATAAAGCCGGAGGAAGCAGGAGCTCAGATGCAGTCTGAGGATGTAGTCTAGAGATTTGTAGAGACAGGATTACTCCTGCAGTCTGAGGATTTGATAGAGATAAAAGATCTCTGTAGTGGCTGACCGCACTGCTTCTCTGATCTCTCAATGTTTACCCCTAATATCTGACTCTAGGTTTTTATTGTTAAGACCAATTAGAATTTGTGCTACACTTTCCTATTGCCAGGTATCTAGCCACTAACACAGCCTTTCCACCATTGACTTTTGTGAAGCCATTAAGTCTATTCAGATTCTAACTTATCCTTGTTTATGCTAGATATCCAAATCAAGACCCATTGCTCTTTTATCCCATCCCATGCCAATTTCTGAAAACTTCCGTTGTACCGTCTGGAATTTATATACATCCTTTATATTCTCTGACTTTTCCTTTCTCTTACTATAATAAAACTCTTATATTATACTGAGGACTTACTTATTCTCTTGCTTCTATATACTAAAAAACTTTTCCCCATGTTCTTGTACCAGAGAGTCAAAGGTGTACTCTGAACTTATGTAATAGAATAATATCATTCCTTATTGCTGACATTTATAGTCTATCTTGTTTATTGTTCTCTCCAATACCAGCTCTAGTTAGTTAGTATTCGTTTAACTGATTCATGTTTTGAATTGAGTTTTTTTTTAAACTTTCTTCTCTATTATATTTCTCTCATGCTTCAGACATCCCCACAGTTTACCCTAGAGCTCACTGTTTCTAATATTTACTACTATATTATTCTCTGATACTTTTGCTTGCTTTCCTTTATTTTGTTTTTGAAACAAGGCCTCAATTTGTAGTTTGGGCTTTCTTCAAACTTACAGACATTGTTCTTCAACTTCTCCATAATTGAGGTTATAGCTATCTAACATCATATTACTAGTCTCCTTTTTTTAATGACCTTAATATCAAGTTAGTTTTGAAAATTACTTTGTTAGCCTTCTCTTTGGCTTTCAATGCATCACAGATATAAGTGTGGGTTTCTCTCCTGCCCGTCAGTTCCCGAATAGCCACTCAGAGGCTTATATCAATTACAAACTGTTTGCCCTATTAGCTCAGACTTATTACTGTCTAGCTCTACATATAAATTAACCCATTTCTAATAATATGTGTATTGCCACTTGGCCATGGTGTTACCTCCCTGACCCACCCTCCTTTTCCCTTTATCTTGGCTTGTTTTTTCCCCACTGGCTCTATTAAGTGTGGCTATTGACCAATGGTAATAAAAAAATATTCACAGCATACAGAAGGGCATCCCATATCACACAGAATTAAAATTCAGTTGGGCTCAGTTGTTAAAATGCTTTCTACATAAACATGAGGACCTGAGTTCATGCTCCTAACACTCATGTTGGAAGCCCTGCAATGTCGCCTGCTCTTGTAATCACACCATTGAGGAGGCACATATAGGAGGATCCCTGATTAGCTGAAATGCTGGATCTGTAAAACTCTCTTACAGATTCGATAAGAGACCATATCTGAAAAAAAAAAGGTGAAGCTTAGTAGCATGAATAACAAAATCCCAGAGACAGATACAGATAAGGGGTTAAAGCTGAAGATCAGAGGAGCAGAGCAGTAAGCCACTAGAGTATTTTTTTTTTTTTGAAACAGGGTTTTTCTGGTCTCGAACTCACAGAGACCGGCCTGCCTCTGCCTCCTGAGTGCTGGGATTAAAGGCGTGCACCCCCACCCCCACCCTAGAGAGACCTTTTACATCTACCAAATTTTCATACCAGAAGGGCGAGACCCTGTCTCCACAAATCCTCAGACTAGACACTCCAGTGAGTTCTTGTCTCTTGCCCTTTATCTTCCTCTTTCCACCCAGCCATACTGCTCCTGTCTCCACCTCCCTAGTGCTGGGGTTAAAGGTGTGTGACCCCCAAACACTGGGATTAAAGGTGTGAGCCACCACCACCTGGATCTGTTTGTGGCTCAATCTTTTGTAGCCAGGGTAGCCTTGAACTCCTTGAGATTCTTCTGGGGATCCATCTCCCAAGCTCTGGGAATAAAGGTGTGAGCTACCACTTCCGTCCTCTAGTAGTTTTGCTTTGCATTCTGATCTTCAGGATAGCTTTGTTTATTAAAGTACAAATAAGTCATCACTACAGTGAGGGGAGATTGAGGAAGACACTTGACTTTTTATGCATGTGCACATACGTTTATGTGCCTGTATATGTGCATACACACACAAGAACATGTAAACAGGCATATACATAAAATCCAACTCACACTACCTGATGCCAGCATCTTTAAAGGCGCTACAGAAAATATGATCATGTAAGTCAGCTTTACTTTAAAGTCTTGTTTTTCTTAGTATTGTCTGGCAAGCCAAGTCGTTCATAGAAGATTGGTTCTGCACCTTTGCCTCTTCTTTCAAAACTCTGCCAACTCCTTGATGCTTCTCTAAGTGGGTATCTTTGTCTTCCACTGGAACAAATGAAACATTTGCTTCTTCCTTTTTCAATCCATACATTAATTTTATATAACAGTGTGTTTCATTTTGATATTTTCACACACGTAATTAATGTATTTTGATCTAGTTACCCTCTGTTATTCTCTCTTATTCCCTTCCTCTTTCCTCCTGGCCCTTACCTGATTTCATGTCTTTTTTTGTGACCCAATGAGTTTCATTAGTTAACTCCTACTTTTTTGACTTTTGAACAATCACATCAAAAGCTTCTTGAATATAACCAATAGACATTTTCAATAGGAAAGCTAGGTCCTAAATACTGATAAAAAACTCATGGATTAATGATCACACTTCCCAAGAAAGCATTACTTTAGCTCTTCCGAGGAGTTTTCTCTGCTTCCACTATTAGGTTTTTTTTTTTTTTTAATTCTGAAATTACAGTTTAGAAAACTTTTTTTTAAAATAGTAAAGTTAAAAATATATCTCTGTCTCCTTCAATCTGCTTTTGATAAAGTCTTTTTCAGATAGAAAAGAAACCAATTTATTGAACATCTGCCTTCTTTGTTCTAGGTAGATACATTAATTCATTAATCTTAAACCTATGATGTGTTTATTGTAGGTTTTAAAATGAGGAAGATGAAACTCAAATCAGGGTATATAAGTATACAGTTTAGACCGGCTCTAAAACCAAAAGTTTTTTTGTTTTTCTTTTTCAGTTATATAATATCAAGTTTCAAGAGTCTGATATTTAACATAGTAATTCCTTTAATCCTATTTCTTATCTCAGTCGTGCTTGCTTTCAGTAACCCTGAGATAACAAAGGGAAGTGTTTCTAAGAGACTGATGGGTTTAAATCTGCCATAAAAAAATTTTAAGGTTATACTTAAAATTTGAGTAGTATTGATTATGTAGTTAATATTTTTAAGCTCTTAAATGTTTATTAATGCTCTATTAATTCAACTTTATTAAGAAAGAAATACTTCCTCAAAAGTGAAATAAAGGTGGAATCTATCTCTAGCCAATACTAACACTTTAGAACAAAACAATATTTCAGTGGCTTGACATTACTGCCACCTCTAGATAGTTATTGTGTATATTACTTAGTGCACCATGTTTAAATATATTATTATCCCAACTAAACCTTGATGCATATAGAGCCATGATTGTTATTTTACTAAATAGGAAGTTTTTTGAGTTTTTAATATGTGGTTTTTATAAAATTTCACAATATCTTGGTTATCCTGATTTAGTGCTGACAAGCTACCAGCTCTTACCACTGTATGTCAGCATCTTTTGATTGTTTTCTTCTAGTTATCTGTTTTATATCAATTCTCTTGGTAGAAACAATTTTCTACCAAGTTGAAAATTATTTATCTTAGACTTTAAAAATGTAAAAGAGTCAAATGCTAGGTACGTAATTTAGTGGTGGAGTGCTGGCCTAGCATGCACAAAGGGCCATTCATCTGTCCTGTCTACCTATCTATCCATCCACCTACCTATCTATCTATTATCCGGGCAGTGATGGTGCTCACCTTTAATCCCAGCACTTGGGAGGCAGAGGCAGGAGGGCCTCTGTGAGTTCAAGGCCAGCCTGGTCTACAAGAGTTAGTTCTAGGACAGGCTCCAAAGCTACAGAGTAACCCTGTCTCGAAAAACCGATAGATAGATAGATAGATAGATAGATAGATAGATAGATAGATAGATAGATGGATGGATGGATGGATGGATGGATGGATGGATGGATGGATGGATAGATAGATGGATGATAGGTAGGAGAGACAGAAAGAGAGAGAGAGAAAGAGAGAGAGAGAGAGAGAGAGAGAGAGAGAGAGAGAGAGAGAGAGAGAGGGAGAGAGAGTCAATACTTCAGTGAACATACTTTTGCAGTTTAAATTTCTAAGAATGGGACTGGAAAATGCCCCTCAGTATATTGTCTGTGGTGTCCATGTTGGACCAAGTTCTGGACTGATTGAAAGTGAAAACCTGGTTCTTTCACTTTTGCTATTAGTGTCTGCTTGTGTTGCTTCATAGTCTTTTAGTTCCCACCTTTGTGTGGCTGGGAAAGCTGTTCAATCTTCGAATTTCTAGCCTCTCTCTTTTTTTTCAGCATAGAAACATATTTTTATTAATTAACTCAGTGTGGGTTGAAGTAATTTTTTTCATTTTTAATGTTTTATTTATTTATTTTTGTTAATTTTATTGAGATCTACATTTTCTTTGCTCCCCTCTCTTCTTCGCCCCTCCCCTTCTACCCTCTCCCATGGTCCCCATGGTCCTCATGCTCCCAATTTGTTCAGGAGATCTTGTCTTTTTCTACTTCCCATGCAGATTAGATCCATGTATGTCTGTATTGTTGTCTAGGTTCTCTGGGATTGTGGTTTGTAGGCCTTCTTTGCTTTATGTTTAAAACCACTTGTGAATGAGTACATATGATAATTGTCTTTCTGTGTCTAGGTTACCTCACTCAATATGATGTTTTCTAGCTCCATCCATTTGCCTGCAATTTCAAAAAGTTATTATTCTTTTCTGCTGTGTAGTACTCCATTGTGTAAATGTACCACATTTTCCTTATTCAATCTTCGGTTGAGGGGCATTTAGGTTGTTTCCAGGTTCTGGCTATGACAAACAATGTTGTTATGAACATAATTGAGCACATGTCCTTATGGCATGATTGAGCATCCTTTGGATATATACCCAAAAGTGGTATTACTGGGTCTTGAGGAAGGTTGTTTCCTAATTTTCTGAGAAGTGGCCACACTGACATCCAAAGTAGTTGTACCAGCTTGCATTCCCACCAGCAATGCAGAAGTGTTCCCTTTCCCCCACAACCTCTCCAGCATACGTTGTCATCAGTGTTTTTGGTTTTGGCCATTCTTACAGGTGTAAGATGGAATCTCAGAGTTGTTTTGATTTGCATTTCTTTGATGACTAAGGATGTTGAGCATTTCCTTAAGTGTCTTTCATCCATTTTAGATTCCTCTGCTGAGAGTTCTCTGTTTAGGTTTGTACTCCATTTTTTATTGGTTTATTTGATTTTTTTAATTTGATTATTTTTATTGGGTTACTTGATTATTATTTGATTTGATTATTTATTTATTTGATTGTTTGATTTTTATATTTGGCCTTTTTTGTTTGATTATTTGCTGATGATATAATAGCTTACATAAGCAACCCTAAAAGTTCTACCAAGAAACTTCTACAACTCATAAACACTTTCAGTAATGTAGCAGGATACAAGATTAACTCTAGTCACTTTTAAAGCTAAAAAATACAACCTAAGAATAAGTCTTAAATAAAGATTATTGGTTCCATAAAAGTAATGTGTTTATGGTAATTTGATTACTTAGCCTCTTAGTTATTATTTTAGATAATTAAAATATCACGTGGTTATCTCTGAATGTTATATATATACATATATATATATGAAACTTTGTAAGGCTATATGTAGTTAGACTGAGAACAATGCTGGCCCTTGAGTGGTGTTGGTGTAAAGAACAATAATACTTCAGTTGGAGTAGTTTTTAAAGTATAGTATGTGACTTAAGATTCTGAGTAGAGATCTTGCTAATATTTAACCTAATAAATTTTGTAGACTTAAAGTTAGAGAGAAGACTTTTGGTGTAAAGCTTCCAAATTACCTGTTCTATGGTTTATTTTTAATTAGACAAGCTAAACTTGAGATGGATCAGTACAAAGAAGAGCTGTCTAAAATGGAAAAAGAAATAATACATCTGAAACGAGATGGGGAAAATAAATCCATACATCTTTCTCAGTTAGATATGATTTTAGATCAGACAAAGACAGAACTCGAAAAGAGAACAAATGCAGGTGAGTAACTAGTTAGCTTAATTTGACTTACATAGAATTTTATTTGTGTGTGATGGTTTGAGTCAGAGTGGCCTCAATGGGCTTATATATTTGAATGCTTAGTTATCAGGAGTGGTAGAATTTGAGAAAGATTAGGAGGTGTAGCCTAGTTGGAGGACGTGTGTTAGTAGGGGTAGTCTCCATTGTCTGCCTGAGTGCCATCATGTTCCCCATCATGATGATAATGAACTAAACTTCTGGAACTGTAAGCAAGACCCCAATTAAATGTTTTCCATCCTAATTGTTGGCTTGGTTATGATTTCTCTTCACAACAGAACATTGACTAAGACATTAATTATATTTAAGTGGAATAAAATCAGCAGTTGGGGTAATGAGGCTAAAAGGGATAGTGTTCAGTATTTTGTCTCTTATAAATTAATAAAAAATAGTCTTATTTATTTGTAAAGTTCTATCAGATTTTTTTTTTTTTTGCCAAGATCTCCTCAGGTAGCAGAGGAAGACAGTGAACTTCTGATCCTCCTACTTCCCCCTCTTTAGTGTTAAAATTATAGACAGGGACCAGCATGATTTGTGTATGCAGTGCTGGGGATTAAGTCCCAGGCCTTGTGCATTCTAAGCAAGCACTCTATAAACCAAGAGTTTTATAGATTCCAGCTCTCAGATTGAATATTCTTTTGTTTGTATCTTATTTACATGTCCTGTGATAGTGTGCACTTTTGTGTATGTGCATGTGGAGGCCAGAGTTTGATTTTCAGTATCTTCCTAGATTGCTATCCATCTTATTTTTTGAGACAGAGACTTTATGATTGGCAAGGCTCGCTGGCCAATGAGCTCCAGCTATCTGTCTGTCTCTACCAGCACTTAATAGGGCAATACACAGTCTTTTGTATGGGTGCTTGATATCTAACTGAGGTCCTCGTGATTGCAGGGCTGGTGTTTTAGTAACTGATCCATCTTTCCAGCTCATGGTTTACATATGGTTCTTAAATGATTCTGTATTCTCAACAGTGAAGGAGTTAGAAAGGTTGCAGCACCACACTGAAGCTGAACTAACAGATACCGTGCAGAAACGGGAAGCCCTCGAAACTGAACTGCAGAATGCTCACGGAGAACTGAAAAGTACCTTAAGACAGCTACAGGAACTGAGAGACGTACTACAAAAGGCTCAGTTATCATTAGAGGAAAAGTACACTACAATCAAGGACCTCACTGCTGAACTTAGGTGAGTTAGATAGTAAGAAAGGATAACATAATTACAGGTATCTCTGTGATTAATTTGAGTCCGTTGGACCATATCACAAATACTGTTGTTGAATGTCTTGTTTTGTTTTGGGGCATCCCATGATTCATCTAAGCAAGTGAGAGAAGTTAACTTTTCGCTGCTAATACTTCTGTCCTCATTCTGTGATCAGTTCCACACTGTCCAAGTAACTTCCTAAGAAAGGGGGATGGGAATGGAGTAGGTGGAGCGTAATTAAAGGAGGCTCATATGAGCCCATAATAAAGGATAACAAATGTTTATTGGGGACACCCACAAAAAGAAGGCTGCTACTCGGGAGGCAGAGACAGGCGGATCTCTGTGAGCTCGAGACCAGCCTGGTCTACAAGAGCTAGTTCCAGGACAGGCTCCAAAACCACAGAGAAACCCTGTCTCGAAAAACAAAAACAGAAACAAAAAAAAAAAAAAAAAAGAAGGCTGCTGCATCCTCTGCTCCGTTGCCACTGGGAGCTGCGAACCAAATACCAGCCACCAACTTAGCAAAAAGGGAAAAGTGAAGAGCACACAAGCTTCCTGTCTTTGCTTACAGTACCTCAGACCACGCCCTAATGGGCACCTCCCACTTTGGTCTAAATAAGAGGGTTCTAAACCTATAGCAAAACTATACAATAAGAACAGATATCAAGTATTGTCCAGGAAAATAAAAGGCATAAGCATACACAAAAATAAAACTACAACCAACATAAACAACATCAAGAAAGAAAAACATTCTAAATGTCTAGTCTACGGTAATTAGCAAATAACAGAGATTATTTCAATAGCCGTCCTATCCTGAGGAGTCTGAGTCTTGTACTGAAATGTATTAGCTAAGTTTTGAGATTAAAATAGTTATGACTGTCTAGTCTTCAACCCCATCAAAGACTTGAGAAGGGAAAAAAATATTACCTGAGTAAGCAGGAAGTACAAGCAAGCAACTTCAAAAAGGTGCAAGAAATGACAGAGACAGCTGGCTACCTAGAAAATCACCCAAAATCTCATTTGCAGTGTTAGAGCAACCAACTTTGGCTAAGGCCTAAACTATCTAACAGACCATTTTCAGAGGCAGGAAAATGTGAAAGACTGTCCTACCCTGCTTGACAAGGTTCAGTAGTCATTTTTGCTTGTATCTTCCTCGTGCAGTTTGGATAGCATGCATATTGTCAGTAGTCAGAGCAAGGGCAGTTCTTTGCCCGTAGGCCAGTTCTTCTGAGAAGAAAACAAGCTCCAAGAATTCGGTACCAACATTCTCTTGGGAATAGTCAAATTCTCTCACTTTTGGAATAGTTGCTGTAAGCGTCTTTCAAAAAATTACTGCAAGCTCTTTGCCAGAGTTCGCTTCCTTCTCATAAGTTCTTAATTTCATCATTAGTGAGTGGTGCTATAATTTCTGCTGGATCTATTCCTACTAATTTATGAAGCTTCAATTTTGCTTTTATAATTAACGCAGAGACCTGGTCCACACAAACTTTTAATATTTTACTCAGTTTATGTGGTAAACCATTCTAAGACAGCATCTTCCCTCTGTATTAAAACTCCTGAAGGGGAATGTTTGGAGGGTAATAAGACCAGAATGTAGTTAAGATTTAGATCCACACAATCCACATGTGCCTTCTGTAATTTCTCTTCAACAAATATAATTCTCTCTCAGTTTCAACTGATAATTCCCTGGGACTACATAAGTCCTTGTCACCATCTAAGATTTTTTTTTAAATTAGTCAGGTCATCAGGACATATATCAACAATGGGCCATACCTGGGAAATGTCTCCTAGCAATCTTTGGCAGTCATTGCCTGCGATTCATCTCTCCTAATTTGTACCTTATGTGGTCTAATTTTCTGTAAATATATTTTACAGCCTAGTTAATTAATAGAATCTCCTCTTCATATTTTTTCAGGAGCAATTTGTAATCCCCAACAAAGCAAAATTTTCTCCTTCAAAATTTCCTTCTAAAGTATCTACATTTGAATCAGAAATTAATATGTTGTCCATGTAATGGCAAACTATTGATTCAGGAAATTGCTTATATATCATTTTCAATGACTATTTAACAAAATATTGGCAAAGGGTAGGGCTATTTGATGTTCCCTGTGGGAGAATCTTCTATTCATATCTTTAAGCAGGCTGAGAATTATAATTAAGCACTGTGACGACAGACCTCTCTTTTTCTTTTTTTAAAAAATATTTATTTATTTATTATGTATACAATATTCTGTCTGTGTGTATGCCTGAAGGCCAGAAGAGGGCGTCAGACTTCTTTACAGATGTTTGTGACCCACCATGTGGTTGCTGGGAATTGAACTCAGGACCTTTGGAAGAGCAGGCAATGCTCTTAACCACTAAGCCATCTCTCCAGCCCCTCTCTTTTTCTTGTAAAGGTATAGTGAAGAAACAATCTTTTATGTGAAAAACTGTAAGGCTATTCTTTTTTTAAAAAAAATTATTGATATTTATTGAGCTCTACATTTTCTCTGCTCCCCTCCCTGCCTCTCCCTTCCCTCCTTCAACCCTCTCCCAATGTCCCTATGCTCCCAATTTACTCAGGAGATCTTGTCTTTTTCTACTTTCTACTTCCCATGTAGATTAGATCTATGTATGTCTCTTTTAGTGTCGGCATTGTTGTCTAAATTCTCTGGGATTGTGGTTTGTAGGCTGGCTTTCTTTGCTTTATGTTTAAAAACCACCTATAAGTGAGTACATGTGATCATTGTCTTTCTGTGTCTGGGTTACCTCACTCAAAAAAATGTTTTCCATTTTCCTGCAAAATTCAAGCTGTTGTTACTTTTTTCTGCTGTGTAGTACTCCATTACATAAATATACCACATTTTTTTATTCATTCTTCGATTGAGGGGCATTTAGGTTGTTTCCAGGTTCTGGCTATGACAAACAATGTTGCTATGAACATAGTTGAACACATGTCCTTGTAGCATGATTGAGCATCCTTTGGATATATACCCAAAAGTGGTATTACTGGGTCTTGAGGAAGGTTGTTTCCTAATTTTCTGAGAAATGGCCGCACTGACATCCAATGGGGCTGTACTAGCTTACATTCCTACCAGCAATGCAGAAGTGTTCCCTTTACCCCACATCCTCTCTAGCATACATTGTCATCAGTGTTTTTGATCTTGGCCATTCTTATAGGTGTAAGGTGGAATCTCAGAGTTGTTTTGATTTGCATTTCTCTGATGACTAAGGATGTTGAACATTTCCTTAAGTGTCTTTCAGCCATTTTAGATTCCTCTGTTGAGAGTTCTAAGAGACTGTTCTTTATGCAGTAGGAAATGCAAAGTAATTCCAGACTGTAGATAGCCCACTGGCTAAATCACCTTATTAACAGATCTTAGATCTTCAGTTTCCAGATTTTTTAACAACAAATTCAAGAGAATTCCAAGGGTTGATTGTTTCTTCAATATGCTGAGCATCTAGTTTCTTTTTTATCATCTGTTTTAGAACCTGAAGTTTCTTTTTTGTTTAAGGCCATTGCTTAACCCATATAGGTTTCTTAGTTAACCATTTTAAAGGTAGGATCATTTGTACCTCTGAGAGTTTGTTAGTTGTTTTCAACAGCCTGAATGGTTGGTGACTGTTTTTTTTATAGTACTTTATAATATCCTTCCCAGAAACATGAGTTGGTTAATAGTATGTTTCTGAAACTATAGGAATATTAATGTCAATATTCCATTGCTGCAACAGATCACCACCCCATAGATTCACTGCTATATTAGCCATATGGCTTCAGTTTTCCTCTCTGCCCTCTGACTGTATGTATTCAACCCACTTTGTGCTTTGCTTTAGCTGAGATAGGGTTCCAATTCCTAGGAATTGAACATCTGCTACCTGAAAAGGCCAATTCCGATGCCAAGATTCTGGAGTAATAATAGTCACATTTGCTTCTGTGTCTAATAATCCTTCCATTATAATATTATATATTTGTACTCTCAGCTTTGGTATTTGACCATTTATAGAAGTCTGCCAAAGTATGTGTTTTGTATTTTTTAATGGAATTTTTGATTTACCTTCCACGGTTATCCTATTGCCCAGGAATGTATGGTTTTTTTACAACAGGTATTGGATTTTCTAAGTTTCCTGGGGAGGTGTATCCTCCACAGTGACTGTGAATGACTGGACCATGTTTTACCTGGGTGCCTGTGAGGGGCCCTCCCAAGGATTTTCCCAATGGTAATCGGTTGCCTTGTTTGTCTCTTCTTGATCTATATTCATTGCTCCAATGTCAGTCTTTACCAGATTCTTCTATTTGAGTCCGTCCCAGAAGAACATTATTTCTAGGAATGCTCTGTTTACAATCTCTTCCTCAAATAGTTGAATTACTCAACATTGGCTGTCTGCAGAATCCATTCATCCATTGGTATTGATATTACCTTTAAGGGCCCAAGTATCTTTTTGCATTTTAAGTTAGCATTTTCAGAAATTCAGTTCAATTCAATTTTCAGAGATTCAATGAGTACTCTTCTACCTTCTTGGTCCACTACCCCTATTTTACAGCTTTAGTTATTCTTTGCAAAAATTACTATATATATATATATATACATACATGTATATACACACACACACACACACACACACACACACACACGTGTGCCATGTTCTAAAGCAGCTGAGACTAATTGAAGCCAATCATGTGGAGTAACTTTATTGACGCCCATGTTTTTACTGACTGCTTCACATGTGGTGAATGCATGCCATAAGAAACTACCGCTTCCTTAATATTTTATAGATCTTTTATATGCGTAGGCTCCAATTTACATTCTGTATATACTTTTCAATATTTAATATTTGCTGGCTTTCAGAAGCAGTAACAGGATAAGTAGCTAAAACTCTTGAACAGTCATCTCTGACTCTGAGGTACTGGCGATGCTATGTCTTTACTATTGTCTTTTGTCTGTACCTCCTCACCTTACTTATCAGTTATGACAAGTTCTTTAATCATTTTAAATCTTTTTAATCATAGTTTTTTGTAAAGTTTGAATCTCTTGATATGTGAATATTTTTAATGATTTGATGAAATCAATTAATTTCTGGTTTTCATTCTGCACATGTGATTCCAGGTTTTTAATTTTCCCATTAATGATATCTTCTCATCCTTAGAGATGTTTGGATGGCATGTATATTGCCTTTCAGGAGGAATGCTCTATCTGTTAGCTTGTCATAACTTTTTAACAGATTGTCACTTTGAACAGTATGAATTCTTTCAAATAACTTCTCGTTACCAGTCTGTAAAGTCTGTATCATTTCCATAACTTTTTCATTCTTGATTCATGTTATCAAATCATTTCTTTAAGGATGTAATATAAAGTATCAAACTAATCGCAGCTATGGCTAAAAATGTATAATCCTAGGTAGGTCATATACCTCTCCTAGAATTCAATACATAGTAAAAAGGAAAAGGATGGTAATATTATCTGCAACTATTTTGGGAGTGATTTACAAATTGCATTCTAATTTCAGATGACTTGCCTCTGTTACAAGTCACTACTGAGATGTTTAAGGATGCTGGCCAGTTGCGTGTCGGTTGTACCACCAGAGTGGTCCTGGGATGCTGCAGGCAGTGAAGAGAACTGAATAAGCATGATGGGGCAGCTGGAGCTCAGCTGTGGAGCAGGGGCTTAGGTCACATGGGTATTGGGTGACAGGATGTAATGTAGTTATAGGAGGTCCTCGTGAGCCCATAGTAAAGGATAAGAAATGTTCATTGGGGAGCACTTATGATAAGAAAACTGCTGTGTTCCTCTGCTCTGTGGGCGCTGGGACCTGTGAGCCGAACTCTGACCATAAACCAAGGGAAAAGAACAAGCACACTTCTTGTCTGTGCTTAGAGTACCTTAGATTACATCCTAGTGGACTGGTATCTAAAAGGCTATTGGCTGAATGACTTCTCACAAAAACTAGGCAAGCAAAGCATATGGCAGTGACTAAGAGCAGAATATTATTAATAGTAACTCTGTATGTGTACCCTTGTTTTCTTCTTTTAGGAGACGGGATCTCACTTTGTAGGCCATACTGGCCTTGAACTTAAGAGATTCACTTACATCTGCTTACCAAATGCTCTGATTAAAAGAATGTACTACCATTCCCAGCCCAATATGTTATAAATATTAAGGCATTATTTTAAACTAAGATTATGCCAGGGATAGAAATTTATATGTATTTTCTGTTTTTATAGCTAAGACCCAGGCTTAAATTAAATAAAATGCCCAAAAAACTAATTTTATTCAAAGAAAAGTTCCAGCCAAGCAGTGGTGGCACATAATACCTTTAATTCCAGCTCTCAAGAGTCAGAGGCAGGTGGATCTGTGTGACTCAAGGCCAGACTGGTCTTCAGAGGGAGTTCCAGGACATCAAGGGCTAATGAAATCTCAGAGATAAAAATTGAGGTTCAACCTGAAGTTCAGAAAAGCAAAACAGCCAGCCACAAGCTCTTACTTCACTCTCAGTCCGAAAATGGCAATCCTTCCTCAGAATGAGACTGAGAGCTGTCTCCTCCCATTTTATAATCCTCTCTAGGACATGGATTAAGGTGTGCACCACTGGGATTAAAGGTATGCACCATCTGGTTTCTATGGTGAACTAGTGTGACTGCTGGGATTAAAAGGTGTGTGTCACCTCTGCCTGGTCTATAAAACTGGCCAGTAGGGCTGTTTTACTCTCTGTTCTTCAGGTAAGCTTTATTTATTAAAATACAAATGAAATGCCACTACATTTCCCCTTTGAGTCTAACATTTTTAAAAAGACTATAACTAATGTAAGAAAAATTATAAACAATAAATACAGTATATACAATATATACAGGTAATAAATAAATCAACAATGTCTCTGGCAATAAATACATCAACAATATCTAGGCCATTTGCTTTTGATAAATTCACAGAAAATACTCCATATCTATCCTATCTTTGTGAGTCCAAAGTCTTGCACATAATTTATTTTCTGTCATGACTTGCTTTCTGTGTCAGGTAAACAAAGAAAAGTATAACTATCTAGTCTTCAATTCCCTCAGAGTCCCAAGAAGGAAATATATTAACTGAGTTGTTGTAGGAGACTGCTAGTTCCCAACCACTCACATCCAAAATAATCACACAGAAATTGTATTAATTAAATAACTGCTTGGCCCATTAGTTCTAGCTACTTTTTTTTTAATTGGCTAACTCTTACATCTTAATTTAACCCATCTGTATTAATCTGTGTATTGCTATGAGGCTGTGGCTTCTCAGGTAAAGTTCCGTCGTCTGGCTCTGGCAGAGCTCCATGGCTTCTCTCTGACTCTGCCTCCTTTCTCCCAGCATTCAGTTTAGTTTCCCCTGCCTAGTTATACTCTACACTTATCAGGCCAAGACAGTTTCCTTACTAATTAACCTATTGTATTCACAGCATACAGAGGGGAATCCCACATCACCTCCCCTTTTCTGTTTAAATAACAAGTTAATCTGTTTAAATAAAAAGTTAAATACCTTATTTAATTTTTTATTTATTGTTAAAAACAAATACTAAGTTAAATACTTTAACATAATAAAATTACATAAAAGATATCAATATTTGGGAATATGAGTATAGTTCTCTTTAAACTGCTTCCTGCTTTTTATTGGGTGAAGTAATTTTGGGGGGGGGGTGCTCATGGCGACCTTTCAGGGGGTCTTGGTCCATCAAACCATATTAGTCTGGAAGGAATACACAGGTTCTCATCCTCTGAAAATAAAAGGGGAACCTCTTTTCCAAAGCAACAAATTCTTAGACCCAAAATTATGAAATCATGATACCTTTAATATATATATATATATATATATATATATATATATATATATATATATATATATATATATATATATATATATGCTGTTTTAGTTTAGCAACCCATACAATGAAATGTCTTTCTGTACTTAGCTCCTTCACAGTCAAAAAATTCAAAGAAAACACAATAATATACATAATCCAGAATCTCTGTGTATATTCCATCTTTATATGGCTTATTTTTTCTCCTTTTAATCTCTGGCTGTCTGTATTCTTTTTAAAGATTTTACCTTTTTAAAAAACCATTTACTTCTTTTTATAACTGTCTATATTTCTTCTCTATCCCAAGCCTACATACATTTTAAAAACACACTGTGTTTCATTTAGAAGTCTTTTATATCTGAATCTCTCCTTATTGCATATCTGTGATCTTTTCTGACCAGGATGTTTCTTAAAATGCTAAGTGCTTCTTAAGCACCCAAGCAGTGGCATTGCTAGGGGAAATAAAGCCCTGCCTGCTTACTCTGCCGTGTCCAACATGGTGGTAGAATTCCCTTTAATGCCTGAGACTGCTGGGTAGGAGCTGTCCTCACCACCTCAACTCTGATAACCAGTTGGCCCATTCTGTCACCAAATAACTTGCAGCATGTTGTCCATAAACCCCATTTAAATGCTTGGCCTCCTGAAAGAGCCAGAGTTCACATAAGCAGCACAGCCCAGAAAGCCGCCATTTACAAATCTTCTTGGGTTTTTTTTTTCTGCTACTGCTGAATCATGAAAACCTCTCTTAAAGGAGCCATGGCGTTAAGCTGTGCTTAACTCTGTTTTTTGTGTGTTTGTTTTGTGTGTGTGAGTATGTTTAGAATTTCTTTCCTAGATTTCTCAGGTTTTATATGAATTTAGCTCACACATGTTGGGCGCCAATTTGTTGTAAAAGGCCTCTAGTTAGTTCCCGGCTGCTCAGACCTGAAATAGTCACACAGAAACTGCATTAATTAAATCACTGCTTGACCCATTAGCTCTAGCTTTTTATTAGCTAACTCTTACATCTTAATTTAACCCATCTATATTAATCTATATATCACCATGAGGCTGTGGCTTACTGGTTAATATTCTCACGTCTGTCTCCAACAGGGCTACATGACTTCTCTCTGACTCTGCCTTCTTTCTCCCAGCATTCAGTTTAGTTTCCCCTGCCTAGCTCTACTCTACACTATCAGGCCAATTCAGTTTCTCTATTAATCAGCTTATCCTAGTCACAGCATACAAAGGGGAATCCCACATCACCAAATAAGCAGGAAGTGCAAGCAAGTGACTGCCAAAAACTGTAATGACAGAAAAAGCTGGCTGCCTCTATAGTCACCCAGAGTTCTTTTTGTAATGTTGGGGCTCCATCTTCAGCTTATAGGCCCATAATATCTGGCAGACTTTTCACAAAGCAGGAAATTTGAAGATATGTTCTGCCTTGTAATGACAATGTTTGTCAGTTGCTTTCTTCTGCTGTGTCCCTCAGAATGTCTGGTATAGCTGGATCTTAGGCACTAGATCTATTCCTGAGGAACTGCCACACTGATTTGCTTAGTGACTGTACAAGTTTGCATTCCTGTCAAAGAATAAAGTAAATCCTCTCCTCACATCCTCACCAGCATGAGCTGTCATTTGCTTTATTGATCTTGGCCATTCTAACTATTAAAAGATGGAATCTTAAAAGTAGTTTTGATTTGCATTTCCCAGATAACTAAACATATTGAACATTTCCTTAAAGGTTTTTTAGCCCTTTGTGATTTATCTTTCGAGAACTTTCAGCCTAGTTCTATACCCCATTTTTAAATTGGATTATTTGTTTCTTGATTTTTTTCTTTCTTCCCCCTTTTTTTTTGATATTTTAGATATTAGTCCTTTACTGGATGTAGTAGGTAAGATCTTTTTACATTCTGCATCTTGCTGCTTTGCTCCAGTGATATATTCTTGTCATGAAGAAGCTTTTCAGTTTCATGAAGTCCCATTATTTGTTGTTCTTTGTGCCTGTGTTGATGGTGTCCTGCTCAGAATATTTTTTCTTGTGCCAATGAGTTCAAGCCCATTCTCCACTTTCTTTTTTGTCAGATTCAGGGTATATGACCTTTTGTTTTTATTTTTTTTGGTGTTGAGTTTGTATGGGGTGATAAATATGGATTTATTTGTATTCTTCTTCACATAGCCATTTAGTCTACCAGCGCCCGTTATTGAAGATGCTGTTTCCAGTGTGTGTTTCTTGCTTCTTTATAAAAATATCATGTGTCCATAGGGGTGTGGATGTAAGTCTGGATTGCCTGGCTGCTCCTGGGCTGAGGATGATAATGGTGTGGTTGTAATGGAGCACAGGAAGAATGAGTGTTGCCTGCCTGAGTCTCACCCAGAAATGCCCCCCATTGATGCCTGGCAGAGATGCTTCTAGGTGTCAGCGACTGACACAGAGGAATGAAGGTGAAAATACTCGATTTATTTATTTCTGTGTCCATAGGTGGATGTGTGACATGTGTCATGATACACATGGCAGCTCAAAGGACAGATGGTGATAATCAGTTCTTTTTTCCCGCCATATTGGTCTCAGGGATTAAACTCAGGTTGTCAGGCTTGGCAGCAAGTGTTTTTTCCTATAGAACCATCTTTCCAACCCTTTTTAGTGGACATTTTTAGAAGCATCTCAAACTCAGCCAACACTTTGATATATTTTCTTATAAGTCTGCCCTTCCTGTCTTTCTAATATAATTGCTCAAACCAGAAGGCTGTTTCATTATCCTCTTCTGTTTTATCCAGTTTTCTAGCAGGTCTTGTCAACCTTATTTCTGAAACATACTCTAAAACCCACAGACTTCCTGTTACCAGTGTGCACAGTCCATTGTTGTTTCTTCTGTGGTGTGCAACTGAGTCTTCATAATGGGCTCCTTATGGTCTTCATTTATTGCTAATCCACTTTCCACAGGATTCATTATGTTTCTGATTTCAAGCATAAATCATATCATATTGATTTCTTTTTAGATTTCTGATAACTTTCTAAAACATTCTCAGTAAAATCTTAAGTCCTTTGGAAATGAAAACCTGAAGTATTGAGACACAATTTCATTACTCAGTAGATCAGCCCTTGCATACCAAGTGTTTGGAAATATGTAGAGAAGTGAAATTCTGATTCATTGCTGATAGGAAACAAAAGTGGTGATAGCCACTGTGGGAAAATAATTGCAATTTCTCAATGAGTTAAATATAAAATTATCATTTAGTATAATAATTTCCTAGTTATATCTAAAATCATTGAAGGTGGATATTTAAACAAAAATTATACAAATGTTCATAGCACCTCTGTTCATAATAGCCAAAAAAAATGGCAAGAAACCAATTTGCCACAATGATGAATGAATAATGAAAATATGATGTATCCATAAAAGGAGTATTATTAATTCAGAAAATGCGCTAAAATAATGATAATCCATGCTACAAAGTAGAGGAACACTAAGAGCATTATGCTAAGAGAAGCTAGACACATTTAGTAAAATTTGGTTATATGAAATTTCTAGAATTGATAAGTTCGTAGAGATAGGAAAGATTGATGGTTGTCAGGAGCTAGAAGACAGAATATGAGGGGAAAAAATGATCCCTGAAGCATATGGTATTTCCTTTTGTTGTACAAAAAAATGTACTGCAAACGGATAATGGTAATGCTGCATAACATTGCAAATGTAGTTAATTCAGGTGAATTATGCACTTTCAAATGGCTAATAGGCTATTTTATGCTTGTTTTACCACAGAACACAGTTTTCAAAAACTCAGGTCTATAGAATACCAAGCCCTGTATAAGGTTCCTAATTTCCTGGCCTCATTTCATACTGCCTTTCTCTGTTCTGTTTTGGTGTGTGTGCATGCATGTATGATGGGTGTGTGTGCATGTTCCTCCATGTGGAAGCACATGGTGTGTATGGATGCAGGTAGAAGTCAGAGTGATGTATGTGTCTTCCCCAGTTCCTCTACACTGTCTATATTAGGATAAGCCGCCACCGTAATTGCTCAGAGAACCTATTTTTGTGTGAGTTGACTTTTGTTTTCAGTTACTTTTTTTATACATTGTTCCTTTGATTTAAATCCTTTCAGTCTGAATTAACTACAGTCTGTTGCTTTTAATTTATGGAAACAATAACTCAGTTTACCTACCTTTAAAAATTATAGTACTTATATTATCTGCTTGATCTTTTTCTTTTGACAAATTTTAGAGAATGTAAGATGGAGATTGAAGACAAAAAACAAGAACTCGTTGAAATGGATCAGGCGCTTAAGGAGAGAAACTGGGAGCTAAAGCAGAGAGCAGCTCAGGTTGTTTTTTCCTAATTATATTTGAATAAAAATTTCTACCATGGGACAATTATGAAGGGTTTTAGAAGTCACCAATTTTTGTTTCTGGTTATAAATATTTATAAAGTTAGAAATAAATAGATTTTTTTAGTTTATAGTCCTTCAAATGCTGGCTGTGTAGATGCCTGGCTGAAAGTTCTTTACCATGAAACTTCAACTCAGCCTGACCAGTAAGTTTTGTGTGTAAGGGTTCGCTTGCTACCCTTTAGATTTTTTAAAATTCTGTATCAAAGAATATGCAGTTGAACATGTTGCTGTGACCTAAATGTTGGAGAAACAAAGCATTATTTAGCAGTTTTTATTCCAATATAAATTGAAACCTGAGTCATTTTCTCTTATTTTCCATTTTTACTTTCTATAATGTATAATACATATGGAATTCAAATCCTACTTGAAACAATGCTTTATTTGGGATAAACTTATCATTTGTTGATAAAAATACCTGTTGTAAAAGTATGTTCCAACCACACCAGTGTTTGCATTGTAATAAAATGGAACAACTAGCTTGATATTTCTTGTATTTAGGTTACACATTTGGATATGACCATTCGTGAGCACAGAGGAGAAATGGAACAAAAAATAATTAAGTTAGAGGGCACTCTGGAGAAATCAGAATTAGAACTTAAAGAATGCAACAAACAGGTAATTATCTTAAAAATCAACACCATTAAAATCAGAGTGTTCTTGTTGTTTGTGATGACTCTTGTTGTTGTGCTGCCCAAATTGACCTTGAATTCCTATGCCCAGTCACCCCACACAAAACACTGTAGGACCCAGGGCTGCTTGGTACACACCTGCCATAACAGGCTCTATAGACCAACAGGAAGATAGGCTTGAGTCTCAGTTTATCCTAAGGCAAACCTGGTTCCAAGAAAGATCACAAACTGAGACCACCCACCCTCCACCCAGTAACAGATTATCCAAAGAAAGATCCTAACTTGATGTCCCTTAGCCCAGCACACACCCATCTCCTGTTTTTCAGGGCATCCCTAGACAAATGTCAGCCCATCAGGGGTCCTGGACCTTAGAAATTCCTCTGCTCTTATAAAAACCCATCCCAACTCAGGGCTCTCTGATTGCACCAATACGTTGGGCACGCAGAGTCCGAGTTCACGAACTTGAATAAGAGTAAAGGCTCTTTGCTTTTGCATATGGGACTCAGTCTCCTTCTTGGTTTTTGGGGGACTCTGCAGATCTGGGCATAACAATACTGAACATGGTTGTATTTTATAGAATGCACGTAATAGAAACACTGGATACGTTTATTAGTCTTTTTTTTTTTTTGGTTTTTTGAGACAGGGTTTCTCTGTGGTTTTGGAGCCTGTCCTGGAACTAGCTCTTGTAGACCAGGCTGGTCTCGAACTCACAGAGATCCGCCTGCCTCTGCCTCCCAAGTGCTGGGATTAAAGGCGTGTGCCACCACCGCCCTGTTTATTAGTCTTGTGTATTCTACTTTACTATTCATTTTGTCAATATATGTATATACTTACCATAATATGTACATGTTTGATTAGCTATAAAATATTACTGGGAGGATTTATAAGTAATTCTAGAATCTAATTGAAAGAAATCATGTGGGAAGGAAGAACTGTGTTCTCTATATTTTTATCTTACATGTATATTTAAAATTATAAAGTGTTTTATTTGTTTAGTGTACTTGTATAAAATACTGATAGAAACATTTGTTGATGAGAGGAAGTATGAGACTTATTCATAAAATAAACCAAGGAATGCTAATATAAAAGGAATGGATAAAAAGAATTTTAAAAAGTGAAAGACAATGGTACTTGTAGCCATAGGATAAGCCCATATTCTCATAAGCCTTAAATGAAGTTGGAGTATTTGATTCCTCATATATGATAAGTCATCATTGGAGAATAAACAGAGGGCTATGCTAGGTGCCATCTTCAGAGGAGAAACTGAGCTGCTGTGGACTCATATAAACCATGAGCAACAACAAGCCAGGGAACTTTGTGGCCACAGTCTGGGTGGGCAGTAGTTGCATTAGACAAGATGGACAAGATAAGACAGGGACATGATGAGAACTGCCGTGTGGTGGGAAGCTTAGCCTATGAATATAGTACCTTTGTCCCGCCCTCTGGTGAGGAGCAGACTCAACATCTGGGATAACTGAAGTGAGTTAGCCCCAGGCCTGTAGTCTTCCAGGGATTGCCGTTCTTCCCTGTGGTTCCCACTAGCGGGGCTGTAAACTGAAGTTCTGTTCCAGTGGACGGACTCAGTTCCCAAAGGATCCTTCCTCCTGTAGGGTATTGTTGAAGAGGCTTAAAACATGGGCTAGCCAGATGCACTCAGGAGAATTAGTAGTGTCATGGCACAGGGGCCCAAGGAAAGAAGACTCAGAGATACTTTAAGAATGATTTTAGCATCTGGTGGTGGTGGCACACGCCTTTAATCCCAGTACTTGGGAGGCAGAGGCAGGTGGATCTCTGTGAGTTTGAGGCCAGCTTGGTCTACAAGAGCGAGTTATAGTACAGCTAGGGCAGTTACACAGAGAAACCCTATCTCGAAAAATAAAAAATAAAATAAAAGAATTTAGCCTTTCTTGGATGCAGGTGATTTTCCAGTCTTCCATTCCCGTTTCCTCTCTGGGGGACTGGAAGGCCACCCCAGAGACTTAGTAGCCATTAAACCTGGGATTTTTATTATTTGCATTATTGCATCAGTGGAGAGGTTTATGGGAGTGCAAAAACTTTTCAGTTATGTAAAGGGAAATAAACTTCAAAATAAAAGCAAATATTACTTGTTTACTCTCATGGATAGGATCATTTCAGAACAGAACTATGGGGTTAGAGACGTGGCTCACTGGATAATTGCACTTGCTGCTCTTGCAGAGGACCCAGTTTGGGTTCTCAACCTGCCCATGGTGGCTCACAGCCATCCTTAATACCAGTTTCAGAGGATCTGATGCTCTCTTCTGACCTCCATGGGTACCTGACATGTCTGTCGTGTACAAATATACAGGTAGCCAAACACTCATACATAAAAGTAAGTCTACATTAAAATTTAGAAGAGGAAGTAGCCAAAGTAGATGACCAGAGATGTTAAGAGGGGGTAATTGAGGGTAAGTAACTATGAGTTAGCAAAGTACAAGAATCTCTCTCTTGAAATTATGTACAGACCCATTTTATATGCTAACTAAAGGGAAAATTATGATTTAGCTTTTCATTTTTTAGTGGATTTTAAGTGTTCATAGAATATATAATCATCTTATTAAGTAAAATTCTAAATAATTATGTTTGTCTTAAGAAAGGTTAGTTTTTAGGGGTTTTTTTTTTGTTTTGAGAAAGGGTTTCTCTATGTAGCCCTAGCTGTCCTGTAACTAACTTTGTAGACTAGACTGGCCTCAATCTCATGTAGATCTGCCTGCCTCTGCTTCCTGAGTTCTGGTACTAAAGGCATGCATTACCATATCTGCTAGGAAAAGTACATTTTAGATGTTTAGTTTTATTTTATGTGAGTGGGTGTTTGTGCATCATCTACCCAGAAGGGGGCACTAGATTCCTTAGAACTGGAATTACATATGGTTGTGAGATGTCATGTAGGTGCTGGGAACAGAACCCAGGTTCTCTGCAAAAGCAGAAAACTGTGCTCTGAACCACTGTGCCATCTCTTTAGTGTTACGATTTGTGGTGGCAGGTGACCGGAGGCTGGAGTGGTGGGAGACAGACAATTATGCCATGTGGTGAGAGCTTGGGCATAGAGTTTCTTTAGTGAGTATTGGGAGCTTATAAGGGAGGAAGGGAGAAGCAGAGGCTGCCTGATGTGAGGTGTCCTTCTATGTATGTGTTGCTTTTATTGGTTGATGAATACAGCTTTTTGAGCCAGTGGCTTAGAAGAGTAAAGGTAGATGGGAAATCAGGAGAGAGAGAGAGAGAGAGAGAGAGAGAGAGAGAGAGAGAGAGAGAGAGAGAGAGAGAGAGAGAGAGAGAAAGAAGAGTCAAAGAGATGCTATGTAGATGCTGAAGGAGGCAGACACTGAAACTTTACCCGGTAAAACCACAGCCTCATGACAATAAACAGAATAATAGAAATGGAGCCGGGCATAGGTGGTGCACGCCTTTAATCCCAGCACTCAGGGAGGCAGAGGCAGGTGGATCTCTGTGAGTGCGAAGCCAGCCTGGTGTACAGAGCTAGTTCTAGGACAGGCTCCAAAGCTACAGGGAAACCCTGTCTTGAAAAATATAAACAAAACAAACAAACAAACAAAAGGATAATAGAAGTAGGTTAAATTAAGATGTAAGAGTTAGCTAGGAATACGTCTAAGCTACTGGCCAGACAGTGTTGTAATTAATATAGTTTCTGTATGATTATTCGGGTGTGGGAGGCTGAGAAACAAACGAGCAGTCTCTGGCTACAGCTGCCTCTTTAGAAGAAACAGACAGAGAAAGAGGAAGGGAAATCAGCTTGCATCAGCGGGAAGGAGGAGATTGGGAGTGGGCGGATCTTGACTCTTAAGTGAACAGGGTGCTCAGGTGGATCGGGCAGGCCAGCAGAATTATAATATTTAGCCCCAGAAAAATAATTTTAAAAATTTGATTTTAGGTATTTTTGTTGTTATTCTTATTTTTGTGACAGGGTCTTGTTGTGTAGTGTAAGCTAGCTTTGAATTTATTACCCTCCTGCTCCACTTCCAAACTGCTGTATTGTATGTGTGAACCTCCATGTTCTGCCTTCTTTTAGATATTTTGTACATAAGTGGCTGGTTTCACTTAGAACACAGCTAGGAATAATTGTATTTTCTTAGTTGTGTTAATAACGATCATCTGCTTGAAATTCAGGTAGAAAGTTTAAACGAAAAGTTGCATAATGCCAAAGAACAGCTTCGGGAGAAGGAGTTTATAATGCTCCAGAATGAACAGGAGATAAGTCAGCTGAAAAAGGAAACGGAAAGAACACAACAAAGGATGAAAGAAATGGAAAATGTAAGTAAATTATTTTCACATAAGGGAAGAGTAATGAATATCTTTTAGATACCCTGTTCTATTTATTTATTTATTTTTAATACCTTGGTTTTAAAATACAGAAACTGCTCCAACTTTTTAAAAGCTAATTATTTGTGCCAGATGCTATTAGTTCTTTTGATCTTTAAAAAGATTTTATATGTGAAGCATGATCATAATTAGTCTTAATAATAGAAACCTGGAGTCAGATATTAGGTAAGTTGAAAGATCAGAAACTTCTTGCCTCTACTAAATCTAAGACCTAAGGGGAGCTCCTGTCTCTCTGAATCCTCAGTCTGAATTGGGCTGAGATCCTATTTCTACCTCCCTGGTGCTGGGATCAAAGTTATGAGCCTCCCATGTCCTGGGGTCAAAGGCATGCTCCTCCCATGTGCTGGGGTCAAAGGCTGTTCCTCCCATGTGCTGGGGTCAAAGGCATGCTCCTCCCATGTGCTGGGGTCAAAGGCATGCTCCTCCCATGTGCTGGGGTCAAAGGCATGCTCCTCCCATGTGCTGGGGTCAAAGGCTGTTCATCTTTTAGACCGGTTCAGTCTCCTGTAGCCCAGGGTGGTCTTTACTCCACATCTTCCTGCTTCCTCCTCCCAAGTGCTGGAATTAATGTGTGTGTGTGCCACCACTGTCTGGCCTCTATGGTTATCTAGTGACTAGCTCTATCCTCTGATCTCCAGGCAAGCTTTATTTGTCAGAACACAAACAAAATATCATACAACAATTATGCTGGCATTGGTGTAGACAAGGGCACTGTCTTATGTACTTTGTATTCTCTAACTTTGTCATGTTATATTTTACAGAGTAAATAAATCCACAGTATATGCTTTTTATCAATAAATATTCAATATGTAAATATATTATGTAGTTGAATTGGAGATATATTAAGAAGTTACAGGAACTTGAGGAACTTCACACAGAAACTGACAAAAGATAACAGTATTATTTCAGCCAAGTGCAGTATGTTATCAGAGAAACATAGTTACTTGATGACTTGATATTAATAAGTTTCCTGTGTATTGATAGTTGGATATATTCTACACCCTTGTATTTTTTAAAAGTGAATTTGTTTCTGTGAGCTCTAATGGATATAATGTTCTCATCAAAAACTTTGGAATTTCAACAATAACTATTGTGTTTGATTGCTTATGTCTCTTTCTGTAGAACATAAACTGTGTTAGGGAAGGCATTTTGTCTCTTTTTTCATCCCTGTTTTCTGAACTCCCAGAGTTTTGTGTATGTGCGTGTGTGCACGCACGCACGCATACACACACACACACACACACACACACACACACACACACACACACACACATAAAACAAAACAAATATGTTTTGTTTTGTTTTGTTTTTTCGAGATAGGATTTCCCTGTAACTTTTGAGCCTGTTCTGGAACTAGCTCTTATAGAGCAGGCTAGGCTCAAACTCATAGAGATCTACCTGCCTTTGCCTCTGTCTCCTGAGTACTGGGATTAAAGGCATGCCCCACCACTGCCCGGTTCCTGACTTGTATATAGTAAACATAAGTTATTATTTATTGGGAACATAAGTGAAGCAGAGTCTCTAAGAGCAATGAGGGACAACAGTGAGGTGGAAATGATTAATGGCCCTGCCATGTTGGTTCCCTACTAGTGAATGGCTGAAATTATTTGCATAGTAATTATACTCATTTATATCTTGGATCTTCATGACAAATACGAGGGCCCTAGTAATTAGTACTGACCTTTTTCCCTTTTCTTCCTTCAAGTCCAGTGTCATTACCTCTCTCTAACTTGCCTCATGTGCTGAATTTAGGACTGACTTTGCTTCCTATAGCCAAAGATTTTATTTAGAATTGTTTGTAGTTTGAGTTTATGTGGATTTTGGAGTACTTACATATTCAAAATTACTCAAATCTGAATGCATTTCTGTTTTATATTTACCATATGTATCTCATCTGAAGATAATTTATAGATTATTTTAATAAGCTTACTTATCAAATGTAGACAGAAGTTTCTGTTTCTGCCTGTTCCGCAGCCATTTGTTCAGTCCCAAAAAAACACACAGAGGCTTATATTCATTATAAATTGGTTGATCTATTAGCTCAGGCTTATTATTAACTAGCTCACAATTTAAATTAACCAATAATTCTTATCTGTGTTTAGGCCATGCTCAGTACAGCATTCTCTTCTTGCTTCCTCTGCAGCTGGCTGGTGATTGCAGACTGAGCTTTTCTCTTCCCAGAATTCCCCTAGTCTCGTTACCCCACCTATACTTCCTGCCTGGTTACTGGCCAGTCAGCATTTTATTAAGCCAATACAGGTGAAAAATCTTTACAGGGTACAAGAACCCCACAGCAATCAAACAGTTTCATACTGTGAAATTTTCTCTCTGCCAAAATAATATTCACAACGTGTTTTGGGGGGAGGAATGGGGAGTTTTATCATGAACTTTAGTTTGTCTAAGTAGAATTAGTAATAAAAGCTCAGAGTCAGATATAGTGGTTAATGCTGAAGATCAGAGAGACAGAGAGTCCAGCCATTAGAGAGTTCTTTTACCTGTACTGACGCTCAGACCAAAGAGGGGATCCTGTCCTCAGAGTCTCTTCTCAGACTGCTCCTGTCTCCTTCTACCTTATATTCCTCTCTCTGCCCAGCCATATCACTCCTGTCTCCACCTCCCTAGTGCTAGGATTAAAGGCGTGGGATCCCAAGTACTGGGATCACCTTTGTGTGAGCTCTGTTTCTCTTGTGTAGCCCAGGGTAGCCTTGAACTAACAGAGATAGATCCTTCTGCTCTGTCTCCCGAGTCCTGGGATTAAAGGTGTGTGCCACTACTGCCTGGCCTCTAGAGGCTTAGCTCTGCCCTCAGATCTTCAGACAAGCTTTATTTGTTAAAACATAAACAAAATATCACTGCAGGGAGTATTTCAGATTTTGTGTTTCCAGATAAGAAATACCTTAACCTGTCATTTACTAGGAATTTAAGTAATTAATAACATTTCAGAGGAAATAATAGCTGCAGTGATGTTTCACCTTCAATAGAGAATCCACAACTCAGCTGTATAGATCAATTGTGAATTTTAATTCTATATTTTATGGCAGTATTTACTTATTATTTATGTAGGAGTATGTACTCATGTTTATGTAGGCCTGAAAAACAGTCTTGAGTGTTATTCCTCAAGAGGTCATTTCTCAGGAGCAATCTACTTGTTGGTTTGATTTTTGATTTTTTGAGATAGGGTCTTAGGTAGCTCAGACTAGTTTTGAACTCCCTGTGTAGTAGATGATGACTGTGTGCTCTTTTCTGGTCTCCTTTTCCTACATTAGTGCCATGTTGGTTTTATTTGGTGCTGAGGCGAGAACCCAATGTTAGTATACTGGCCCACTTTGGCCCTGCCCCTTGGGCACAGCCACCCCTCTGCTATGGCACTGTTTTGCAGGTGCGAGGCCCTTATAAGAGAAGCTCCGCCCACACCCAATCTATCTCTTCCTGCCTTCCTCTGTCTTTCCCACCTCTTCTTTCCTCCCACTCTCCCTCCCCTCTTTCTGTTTGTCTCTCCCTTCCCTCCCACTTTCCAATACACTCTTCCCAAACAAACTCCACATTCAAGCTCTCTCTGCATTGTCTGTGACCATTAATCATTTATAACCAACCCTTTTAAAATGAAAACAAACTTTTATAAACAATCA